>NC_134470.1:42357812-42625312 GCF_964194025.1 Convolutriloba macropyga | reverse complement strand
CCTTGGATTTGATTACTCCTTTTGGAGTTCGAGGGATTTTGCTTAGTTGTTGTTTTTGATTCTTGGTTGCTATTTTAGTTATTTTGTCTTTTGTCCAGCGTGTTCGTGTGTTGTCATTCTTCTTTGTAATTGTTTTCTGCTTAGTTTATTTACTGTCTTTTTGTTCCGAATCTTTCTTGGTTGCGTTCGCGTTGCTTCTTGTTGGAATGCTGGCTGTTCCTATAGTGAATCTTTCTTGGTTGCGTTCGCGTTGCTTCTTGTTGGAATGCTGGGTGTTCCTATAGCTAGAGTGTCTATAGTAATTGTGTGTGGAGTATAGTTGGTTATCGTTCCATCTGGAATTATGTTCCTTTGGGGTGCTAACGTATTTCTTGGTTCCTTAGTTTTTCTCGCTATAGATGTACGAGCGACATTTTTTCTTTTTATATATAATCTTTGTTGTTTTATTTCCGATTGAGAAATGTATTTCGGAAGGAAAAATCTTACGTGGAGAGTTTTTGATTAGTGGTAGATTTTCTGAGTCGTCAGAATCTATTTTTTGTGGGGAGGCGCTTGGAGTGGCATCTGTTCTATATTGAAAGTTTAATTGGTCTTCGGAATTTCCGTCTAGCCTCACACATTTCCTCTTGTGTTAGCGCATCGTGACGAAGTAGTTTCTTGTCTAAACAGCGGATTTTTAGTTTATGGTAATATAATTTTTTAAATGTTGGCTTTGTAGGCTTCGTGTTTGGCTTTCTACCAAAATGTGCCTAAAATGGAGTTACTTTTGTTGTTCTATTCGGTATGAGTCTAATGTTTTTAGTGATATTAGCTCGTCGCGAGCTTAATGTTTCTAAACTCCAATTGGGGTCAATATCTAATACCGCTAAGCGTCTTTTGATTGTTTGAATAAGTCGTTCGATCAAACCTGTTCCTCGGTGATCTACAGATGGAGCGAGGATTAATTTTATGTTTCTATTTTTACAAAATATTTCAAACTCTTTTGCTTTAAATGCTAGAGCCTGATCGCATCTTATTGATCTAGGAATTCCATGTAGTCTGCAATATTTTTCTAAGTGCTCTATGGCTGTTTCTGTATCGCAGTTATGGAATGTTTCCGCATGGGGAAATCGTGATAATCGATCGACTGTTACTAAGATGTAGTTATTTTGTGTGCTATTTTTGTAAGGGATTGGTCCTGCGAAATCCATTTGTATTTCTTCATTTGGTTCTTTTAGTTTAGGTAGAATTCCTAACTGGTTTTTTGAGATAAGAGCTTTTAGGTTTTTACCTTTATCAGTACAGTGACGACAGGCTTTGGCTTTCAATACTATCTCGGATTGGATATGTGGCCACCACACTAGTTTTGCTAGGGCTAGCATCCCAACTTGTCCTGGATGTTTCTGGTGGATATTATCAAGTACTAATTGTTTAAGTTTCACAGGAATAACTAGGCGTTTGTCGTACAATAAGCAATTAGTTGGGGTTACGGATAAATTGCGTCTGATACGAAAGTACAATGGATTTACTTTTTTCAAGTCGTCCCAATTTTGTGTTTTAACTAAGTCAAAAATGGCTTTTAATTCTCGTTGTGAGACTTCTGCAAGGAACTCTTCGTTGAAGACTTTGTTTGAATTTTCTCTGTAGGATGGCTTTGGTAAATCGTCATAAGCATCAAAGAACTCTACATGTTTCGAATGGTCTATAGGGTCAAGGCCTTTGCCTTTGTTTAAATTATAATCTGTGTGGGTACTTGAATTAGCAAATGATTTGGAATTACTAGGTTGCTCCATTTGGAGTTTTTTGTTTGGGGCCCTATATCTACGATTGATGGGAATGTTGAATGTATCTTTTGTTGGATTCCGTCTAGTTGTTATTCCGACAATGTTTTCGTTTAAAGATTTGTATATAATTTCTGAATTTGTAAAACTCAAAATGGGAAATTGAGAATTAATGTTCGACTGAATTGTACGCAAGTTAAGATAAAAAGCGTTGTTTGTTTTGCAGCTTGCACGTTCTGGATTATTTACGTCATTTTTGGCTTGTTTTGTATCTGTGTTTTGATTGGTTGATTAATTTGCTCCATTTGGAGCCAGCGCATTGCGTAGTAGGAAGAAATTTACTTCTTCAATTAAATTGATTACGAAGTTTTTGTCTTCGTCTGAAGGGGGAATTGCTTCTTCTGTTGGATTTCTACTTAGGTTGTCTGCAAATCCCATGTTTTTACCGGGCACTGGAGAATGAAATGGTAATAAGCCATCAACTCATCGTGTTAGTCTACTTTGGTATGTTTTGTTGCCTTTATTTTCTTTGAGTGCTGTAAGTAGCGCCTGATGATCCGTTTGGAGTATGAATTCTGTACCGTAAAGGTGGTATTTGAAATGTTCTAACGACCATACTACTGCTAGTAGTTCTAATTCGTTAGTGCTATAGCGTGATTTGAGCGTGTTTAGGAAACGACTTGCAAATGCGATAAGTTTCCAAACATTGGCGAATTTTCATTCCAGGCACGCTCCTAGACCTTTTTTGCTGGCATCGCATCGAACTCTTGTTTGTTTTGATGTGTCAAAATGTTTGTTTTCTGTTATTTGTTTTATTTGAGCTTTGATTTCTTTGAATGCTTCTGTATCTTCATCTTTCTGGTCTAGTTTATTTTTTGTGATTTTGTGTTTTCTTTTGATAGCAGTGCTCTCAGTGCTTCTGAAAGTCTTGCCAGGTTTGGTATGAATTTTATTAGGTGATGTATGCAACACATAAATGATCTCAATTTTTTCAGCGTTTTCGGGTTGGCAAGATTTCTGATTGAGTCACATTTTTGTTTTGTTGGAGTAACTCCATTCGGAGTTAGTACGGAACCTAACCATATTATTTGTTCTTTCGCAAATTTGCATTTCTGTAGATTGATGGCTGGGTTTTCGTCTTTTAACCTTTGCATTATTTTGTCTAACTTTTTTCGTCTTCTTCTAACGTTCTTTTTGTAATAATTAGGATGTCGTCTAGGTATGCAAATTTTATATCATGTAATGTTTTATCTATAGTTTCTTGAAATGTACCTGGCATATCGGTCAGTGCGTAGAATCCATTTATGTATGTGCTTGTGGCTTTTCCACCCAGTATGTTAAAGTTACACTGTTTTTTGATATTCTCATCTAGTGGTAATTGGCTCTAGGCATATTTTAGATCAATTTTGGAGAAAAAGTATTGGCCTGGTTTGTTTTTTCTTTCTGAAATGAAAACTGCTACCGAGTCCATTAGGTTGTCGAAGCTTTGCTTTTAATATTTTTTTATGGATGGCATCGTTTAGCTATTTGGAGTATAGAGCTATTTTCACCGTTTTATCTTTCTTAACTGTTATCACTACAGGGCTTATGAATAGTTCATCCGAGCATTTGTCTAGTTTTATGATTTGTTTATCGTCGATGAGTTTTTGTAATTCCTGTTCCACTTTATCGAGCAATTGCAGTGGAACTCGTCTTCCTTTGTGTTGGCACGGTGTATATTGTGGTTTACATGTCCATTTTGCGATATGGTTTTTGGAGCGTCCAAGTCTTGTGCAAAGGTGTGGGTAGTTATTGAATATCCACTTTATGATGTTTTTCTCCTTTTGAACTTTTGAAATTAAGTTAATTGTTTTAAGAGGTTTTTGGTGTGCGCTGAGTGTGATGCCCTGTTTTGTAGGGATGTCTCTCCCCATTATGTTGTTCTGTCAAACGTTCTGTTTTCTTCTACTAATACTTTGCATGCTTTCGCTGTCCAGGATCTTGACTTTAGATTGAGTGCGTGTACTCATTTTATTTCAATGCGTTGTTGGTGAAGCTTTTGTAGATTGTATTTTCTGTATATTCTGTTATTTTGATGTTTGGAATCTCCTTTTGGGGCTTATTGGTTAACTCTTTGTTCATTAACGACCTTGGAGAGCCAGTGTCTGCCAACCATTGTATTTTGTGTGGGCTTGTTTTTTTTCCACCCAGAATTCACCAAATGGGTCTTTGTTGATTTTTTTCATTTTTCATTGATGAGAAGTCCGTTGGGCGTATTGAATTAATATTTGCCCAGTCCTCGTGGAGTTCTTTTATATAATGGGCGGCCTCGGCATCTTTGCTCTCCTCTGTTTGATCGCTTTCTGGTGTTTCCTGTTTTATATGTTTTACTCGACTTGTCGGTTGTTGTTTGTATTGTGGGAATTGGTTGTTTGAAGGTCCACGTGGAGGTAGTCTTTCTGGCATTTTTGCCGCACAGAGTGAAGTATAGTGTCCCACTTTTTTGCAAATTTTGCATTGTATTTGTTTGGCAGGGCATGTTTGGAGATGTGCCATTGAAAATGTGTTTCCGCTTTTCCAACATGCAGATGATTTTTGTTGACTGTTTGACGTTTGCTGTCTTATTTAATGATTGTTTGACGTTTGTGGTCTTGATTTATTTTGTCGAACGCAGGAAACGTATTTGCTTTTAGGATTTCTATTGATGGCATAATTTAGGGCCTGTTGTGGAGTTCGAACTTCCGAGAGTAGCTCCTTTTGGATATTGGAACTTCTCATATTCGATATAAATATGTCTTTTACAAGATCTTCTTCGAGATTTTTGAATCTGCAGTGAGCTCCAATTCGCGGAGTCGACTGTAGAAAGTTTAGAGGAATTTGTCCGATTGTTGCATGGCTCTGAAGCATTGAAAGCGACCTAACATTGTATTTCGTGACCTGGTGAATGTCAAAGCAAGTTCATGGACTAATTCATTAGTTTTGCAGCGTTCTGTTCATGTATGTGGATTTCTTTGATGATAGGTTCTGCTGCCTTCTGATCCTAGGGAAAGATATATTAGACTTTTGACCTTTAGGTCTGCCACGTCCCAGGGGATTCTGTCTATCATTGGTCCTCTCTGTTCGATTTGCTTGCATTCATTCTCCCACTCCACTTTTCTGCGTTCATTGCGTTGTTCCCTCTGTCTTTCTTCGTCTTCGGTTTCTCCATAGAAAGCTTCCTCGTATGTTGGGAGGGTTGAATAGAATAATTCCGCTCTTGTCGGTTTGAGTTTTAACAGTTTGTCAACTTGTCGGTTGTCTCTTGCAATTATGGCCATTTTCAGTGTACCGAACCACGTACTCCAATCTGACGGGGGATTTGCCCCAGACTCCTAAAATACGGGGACTCCGAGTGGGGTTTTTATTTGTGACTGCGCCATGTTATCCCGCGCGTTTTGTCCGGCGTATATAATTCCGCTTGGAGCGTCAAGTGATTTGGTATTGTATGATTGTTCGCTTATGCTACTTAATATCTCCGAAGGGAGAGATCGGGAATCTTGTTCTCGATGTATATCTGATCTGCTTAAATCCAGTTGGACTAGATTGTGATCTTTTGTCTTTGAAAAAAAAATAATTTCAACACTTTATTCTGGCCACGAGTGACTGTTCTTCACGACAGTTTCAATTCGTCTGCGCTTACCAGACGTGTTAACTGAACACCACGTAAAGGTTACCAGCTACATTGCAAGCGTTAAAATGAACAACGAAAACAAACTCCTTTCGAGATTAAGGTATGTACAATACAATTAGTTATATAACATAAGTTTTTATAATATAAGATAATAATTACTTTTAGTTCCCGGTTACAGGAAAAGTTTTAAGGATGCGGCTAGACTGGTATCACAAAAATAATAATAATAATAATTATTATTATTAATATTATTATTATTATTATTTTTATTTTTTTAATTATTATTATTATTATTATTATTATAATAATTATAATAATAACAATAATAATAATAACAATAATAATAATAATAATAATAATAATAATAATAATAATAATAATAATAATAATAATAATAATAACAGTAGTCATAGTAATTATATTAATATTAAAGTTATCTCCAACAATAGAAATTCAAACCATAACAGAAGCAACAGTAATAGAGATAGATACTCGAATAATAGAGATAACAGCAAAATTCGAACAAATAATAAAATTTATAACTCAAATGGCACAATAATAACTATAACACAAGCAATTATTCTGGACCGTCAAACAACAGAAGTAAAAACTATTCTGGATACCGAAACGAAAACAGGATCAACAGCGTAGAAGAACACAAACTACGTATAATAACATGCTTGGAATTCATGAATACCAATAATCGTCCGAATTGTCAGACGAAGACAAACGGATCTTAGACAAGTTTTATAATGCAAACGAGGACACCTTCAATTCGATAATTAATACAATTGCAGCTAACCCAACATGGATACTACCAATCTATCATTGCTCAGACTTAAAAAGCGATTTTAGGAAACAAAAACTAATAATAGAAATTGATTTCCTCCAAGACTCTTTAGCCACACCGAATTTACTTTACGAAGATACTTGGAAATAGTAAAAACACAATAACCTAATTTTACAATTGATACAGTCTACAAGAACTTCAACAGTGGCAAGAACACGAACATCCAAGCTTTGTGTACCATACAGTTAGACCTAACACCAGAAACAATATCAAATAATCTAAATAAACAACAACAAAAAATCAAAATTTACTGGGAACACCATTCTTCAAGGAAAACATTGAATTGATAAATGTTAATATAAACAAGTTAACCATAAATTCGAATACTATCCTAGATAACCATATAACATTCTTCATGAACGCTACAAAAAGAGTACTAGTACTATTCGAGAATATATCCAGTAAATAACAAAGAGCCGCCAAATTTTGAAGCAAACCAACATAAATGCTTAACAGTCCCAATAATAACACTCAAACGAATGGAGAAGTCCAGATGAGAACAATGTACGGATCCATGCACTAATCCGAACCAGTGAAAAAATATTTAAAAAATGTCATTCGCAAACATCAAGGACCTATCACTAGAAAACCAAAACTTTGTTGATGTTATTTACTAAAAAAACCATTAAATCTCAATTAACAGAGAACTAATAGGATTTATTTGACAAAACATCACAATCAAAACATTGTCCAGCTCTATGCCATTTTGCAAACGAAAAGGAACACGATATTTACCAGGTACTAAATATTGAACATAGCGAAACAACAGATAATTGAAAGAAAACCAAATTTTAAATGTAAATTTAATGTGACCAAATTTGACCCACAAGAAACAGATTTCATAAAATTGTTTGATTTCCAGCATTCTCATCTAACACAAGAACAATTCAAGAAAGTAGTAACAATCATACTGTATTATCGAAATGTGTATCCGACAACGAAGTTCGATGTCGGAGAAACTAAAGTAAAACTCAATTTACCAATGAAAAAAAACGCAGTAGAAACAAAGAATTAGCAAAGAACCAATACACCTTAGAAAACGAATACAAAAACTTTTAGACGTTCTAAAGAGGTACGATATCATATCACTAGTTAAGAAAGGGGAATTATCAACCGGAAACACATTCAAAAACCCAGTTACAATCTTTAGTAAAGGAGATTCCTTGAAAATTGTTCTAAACTCACGATCCCTAATTAGTATGATTGACGAACCCAAATGCAACTGCTCAATAGAACCAGTAGACGTTGCATTAACAAGAATTAAGGGAACAATTTTTACAACCGCACAACTGAAAACTGAATAGTGCATTTAGCCAGACAGATACCACTAGACGAAGAATCTATGAGAAAAACTCATTTTACCATTGGAAACGAACAATACTGTTTTAAAAGATTATTCTACGGAACAAAAATTGGACAAGCCGCCTTTGCACCTTAATAAAACTTTTTTTGTACCTTTTAATACGAAAGGGTACAGAATGAATTTCATACAAAATGAATTTATATGGACAAAGGAACTTCAAAAGTTATTTGATGAAATGGACGAAACTATAACGCATCAATTGCCAGTTTGCCAGTTACCATGCCAGATACAATACCGTGATTTTGACATTTATTTCAGGTAATAAAAGTTGGTTCTCTAGCGTTGTTTGTTGGTTGTTTTACTCCCGTTCTTATGTCTTTGTCTCAAAAATAATAGTCCTCCAAGCCCATCAACTATTGTGAGCTTTTGGTCAAACTTTTAGCTTCAACTCTTTTTTTCCTTGACTAAAAATAACCAACCGTTTGTTTCCGGAATACTCATGCATATTTTTCATCTTGATTTGTTCTATTGATTTATTGGTCTGTTTTTTTAATTGAAATGATCAAAGGGCAAAAAATGCTTGTTATCATTTTGACACAATTAGACCATAAAAGATTCGTGAAGATTTGATTTTTGCCCCGTTTCGTTGATTCGTTGTTTTTTCGTCACTTAATTTTTTTCATGGCAGGCTTGATTGAGTGCTAATGAAGCCTAAATCAAAAAAATTAGTGTTTCGAGTTAACAGCTATTGTTTTTCATAACTTTGACACTATATTTTCTAGAAAATATATCGCGGTATTATCGCTTTGACTCAAAAATAACAGTTCTCCAAGCCCATCAACTGTTGTGAGCTCTTGGTCAAATTTTTAGCTCCAACTTTTTTCCTTCATTGACTAAAAAACCAACCGTTCGTTTCCCAAATAATTAAGCATATTTGTGCATCTTGATCAGTTCTATTGATTTGTTGGTCTGTATGAATGCTTGAATTCATCAAAGGGCAAATAATGCTCTTTATCACTGTGACACAATTCGTAACCATAAAACATCCGTGAATATTTGATTTTTACTCGTTTCATTTTTCTTTTTTTATATATCACTTTTTTTCATTAATGACAGATTTGAATGAGTGCTAATGAAGCATAAATAAAAATAATTAGTTTTTCGAGTTAACAGCTACTGGTTTTCATGATTTTAACAATTCTCTTTACAAAATTTTTCATTGAATTGATATTGGCTACAATTTGTTGTACATTTTCGTGTCCTAACCATGAATCTCATCCAGTCTCATTAGGGTAGGCCAGGTGCTATTGGGTGCTAATTGGTAATATGTTAATTGAGATAACTGCTTCTGGGCAAAGCTAATACTTTCTATGACTTTAGATCTAATTTCAGTAATTTCCATCAATTTTTTTGTTTTGCAAAATTTTTTTGCCGCTTTGTTGACCAATTCGATATTCCCAATTATGACAGGTCTCATGGTTGCTGATGGTGATCCAATTAATTGAAATAGTTGTTTCCGACCGCGGTTTTCAGTTTCCGATTTTTAAAAACTTCGTTTTCAATAAAAAATATTCTGACATTGATATCATTTTCAGAAAGTAAGTGTTCTTTGCTTAGTCTTGTGTGTTGGTTGTTTTTCGCGCGCTCTTTTTGCTTTGCCTCAAAAATAACAGTTCACCAAGGCCATCAACTGTTGCGCGCTTTTCCTCCAAATTTTATCTCCTACCCTTATTTATTTTCTCATTAACGTAAAAACCATTTGTTTTCGAAAAAATCATTTATAGTCGTGCATCTTGATCCGGTCTATTGTTTTTTTGAATTTTTGTTTTTGCTTGAATTGAACAAAGAGCAAATAACACTTGTTATCTTTTTGACACATTTAGTAGTCGTAAAATATTCTTGAGTAATTGATTTTTGCCCCGTTTCATTAATTCTTTGTTGTTTTATCACTTAATTTCTTTAAAGACAGGTTTGAATGAGTGCTAATGACGCATGAATAAATATAATTAGTGCCTCGATTTAACAGCTCTTGGTTTTCATGATTTTGACACTTATCTTTGAAAAAAATTTTATTGAATTGATATTGTCTTCAAATTGTTGTACCTTTTCTTGTCCTAACCAATAATCTCATTCAGTCTCATTAGGGTAGGCCAGGTGCTATTGGGTGCTAATTGGTAATATTTTAATTGAGATAACTGCTTCTGGGCAAAGCTAATACTTTCTATGACTTTAGATCTAATTTCAGTATTTTCCATCAATTTTTTGTTTTGCAAAATTTTTTTGCCGCTTTGTTGACCAATTCGATATTCCCAGTTATGACAGGTCTCATGGTTGCTGATGGTGATCCAATTAATTGAAATAGTTGTTTCCGACCGTGGTTTTTAGTTTCCGATTTTTACAAACTTCGTTTCAATAAAAAATATTCTGACATTGATATCATTTTCAGAAAGTAAGTGTTCTTTGCTTAGTCTTGTGTGTTGGTTGTTTTTCGCGCGCTCTTTTTGCTTTGCCTCAAAAATAACAGTTCTCCAAGGCCATCAACTGTTGCGTGCTTTTCCTCCAAATTTTATCTCTTACCCTTATTTATTTTCTCATTAACGTAAAAACCATTTGTTTTCGAAAAAATCATTTATAGTCGTGCATCATGATCCGGTCTATTGTTTTATTGAATTTTTGTTTTTGCTTGAATTGAACAAAGAGCAAATAACACTTGTTATCTTTTTGACACATTTAGTAGTCGTAAAATATTCTTGAATAATTGATTTTTGCACCGTTTCATTAATTCTTTGTTGTTTTATCACTTAATTTCTTTAAAGACAGGTTTGAATGAGTGCTAATGACGCATGAATAAATATAATTAGTGCCTCGATTTAACAGCTCTTGGTTTTCATGATTTTGACACTTATCTTTGAAAAACTTTTTATTGAACTGATATTGTCTTCAAACTGTTGTACCTTTTCTTGTCCTAACCAATAATCTCATTCAGTCTCATTAGGGTAGGCCAGGTGCTATTGGGTGCTAATTGGTAATATGTTAATTGAGATAACTGCTTCTGGGCAAAGCTAATACTTTCTATGACTTTAGATCTAATTTCAGTAATTTCCATCAATTTTTTTGTTTTGCAAAATTTTTTTGCCGCTTTGTTGACCAATTCGATATTCCCAATTATGACAGGTCTCATGGTTGCTGATGGTGATCCAATTAATTGAAATAGTTGTTTCCGACCGCGGTTTTTAGTTTCCGATTTTTACAAACTTCGTTTTCAATAAAAAATATTCTGACATTGATATCATCTTCAGAAAGTAAGTGTTCTTTGCTTAGTCTTGTGTGTTGGTTGTTTTTCGCGCGCTCTTTTTGCTTTGCCTCAAAAATAACAGTTCTCCAAGGCCATCAACTGTTGCGTGCTTTTCCTCCAAATTTTATCTCCTACCCTTATTTATTTTCTCATTAACGTAAAAACCATTTGTTTTCGAAAAAATCATTTATAGTCGTGCATCTTGATCCGGTCTATTGTTTTTTTGAATTTTTGTTTTTGCTTGAATTGAACAAAGAGCAAATAACACTTGTTATCTTTTTGACACATTTAGTAGTCGTAAAATATTCTTGAATAATTGATTTTTGCCCCGTTTCATTAATTCTTTGTTGTTTTATCACTTAATTTCTTTAAAGACAGGTCTGAGTGAGTGCTAATGAGGCATAAATAAACATAATTAGTGTTTCGGTTTAAAAGCTAGTGGCTTTCATGATTTTGACACTACTTTTTTTTTGCAAAATTTTTCAATGAATTGGGTTTGGCTACATTTTGTTGTATATTTTTATTCTTAAAAATTAATATCATTCTGTCTCATTGGGAGAGGCAAGGTAGAACAGGGTGCTAACTGGCTTCATGTTAACAGAAATTAATGTTTCTGCACAAAGCTAATGCGTTCTATGACTGGCAATAATTTCGAGAAATTTTATCAAATTTTTTGGTTTTGATTTTTATCAAATTCTCCACTTTTTGGACTAATCTATTAGTCTCACTTATGACAGGTCTCATGGTTACTGATGGTGATCCAACTAACTGAACGAGTTGTTTCGTACCGTATTGTTTATTTTCTGATTTTTAATATCTTTTTCTTCAAAAAAAATACCATGATTTTGACATTTTTTTCAGCAAATGGAAGCTGATTCTTTAGTCTGGGGTGTTGGTTGTTTTACTCCCGGTCTTATCTCTTTGTCTCCAAAATAACAGTTCTCCAAGGCTATCAACTGTTGTGAGCTTTTGGTCAAATTTTTCAGCCCCAACTTCGTTGACTAAAAAACCCAACCGTTTGTTTCCGAAATAATTATGCATCTTTGTTCATCTTGATCTGTTCTATTGCTTTATTGGTCTGTTTTGTTGCTTCAAATCATCAAAGGGGCAAAAAATGCTTGCTATCATTTTGACAGAATTAGTAACCATATAAGATTCGTGAATATTTGTTTTTTGCCCTGTTTAATTGATTAGTTGTTGTTTCATCACTTAATTTGATTTACGACAGGCTGGATTGTGTGCTAATGAGGCATAAATAAACACAGTTAGAGCTATTAGTTAGAGTTAAGAGCTATTGGTTTTCATAATTTTCACACTACTTTTTCTCAAAATTTTTCAATGAATGGAGTTTGGCTGCAATTTGTTGTACCTTTTCTTTTCCTAATCATTAATCTCATTAAGTCTCATTAGGGTAGGCCAGGTGCTATGGGGTGCTAATTGATAATATGTTAATTGAGATCACTGCTTCTGGGCAAAGCTAATGTTTCTTTGGTTTTAGCTTTAATTTCAATAATTTTCATTAATTTATTTTTGTTTTGCAAATCTTAATTGCCACTTTGTTGACCAATTCGTTAACCCCAGTTATGACAGGTCTCATGGTTGCTGATGGTGATCCAGTTAATTGAAATAGTTGTTTCCAACCGTGGTTTTTGGTTTTTGATTTTTACAAACTTTGTCTTCAAAAGCACCGTGATTTCGACATTATTTTGGCAAACATTAGTGGATTTTTTAGTCTTCTGTGTTGGTTGTTTTACTCACGGTCTTATCGCATTGTTTCAAAAAAAAAATTTTCCAAGGCCATCAATTGTTGTGTGCTTTTGGTCACATTTTTAGCACCAAATCTGTTTTTTTCATTGACTAAAAAAATCAACCCATTGTTTTTAAAATAAACATGCAAATTTGGGCATCTTGATCTGTTCTCTTGATTTATTGGTCTGTTTTGTTGCTTGAATTCATCGAAGGGCAAATAATGCTTGTTATCAATTTCACACAATTAGTAGTCAAAAAAAGTTCTGGAATATTCATTTTTTGCGCCCTTTCATTAATTCTTTGTTGTTTCATCAACTAAAGTCTTTGATGAAAGGTCTTCACAAATGAAAGATTGAGTGCTAATGAGGCATGGATAGACATAATTAGTCTTTCGAGCTAACACTTTTCATGACTTTGACGCCACATGGCACTACCTTTTCTCAAAATTATTCATTGAATGGAGTTTGGCTACAATATCTTTAAATTTTTTTCTTCACATTTAATCTCATTCTCTCCCATTAGGACAGGACAGGTTGTACAGGGTGCTATTTGGTTATATGTTAATTAAGTTCACGAATTCTCCGCGAAGCTAATGCTTTCTAAGGAAATGGTTTCGGAAATGTCTTTGGAAATAGTTTCGAGAATTTTCATCAATTTTTGTAAAATTTATTTGCCACTTTGTTGACTAATTTGTTTATGACAGGTCCCAGGGTTGCTGATGCTGATCCAATTAATTGAAATAATTGTTTCCGACCATAGTAGTTTTTGGTTTTTGATTTTTCCAAACATTGTCTTCAAAAAAGGCCAAGCACTCTTGTGCGCGCTCGGTTAAAATTTTAGCTCCAACTTTCATTCATTTTTTTCATTGACAAAGAAACCAACCGTTTTCTTTCGAAATAGTCAAAGAAATTTGTGCATCTTGATCTGTCGTATTGATTTATTGATCTGTTTTTTTTGCTTGAACCCATCAAAGGACAAACAATGCTTGTTATCAATTTGCCACAATTAGTCGTCATAAAATATTCGTGAACAGTTGATTTTTGCCCCGTTTCATTATTTCGTTGTTGTTCTATCGCTTAATTTAATTAATGACAGATTTGAATGAGTGTTAATGAGGCATAAATAAACATAATTATTGTTTCGATTTAACAGCTACCGGTTTTCTTGGTTTTGACACACTTTGCAAAATTTTTCATTGAATTGAGTTTGGCTACAATCTGTTTTATCTTTTTTTGTCTTAACATTTAATCTCATTCTCTCTCATTAGGAGAGGCCAGGTGGTATAGGGTGCTATTTGGGTTTATGTTAACAAAATTTACTGTTTCTGCGAAAGGCTAATGCGTTTTATGACTTTGGCAAAAATTTCGAGAAATTTTATCAAGTTTTTGGGTTTTGCAAAATTTATTGGCCACTTTGCGGACGAATCTGGTAGTTTCACTTATAGCAGGGCTCATGGTTGCTGGTGGGGATCCAACAAATTGAAATAGTTGTCTACGACCGTGGATTTTGTTTTCTGATTTTTACACTCTTTTTCTTCAAAAAATACCGTAATTTTGACATTATTTTCAGGAATAAAATTGATTTTTTAGTCTTGTGTTTTGATTGTTTTACTCCCGGTCTTATCGCTTTGTCTCAAAATTAACAGTTCTCCAAAGCCATCAAGTGTTCTGAGCTTTTGGTCAAATTTTTAGCTCCAATTCTATTTTTTTCTTGACTAAAAGACAAACCGTTCGTTTCCGAAATAATTAAGCATATTTGTGAATCTTGATCAATTGTATTGATTTATTAGTCTGTATTATTACTTGAACTCATCAAAGCGCAAATAATGCTTGTTATCACTGTGTTACAGTTCGTAATCACAAAATATTTGTGAAAATTTGATTTTTGCCCCGTTCTATTTTTCTTTATTGTTTTATTACTTAATGTGCATTAGGATTGATTGAATGCTAACGAGGCATAAATAAACAATATTAGTGTTTCCATTTAACAGCTATTGGTTTTCATGATTTTGGCACTTCCCTTAGCAAAATTTTTCCTTTTATTGAGTTGGGATACAATTTGTTGTACCTTTTCTTGTCCTTAAAATCCCATTCTGTCTCATTAGTAATGACATAATTAATAATCATAAAATATTCGTGGATATTTGATTTTTGACCCGTTTCAATAATTTTTTGTTGTTTTATCACTTATTGTCATTAATGAAAAGTTTGACTGAGTTTCAATGAGGGATAAATAACAATAATTAGTGTTTCGAGTTAACGGCTACTGGTTTTCTTGATTTTGACACTTATTCTTGCATAATTTTTCATTGAATTGAGTTTGGCTACAATCTTTTGTACCTTTTCTTGTCCTCACATTTAACTCATTCAGTCTCATTAGGGCAGGCCAGGTGTTATAGGGTGCTAACTGGTAATATATGAATCGATCTCACTGTTTCTGCGCGAAGCTATTGCTTGCTATGGCTTTGAAAATAATTTCTGGAATTTTCATCAAGTTTTTGTTTTTACAGATTTTATTTACCACTTTTTTGAATAATTTTTTATTCTCATTTATGACAAGTCTCGTGTTTGCTGATGGTGATCCAACTAATTGAAATAGTTGTCTCCGACAGTGGTTTTTGGTTTCCGATTTTTCTTGTTTTCAAAAAAAACCTTGATATTAATATTACTTTCAAAAAATAAAGGTTGATTCTTCAGCCTTGCGTTTTGGTTTTCGTTTTCAAGGTTTTAGTGCTTTGTCTCAAAAATAACAGTTCTCTTAGGCCATCAACTGTTATGTGCTTTTGGTCAATTTGTTAACTCCAACTCTGATTTTTTCCATTGACTAAAAAGCCGTTTGTTTTAAAAGTAATCATGTAAATTTTTGCATCTTGATCTGTTTTACTGGTTTATTGATCTGTTCTGCTGCTTGAATTCATCAAAGGGGGAAATAATGCTCGTTATCACTTTGACACAACTGGTAGTCATAAAATTTTAGTGAATAATTTTGATTTTTGCCCATTTCCAAATTCTCTGTTGATTTATCACTTAATGTTTTTGGTGACAAGTCTGATTGAGTGCTAAGGAGGCATAAACAAAGATTATTATGGTTCCCAGTTAACAACTACTGATTTTCATGACTTTGACACTACTTTTTCGCAAAACTTTTCAATGATTCTTTGAGTTTTGCTAGGAGAAGCCAGGTAGTATAGGGTGCTAACTGGGTTTATGTTAACAAAGTTTACTGTTTCTGCGAATAGCTAATGTTTTCTATGACTTTGGCATTAATATCGATAATTTTCATCAATTTGTTTTTGTTTCGCAAACATTAATTGCCACTTTGTTGACTAATTTGTTAGTCTCATTTATGAAAAGTCTCGTGTTTGCTGATGGTGATCCAACTAATTGAAATAGTTGTCTCCGACAGTGGTTTTTGGTTTCCGATTTTTCTTGTTTTCAAAAAATATCGTGATATTAATATTACTTTCAAAAAATAAAGTTTGATTCTTCAGCCTTGCGTTTTGGTTTTCGTTTTCAAGGTTTTAGTGCTTTGTCTCAAAAATAACAGTTCTCTTAGGCCATCAACTGTTATGTGCTTTTGGTCAATTTGTTAACTCCAACTCTGATTTTTTCCATTGACTAAAAAGCCGTTTGTTTTAATAGTAATCATGTAAATTTTTGCATCTTGATCTGTTTTATTGGTTTTTTGATCTGTTCTGCTGCTTGAATTCATCAAAGGGGGAAATAATGCTCGTTATCACTTTGACACAACTGGTAGTCATAAAATTTTAGTGAATAATTTTGATTTTTGCCCATTTCCAAATTCTTTGTCGATTTATCACTTAATGTCTTTGGTGACAAGTCTGATTGAGTGCTAAGGAGCCGTAAGCAAAGATTATTATGGTTCCCAGTTAACAACTACTGATTTTCATGTCTTTGACACTACTTTTTCACAAAATTTTTCAATGATTCTTTGAGTTTTGCTAGGAGAAGCCAGGTAGTATAGGGTGCTAACTGGGTTTATGTTAGCAAAGTTTACTGTTTCTGCGAATAGCTAATGTTTTCTATGCCTTTGGCATTAATATCGATAATTTTCATCAATTTTTTTTTGTTTTGCAAACATTAATTGCCACTTTGTTGACTAATTTGTTAGTCTCATTTATGACAAGTCTCATGTTTGCTGATGGTGATCCAACTGATTGAAATAGTTGTTTCCAACTGTGTCTTTTGGTTTCTGATTTTTCCGGTTGTCTAAAAATATCGTGATTTTAATATTATTTTCAAGAAAATAAGTGTTGATTCTTTAGCCTTGCGTTTTGGTTTTCTATTTTATGGTCTTATTGCTTTGTCTCCAAAATAACGTTTCTCCTCGGCCAGAAACTTGTCTACTTTTGGTCAGTTTTTTAGCTCCAACTCTGATTTTTTTTCTTTGACTAAAAAAGAGTTTTTTCTTCAAAAAAATTTGTGCATCTTGATCTGTTTCATTGATTTATTGATCTGTTTTATTGCTTGAATTCACCAAAGGGGAAGCCATGCTTGACGCCGTGGTTATCAGTTTGACGCCGTGGTTAGTCATGCGATATTAGTACATGTTTTCGATTTTCGCCTCGTTTTCATTTTTCTTGGTTTTTTTCATCACTTAATGTTTTTGATGACAAGTTTGATTTAGTAAATTTAGATTTAATTTAATTTTGCGAAAAAGTAGTGACAAATAAAATTGCAATTAAAATTGCATACTAATCTCATTTTGTTTCATTAAGGCAGGTGAAGTTGTAAAGTGAGCTGTTTTCGGTTATGTTAATCGATCTCACTGTTTCTGCTCAATGCCGATGCTATCAGTGACATTGGCAAGAATTTGGAGAAATTTAAACGAAATCTTTGCTTTGCTAAATTTCTTCAACACTTTGTTGAAAAATGTATTAGTCAAATTTATGACAGGTTTCTTGGTTGCTGATTGTGATCCAAATGATCGAAACAGTTTTTTCCGACCGTAGTTTTAAATTTCTGATTTTTACTTTTTTTCAGAAATCATATCGTGATTTTGAGGTTGCAGAGTGTGCTGTTTTGGGTTACGGTAATCGATCTCTTTGTTTCAGCTCAATGCTAATGCTTTCAGTGACTTTGGCAATGATTTGGAGAAATTTAATCGAAATCTTTGCTTTGCTAAATTTGTTCAACACTTTGTTGAAAAATGTAATAGTCAGATTTATGACAGGTTTCATGGTTGCTGATGGTGATCCAGATGATCGCAATAGTTTTTTCCGACGGTGGTTTTGGTTTCTGATTTTTATATTCTTTGTTTTCAAAATGTAATATCGTGGTTTTGACATTATTTTCAAAAAATATAAATTGGTTATTTAGCCTTGCGTGTTGGTTGTATTCTACATGCACTTACTGTTTTGTGTCAAAATAGACAGTTCTTCTGGGCCATCAACTGTAGCGTGCTTTCTGTCCAATTTTAGCTCCTACTCTGATTTGATTTTTCATTGACTGAAATACCGTTTGTTTTCAAAAAACCCATAAATTTGTTTATCCTGATCTGTATAATTGTTTTATTGATCTGCTTTATTGCTTGATTTCATCAAACCGCAAATAATGCTTGTTATCTTTTCGACACAATTAGTAGTCATAAAATATTCTTGAATAATTGATTATTGCCCCGTTTCATTATTCTTTCTAATTTTATCGCTTAGGGTCTTTGATGACAGGCCTGTTTGAGTTCTATTGAGCCTTAAATGAACATAATTAGTGTTTCGAGTCAACAGCTACTGGCTTTTATGACTTTGACATCACTTTTTCTCAAAACTTTTCAGGGAATTGAGTTTGGCTACAATTTGTCGTACGTTTTTGTCTTAACATTTAATCTCATTCTGTCCCATTAGAGCAGGCCAGGTGCTATAGGGTGCTAATTGGGGTTACGTTAACAGAATTCACTGTATCTGTGACAAGATATTGCGTTCTATCACCTTGGCAAAAAATTCCATGATTTTTGTCGATTTTTTTGGTTTTGCACAGTTTAATTGGGAATTTGTCGAATAATTGCGTTAACCCAAAAAAACAGTCCTCCAAGCCCACCAAAAGTTGTGAGCTTTTGGTCAAATTTTTAGCTCCAACTTTTTTCTTTCATTGACTAAAAAACCAACCGCTCGTTTCCCAAATAATTAAGCATATTTGTGCATCTTGATCAGTTCTATTGATTTATTGGTCTGTATTAATGCTTGAATTCATCAAAGGGTAAATAATACTCTTTATCACTGTGACACAATTCGTAATCATAAAACATCCGTGAATATTCTATTTTTACTCGTTTCATTTTTCTTTTTTTTATTTATCACTTATTTTCATTAATGACCAATTTGAATGAGTGCTAATGAAACATAAATAAAAATAATTAGTTTTTCGAGTTAACAGCTACTGGTTTTCATGATTTTAACAATTCTCTTTTCAAAATTTTTCATTGAATTGATATTGGCTACAATTTGTTGTACATTTTCGTGTCCTAACCATGGACCTCATCCAGTCTCATTAGGGTAGGCCAGGTGTTATAGGGTGCTAATTGGGGTTACGTTAACAGAATTCACTGTATCTAAGACAAGATATTGCGTTCTATCACCTTGGCAAAATTTTCCATGATTTTTGTCGATTTTTTTGGTTTTGCACAGTTTAATTGGGAATTTGTTGACTAAATTGTCGGTGTCACTTATTACAGGTCTCATGGTTGCTGGTGGTGATTCAACTAATTGAGGGAGTTGCATGCATCCGGCCGTGGTTTCTGGTTTCTGATTTTTACAATCTTTGTTTTAAAGAAATGACACGAACTTGACATTATTTTCAGGAAACAAAAATTTTTTCCTTATTCTTGCGAGCTGTTGTCTTACTCAGGGTCTTAGAGCTTTGTCTCAAAAATAACAGTTCTCCGAGTTCATCAACTTTTGTGTTCTTTTGGTCAAATTTTTAGCTCCAACTCTAAATTATTTTTCTCATTGACTAATAAACCAATCGTTTGTCTTCGAAACATTTATGCATTTTTGTGCATCATGATTTGTTCCATTGTTTTATTGATCTGTTTTATTGCTTGATTTAATCAAAAGGCTGGTGTTGTTGCGTGTTGGTTGTCTTTCTTATGCTCTTATCGTCTTGTCTCAAAAATAACATTTCTCTTAGGCCATCAACTGTCGTGTGCCTTCGGTCAATTTTTTAGCTCCAATTCTGATTTAGTTTTTTTATAGACTAATATTTGACTTTTGCCCCCTTTCTTTAAATTTTTGTTGTCTTTATCACTTAATGTCTTTGATAACAGTTCTGATTGAGTGCTAATGAGGCTCAAATAAAAATATTTAGTGCTTCTAGTTAACAGCTACTGGTTTTCATGATTTTAACAATTCTCTTTGCAAAACTTTTCATTGAATTGATATTGGCTACAATTTGTTGTACATTTTCGTGTCCTAACCATGAACCTCATCCAGTCTCATTAGGGTAGGCCAGGTGTTATAGGGCGCTAATTGGGGATACGTTAACAGAGTTCACTGTATCTTCGACAAGATATTGCGTTCTATCACCTTGGCAAAAAATTTTCACGATTTTTGTCGATTTTTTTGGTTTTGCACAGTTTAATTGGGAATTTGTTGACTAAATTGTCGGTGTCACTTATTACAGGTCTCATAGTTGCTGGTGGTGATTCAACTAATTGAGGGAGTTGCTTCCGGCCATGGTTTCTGGTTTCTGATTTTTACAATCTTTGTCTTAAAGAAATGACACGAATTTGACATTATTTTCAGGAAACAAAAATTTTTTCCTTAGTCTTGCGAGCTGTTGTCTTACTCAGGGTCTTAGCGCTTTGTCTCAAAAATAACAGTTCTCCGAGTTCATCAAATTTTGTGTTCTTGCGGTCAAATTTTTAGCTCCAACTCTAAATTATTTTTCTCAATGACTATTAAACCAATCGTTTGTCTTCGAAACATTTATGCATTTTTGTGCAACATGATCTGTTCCATTGATTTATTGATCTGTTTTATTGCTTGAGTTCATCAAAAGGTGGGGTGTTGTTGCGTGTTGGTTGTCTTTCTTCTGATCTTATCGTCTTGTCTCAAAAATAACATTTCTCGTAGGCCATCAACTGTTGTGTGCCTTCGGTCAATTTTCTTAGCTCCAATTCTGATTGAATTTTTTTATAGACTAATATTTGACTTTTGCCACCTTTCATTAAAGTTTTGTTTTCTTTATCACTTAATGTCTTTGATGACAGTTCTGATTGAGTGCTAATGAGGCTCAAATAAAAATATTTAGTGCTTCGAGTTAACAGCTACTGGTTTTCATGATTTTAACAATTCTCTTTGCAAAATTTTTCATTGAATTGATATTGGCTACAATTTGTTGTACATTTTCGTGTCCTAACCATGGACCTCATCCAGTCTCATTAGGGTAGGCCAGGTGTTATAAGGTGCTAATTGGGGTTACGTTAACAGAATTCACTGTATCTGCGACAAGATTTTGCGTTCTATCACCTTGGCAAAAATTTCCATGATTTTTGTCGATTTTTTGGTTTTGCACAGTTTAATTGGGAATTTGTTGACTAAATTGTCGGTGTCACTTATTACAGGTCTCATGGTTGCTGGTTGTGATTCAACTAATTGAGGGAGTTGCTTCCGGCCGTGGTTTCTGGTTTCTGATTTTTACAATCTTTGTCTTAAAGAAATGACACGAATCTGACATTATTTTCAGGAAACACAAATTTTTGCCTTAGTCTTGCGAGCCAGAATGCAAGCGCCAAGCGTCAACTGTGTTTGCAGGCACATCATGATAATTAAGCCAGGAGGCAAGCGCCAAGCGTCAACTGTGTTTGCAGGCACAAATGTGGAAATTACGCAGGGCGCTCGAGTCCTGGGATCAGTTATCGGAAGTTCTGAGGCCAGTAAAAATTTCCTGAAAGACGCAGAAATTAAATACACAAAACGTTTGGACCGACTTGGTCAATTTGCTCTCACCGTTCCCCAGAATGCCTATGCATGTTTGACGAAGGAGGTTCAACAGAAGTTGAGCTTCTTCTCGCGTACTACACCTTCTATGGACGGGGTTCTGGACAAGGTGGCGGAGCGGCTTGGCCGAGGCATACCGAACATCGTTGGCAAAGAAATAATCCAAGAGGAAAGAGAACTTTTTTCTCTCCCTCTCAGAATGGGTGGGTTTAACATCCCACTCCCACAAGATCTTGACAAAAATCTTGAGCATTCAATTGAACTCTCAAGTCAATCAGTGCCAGGCTCGTCAGAGAGCATAAAATGAAGACTCATGGCAGTGCCGGGCCTTCAGGTCTCGATGAAGATGACTGACGTAGACTACTTTCTGCTTTCGGACAAACCTCAACGAACCTGTACAAGCTTGTTGTCAAGTTTGCTAAGAGGCTGGACACGTCCATAATACCAACGGATGATTTGATTCCGTACAATGGTTTTCGACTAGTGGCGCCGAATAAATGTCCAGGTGTGAGACCTATAGGTATTGATGAAGTAATGCGTCGCATCACCGGACGCATAATCGTCGACTTCGTCAGGCAAGTTCTAATATCCCTCGGTGGAAACATGAAGCTGTGCTTGGGCCAAAATTGCGGCATGGAACATGCCATACATTCGCTTCGCCACAGTTTTGATGATCCCGAAAACGAAGCAATTCTACTAATTGATGCCAAAAACGCATTTAACGTGCTCAATAGACGAACAGCATTAGAGAACCTGAAAACCTTATGCCCATCTTTGCATGTTGTCTTACAGAATTCTTATAGCCACCCGTCTCATCTCTACATCGGTAAGACGACCATTTTCTCTCAGGAAGGTACGACACAAGGCGATCCCCTTGCGATGGCATTGTATGGAATCGCAATCCTACCCCTAATAACAAGACTTCACAATGACTCGTTGACACAAAAATCGTATGCTGATAATGGTAGCGCCGTCGCTAAGTTGGAAAATATCAGGGCACTCTTCGACAAGCTCACTCAACTTGGTCCCAAGTACGGATATCTTGTCAATCCTCCGAAGTGTCAGTTGATAATTAAGCCAGGAGGCAAGCGCCAAGCGTCAATTGTGTTTGCAGGCACAAATGTGGAAAATACGCAGGGCGCCCGAGTCCTGGGATCAGTTATCGGAAGCTGTGAGGCCTGTAAAAATTTCCTGAAAGACGCAGAAATTAAATACACAAAAAGTTTGGACCGACTTGGTCAATCTGCTCTCAGCTTTCCCCAGAATGCCTATGCATGTTTGACGAAGGACGTTCAACAGAAGTTGAGCTTCCTCTCGCGTACTACACCTTCCATGGACGGGGATCTGGACAAGGTGGCGGAGCGGCTTGGCGGAGGCATACCGAATATCGTCGGCAAAGAAATAATCCAAGAGGAAAGAGAACTTTTTTCTCTCCCTCTCAGAATGGGTGGGCTTAACATCCCACTCCCACAAGATCTTCACAAAAATCTTGAGCATTCAATTGAACTCTCAAGTCCATTGGCGTCATTCAATAATGATTCATCCAAAATTCATCAATGTGAATTAGAACAAACCAAGATCAGTCTCAGACAGAAAGCAGACATGCAACGTGAACTCATCTCGAAAAAATCCAAAAGCGAAAACAATCTACCAGAAATGAAGTATACCATCCAGTTGGCCTCTGTGAAAGGAGCATCCAGCTGGCTTAACGCGCCTTCATTATCAAAACATGGTTCTGACCTCACGAAGACTGAGTTCCGTGACGGAAGAGCACTTCGCTACACCTGGGAAGCGAAGAACACGCCAGCCATATGCCCATGCGGGAAAAAATTTAGCCTCACCCATGCCCTCCATTGCGCCACAGGCGGGTATACGCACCTACGACACAACGAAATCAGAGACGTGTTTGCAAACCTGATGGATGACGTTTGCCACAATGTCCAGATAGAGCCAAAACTTCAGTTGCTCGACGGAGAAATTTTACTCGAGTAGTTCCACAACCACTGATGATGACGCTTGACTGGACTTCAACGCAAACGGTCTGTGGGGCTACCGCTTTAATCGCACTTTCTTCGATGTGAAGATTTTCAATCCTCATGCGAAGAGCTGCCCTAAGACCATAAAATACGCATAAAAATATCACGAGAGCATCAAGCGAAATAAGTACGAAGAGCGAATCCGCAAAACCGAACATAGCAGCTGCAATGCACTGGCTTTTGTTTGCTCGGGCGGTGCTGGGCCATCAGCATCGCGCGTTATGAAACAACTCGCAACCAAGACCAGCAAAAAACGCGGAGAGCCGTACGCCGACACTATAAGCTACATCCGAACGAAAATCTGCTTCGCACTTCTGAGGAGCTGTGATCTCTGCTTGAGGGGATGTCGCGCCCTCAAGCCTCGTGTTCTCAGTGAGACTTCGATAAGCGCCGTCGTGAAGGAGTGAAAGCTCCACTGAGTGTTTGGCTGGTTAACTTTATTCCTTTGCTTATTCCTTGATATTCTATTTTTTATTTTAAACCTTCCATATGTGTGCTATATATATAAAGGTGCTTTCTCCTCCACTTGTTAGTTATTTTTGTGACTGGCCCTTCTTTACACTGTCTTGAGGGGAACAGCTTGGAGTGCAGCATCCGGCTACTAAGTGCTGCTCATCATGCCCTATTTTCCGACCTACATCCATCGATGCCTGATGGTGCACACGGCCCTTTATTTTTATTATATACTGAAAGAGAAAAAATGCTTACCTATGTTATCAAAGCTCATTAGAGTGTTTTCTAGCTGATATTGGTATTAAGCTTATTAGCTTTCAGTTTAGAAGCTTAATTAATTATAGTTTTAGAATCCAACTTAAACTGCACGCCGATTTAGAACACTTTGTGACACTGAATAAAAATAGAAAAAAAATTGGCCAACTTGTCTCATTTTTTCATCTCAACTTTTTCTTTACTTTTCTGTTTCAATACCGATATACATCAAGCGGGTCAACGGCGGCTATTTTCCTGAATCTGCAGGCTATGTTTCATTTTTGAGCTCGCAGGGTCATTTTGTGAGTGTCACACGTATATAAAAAAAGTGTACGAAAAACCTTGGGTTTCAACGTCAAAGATTAAGTTTAAATTTTCATTTATTACCTGATTAATGACTGACACAATCTTGATAGGTGTCGACAAATTGAAATAGACAAAGCTCGGGCTTCGAGCAATATTAACAATTGTGACATATCAGTATTTACTTGGTTAAATTACCACGGTGATAGAACCGATATTGGGGACGGACAAAACTGAGGATAAAACTCATTCAATTAGATCTTCAATTATTGGAAACCATTCTCTTCTGCTTTTATCTACTTAATAATTAAACTTCAATCCTTGTATTTTGAACAAGTACCACGCTCAATTACTAAAGACAATAAATATTGCGCACGGGCGGCTACTATAGTGGCGACAGAGATTAAAAGTAAATAGAAAACCACCACCCAATAATATTGAGCATTGTACTAATTTCCAAAAAAATCTATTTTCTATTTGAAAACCAACTTTTAAGCTCGAGTTCGACGTCTTAACATCACGACCCGAAAAAGGAAATGTGGACTGCTGTCGGGATTCGACAAGAACTGGCATCTTCGAACTTTCAAGTGAGTACTCCCTAAAAATTCGAATAGCATAAATCTGGGCGTACATGTTTTTTTTTTGATAATAAAATAGCGTTGAAAAACATCAGTATTTTAATTTGACTCGATTTGACTTAAACTCAAGCATTAAACCTCGAGTTTTTATCATTTATTAAAGAGGGAATTAGAGTTTCAGTAATTTTTAAAAGCTGTTAACTAGAGTCTCGTAAAGATAGTTCGAGTTTCGAGCAAAATTAGTGAAAGATTTTGAATAACAACAGCTTTTAAATAAAATAAGGATGGGGCGGCACTCCTAAAAAACTCTGTTACCCGAACCGTTTACTGGATCAAATGATTTTGAAGGTTATGTTACACACTTTGAGCTCTTGTCACAACTTCGAAAGTGGCGAAGAAAAGAAACAGTAAACGGCGCCGAGACCGAAATTGATGAACGGCCGCATTATTTCGCGTTAAGGTTACAGAAGTCGGCTATTTTTTCCATCGTACACTTTCGGAGGACACTAGAAAGAGTTATGACGACACCGTAAAGGCTTTCAGACAACATTATAATGAGAAACCAGTAGTGTTCCGGGGGAGGCTAGCCAAGAGAGTCCAGCAGCCAGGTAGAAAATTAACAGATTTTCTCGGTGATTTGCAAACTTGAAAGCATACCCTCAGGAGTCTAATGAGATAAGAGAAGATCTCATTTTGAGGGGATTCCTCGAAGGCATAGAAAATAGTCAGGTGCAACTCGACCTGAGAAAGAACTTGGGTGACGCGGATATGACTTTAGACAAAGCTTTAGAAAGAGCACTACATATTGAAGCAGTCACGAGAATTGAGGAGGAGGATAATGAGCCGCGGGTTTCTGCCATCCAGTCGAATGAAAAAACACAACTAGGTAATCCGATTAACGATTTAGTGCGAACACTGCAGACTAACTAATCTAACAGGCAAGATAATCAAAATTTTTGATTGCAAGGAGCGAGGCCAAAAAAGTTTCTGCGCGGAAGTGAGCGTAGTTCAAGAGAAACCGGAGATAGAAATAGAAACTACACTAGCTATAACAAAAGCAGCATTGATAATAGACGAACCAAGTGCGACAGTAGAGCGCGTTCGCCAACACCGGGAGGTGAGAACAGAAGCCGAGATCGCTCGCACGAGAGTCGTGCCGAGAAGTCGAAGACAGCGGTAAGTTTCGAGAAAGAAAAATGTTGCCGTTGTGGTCAGCGAAACCATGCATCTAGGGAATGCAAAAATTGTTTCGAATGTGGGAGCCCAAATCACTTCAAACGAAATTGTCCATATTTAATCGAGAACTAGCTGGAAATGGCAGGGTTTCACTTTCAGCTGGCTACGTAAAAACCTTGCGTGGCAAAAACAGCCCTCTGGAGGCCTTGTTTGCAAAAATAATGATAAAAGACAAATTGATAATGGCCTTAATTGATAGTGGAAAGTAGTGTTAATATTATAAGCGACACACTCTACAAGCAATTGGGGGAACCGAGCCAGAACAGAATGTGCAATAAAAATATAATAGCTGCCAACAACGGGAAAATGCCTGTAATGGGGTCAACAGATATTCAAATTCAACTTCAGAAATTTAAATGTGAAATGGCAGTTGAATTTCTAGTGACCAGAATTGAGATAACGCCCTGTTTATTAGGCATGGAATTCTTATACTTGACTGTATTTTAAGCCTCGGAAAAAAACGAACTTTTTTGCGGGACAATTGGGAAAACATTACAATTGTCCCCGTCCCAACGAAGTAATAAGAATCTGTTTTTTATTGCTGCTGAGGATCACGAATTACATCGTCGCTGCGGGGGTTTCATTAAATGCAAAATTATCGATGAAGAAGGTAACATAATACAGCAATCAGAAATTATAGTCGAACCCATGAAAGAGTTTGAAGACAAATCACACTTATTAATAGCGAGATCGCTGAATGACATGGTTGATGATGTCGTATGGGTTCGAGTTCTGAACCCTACATTAGAACCAAAGAAATTTTACAAAAATGCGAGAATCGCATGTGTGGAAAAATTGAAAAAATTTCAAGAGTACAACAAAATAACCCTGACAATAATAAAAAGCATAGAGATGAATTTAATTTTGAGAAACACGTGAACTCAAGTTCAATGAGCTTGTCTTGTAACTTTGCACAAAATATGAAGTGATATTTTTGCGAAACTCAAATGATATGGGATTTTGCGACCGAATTTATCATAAAACAAAATTAAAAAAGGATGCTGTGCCGTGACGTACATACGGCAGCATGGGTTTTGAGAAAAAAAAGCCATGAAGAAAATGTTGAAGACTTGGAACGAGACGACTTACTCTAACCAACACATTTCGACTGGGCAGCACCATCATTACTTGTACCAAAAAAGGATGGAACCTATCGCTTGGTTGTAGACTATCGTGGTCTGAACAAACAAATAGAAAAATATGCTGGTCTTTACCACGAATTAATGAGGTTATTGATTCACTGGAGGGAAATATGTTCTTGTCGAACATAGATCTTTTGTCGGGATACTTTCAGATGACGATCGAGGAAGAGAGTCAGAATTTAACAGCTTTTATAACGCCTCTAGGCCTGTATAAGTGGAAAAGACTCCCAATGGGACTAGCGTCTGCTCCGGGTGCTTTTCAAAACCTAATGGAGTTAATTTTTTCCGGCCTCTCTTACGAAGTGGCTTTAATTTATCTAGACGACGTTATCGTTTTCGGTAGAAATTTCGAAGAACATCTTAAACGGTTAGAGTTGGTTTCTCAACGTTTATCGGAGAATGGATTAAAGATTAAAGGATAAAAATCTAATCTCTTCCAAAGGCGCGTCAGGACATATTCTATCTGAGAGTGGTGTCCAGGTCGACCCAGAGAAAGTAAGAGCGGTAGAAAGAATGAAAGAAACATCATCCCTAAAAGACGTCAGGGCTTTTCTGGGCATTGTGGGCTGTTATCGAAAATTTATTCCGGGTTCCGGAAAAAAAGCAGAACCTCTTTACAGGTTACTTAATAAATCAAATAAATTTGAATGGAGTACAGAGTGCACAAGTGCAGGAGCAGAGTTGAAGAAAAATTTTTTGGAAGCCCCAGTTTTAGGATATCCAAACGATAGGGATCCATATACATTAACTACCGATGCATCGTTGACAGGCGTCGGAGCAATTCTTACACAAAAACAAGGAACTGAGGATAGAGTTATTGCATATGCTAGCAAAACCTCTGAGTAAATGTCAACAAAAATACTCAGCAACCAAGCGGGAATTATTCGCAATCGTTCATTTCACCAATTATTTTAAAAACTTTTTACTTGGTGAGCATTTTTTAATTATAACGGACCACAGGGCTCTCTTGTGAGTCTATAGTTTTAAAGAACCAGACGTTATGGTCGCTAGAATGATAGAGAAACTTGGGCAATTTAAAATTGACATCAAGCATAGAGCAGGAAAGAAAATCCCACACAATGACCGTCTTTCGCGCATGAACACAGAAGGTGAGGAACAAACAGCTTTCGTTAACGCTATTGCGCTAGACGTAGAGCAGGACGATACCGACTATAGTAGCACATTGGTTGGCAATTGCACAAACAACAGAGAGTAAAACTGCGAGATTCGCAGCAAATTGACAATATACTTGAAGTATATTCATGGGTCATAACCAAAAAAAGAACCACGGCAAATGAAAAACGGAGCTTCGAAGGAGTTATGGAAATACTGGGTTCAGTATAAGGCTCTTTGTCTCATAGAAGGGATTTTGTATCGAAAAAACCAAACAGAACCTAACTTTGAAACTGTGTACCAAATGCAGGTACCCCGGGGTAGAGTGTTCAACGTTCTTGAGCTGTTGCATGATTCGCCTAGCGCAGGACTCTTTGGTATAGAGAAAACGTACAAAAGGGCTTGCGAAATGTTTTATTGGCCGTGCATGAGAAGGAACGTAAGAAATTGGATAGAAAGCTGTGACGCGTGCCTAAAAAGGAAAGGCACTAAACAAAAACATCAACATTCACTCACAAAATGGAAACCTAGTCATCCATTTTGGCAAGTTTCTCTCGATATCATGGGTCCACTTCCGGAGCCCAAAAAAAATAAATTTTTCTTATCGGTGATCAATTCAATAAGTGGTACGAAGCCGTAGCGTTACCCAAACAAGAGTCAAAAACTGTGGCAAAAGCGTTTGTTGAACACTGGATAGTGAGATTCGGCTGTCCAGTCAACCTACACAGTGACTAAGGGTCAAAAATTATGTCTAAATTCTTTCGTAGTCTTTGCAGTGAACTAGGAATTCAGAGGACATCAACAACATCCTGCCACCCAAAAGAGAACGCGATGATTGAACGAACAAATTGAACAATAGAAGAATGCCTCTCCAAATATATAGGACAATACCAACACGAGTGGACAAATTTTCTACCTTTAGCGATGATGGCATATCGATCATCAATTCATAGTGTAACAAGATACAGCCCAGCGTATGTGGTACTGGATTTTCCACTGTCACTACCTATAAACTGCATATATAGCACACCACAGACCGCAATATATGCAACCCCAAGTGACTATGTTTTCACAATGAAACAGAAACTACAGGAAACGCACCAGTTGATGCGAGAGTATATGGATGTCGAACAAGAACGCTAGAAGACCTATTATGATCGCAGTAAGTATGGGCTGAGCTATAAAGTTGGCGAAGAAGTGTTAGTTTTCAACCCAACCGTTAAAAAAGGAGAAACAAGAAAATTTACTTCTTTCTATAGAGGACCATACATAATTGTTGAAATTATAAACGATTTGAATTTCAAGGTAGGAGATAAAAACACGAGGAAAGCTATTACGGACCATTATGACCCACTGAAGAAATAAAAAACACGAGAAAAGACATTCACGCCTGAGCCTCAGGCGAAACGAAAAACAACCATTAAGGAGCAGAAGAATAGCGATTTGAACTGCTCAGACGATGGCGATATAATTGAAATAGAATCATCAACAGACAGTGAAAGCAATCTAAACACAGAAAATCAATCCAAAGCTGAGGATGCTAACGATTCACTAAATGTTACAAATGAAACGTCTGAGAATCATTAGAATCATAGAAGCTAAAGAATCAGAGCAAGAAACCTCTAAAGGGCAAGAGAAGGCACAAAATATTCCCGAGGGAGGAGGTGCAACTTCATCAAAACCTACAGAGTACACTGGAAAAAAAACAAGCAGAAACAGAAATTCCAAAACCAGAAAAAAAGCCACAGGAATCTGGTAGTAACACAAAAAGTACTGAAGAAAAGATTAATAGTGATTCCAAGGCACCAAAAATTGCAACAAGGTCTAGCAGTTGATTAAAATCGGTGCCTGGGAAATTAAAAAATTATTTTACTGAGCAAGGAGAGGAGTACTTTAGCAGCCAGGAAACTGATGATGTTTTTGTTTCATGAAAATCCAGAAAGAAATAATGAAATCGAAAAGAAACACAAGTTCGTCTGGAGCATCGTGTGATGGAGTATCACTATGTTTGTATCTGGCATTGCTAGCCATTTTTGCTTCTCCTTCACTTTATATTAAATTATACGGCTACGATTTTGACAACAGTGTATCAACAAAGGTGTTACCGCGTAAATGAGCAAGCTATGCGCTATTTAAATTAAAGCGAGATTTTATAGCGAGAAAGGATTACGTAATTTCTTAACCATTTAAATGCACACAAAATCTCTTCTAATATACGTAGAAAGGTCGGAAAAAGTTCATTTAACATAATTTTTGTTGAGCCTACTAATAGACTAAATCGATTGCGCTCTTTTTAGGCTCAATATTTTTATGTTTCGAAAACGTATCGGTGACCAATCTGAGCCGAAAATCGGCTCAGACAAAATACCTGCTAGCAAATATAGCTAGATTTGCCGGGCCATTTAGATGTGCTTTTTCGCCTTCTTGATGTTCCAATACACTAGCTTTATCGTGGTTTATTTTTGACAATTGAAAAGTTATTGATTTTGCGTTTTGTCGCCTTTACTCTGGTGCCGCCTTTCAATGGTGCCTAATTGTTATGATAATCTTATTAAATAGAGTCCTTTTGAATCCAGGGATGAGAGAGTGTCATACTGCAAACTGAAAATAATCACCATTATACAGGATAAAGTCGCACTCTTGTCACTCCCATACAGCTTTAAAATATAAGATGTAAAGGAATCCTCCGGAAAATAGCACGTGGTCTCTCGACGTGTACAGCAAACATAACAGAAACACTTAGGAATCCCCAGCAATTGTCCAATTTCTTCCAATTCGCCCTATATTATTCTAAGAAAGCACAGATCCCCAAAGGTCACTGACGTCGATCCCAACTTGAAAGTGTCGTAAAGTTCGGGATAAAAACAACCAAGTGAGAGATCTCCAGGTGGGTTTCCGATCAGATCAACAGCTCTGACAAGTTTTTAACTGTAAGGCTAGAAGACTACACACATTCAACAGGTCACTCGCGTAACCACGTGCACGGTCCCCGGGTCGAGAAAAAAAAGCAAAAATGTGTAAGATAAGCGGTGAAAAGTTAGTTTTTTCACCGCAAATTTCGTACGTAATTTTGCGGTGAAATGCGGTGAATGCGGTGAAAATATGTAAGTTCATCGCTACACTAAGCGGTGATCTTACAAAAATTCACCACAATTCACCGCTAAAATATGTAATTTCGCCGCCCTTACAAGGATCCGAACCTCTCACCTCCTGCATGTCATCCACTTCTTCTTCCACTGCGCCGTCTCTCACTAACTTCTATTATTATTTGTTTGAATATAAATCGAATTCACTCTACTTTCTGCAAAACATGCGCGGTGAATTTTTGTAAGATTTACAATTTTTAGCGGTGAAATTACATATTTTAGTGGTGAAATGTGGTGAATTTTTGTAAGTTCACCGCTTATTCTAGTGGTGAAATTACAAAAATTCACCGCTTAGAAAAAAGTGTCAAAAAGATGTAATATTAAGGGGTCGTTTTAGTGGGATGGCAAATCTAACAATTCCTTTCACACTCACCATTAATTTCAACGCATTTTTTGCTGATCTCAAACATCTTTAACAATTTTTTCTAAGCGGTGAATTTATGTAAGTTCACCACTAAGTTGAGCGATGAATTTATGTAATTTCACCGCATTCACGGCTTATCTTACATAATTCGTACACTTTTTTCGAAGCGGTGAATTTATGTAATTTCAGCGGTGAAATTATGTAATTTCAGCGCTACCATGCGATAAAGTTTTTTCTCACCGCCTTCACCGCCTTATTTATGTAATTTCACCGCATTCACCGCTTATCTTACAAAAAACTTCCGCATTAACCGCTTATCTTACATATTTTTGGGTTGAATGGCGGTGACACCTCGACCCGGGTCTACCGAGTAGGATCTACTGACAGCGTGCAACTGTCGTGCGGAATCTACAACAAGGTACAACTCAGCAGACCAGAAGTGGCAAGGAAAGAAGCAACAACATCCGTTTTCAACGCATACAAAAAACTGTAAGATTCAGCTGAAGTCGTATTTTAATTAATAGATTGATTATGATCTATAGATTGATAAAACAAACCCGGCAAATCTAGCTAAACGCCCCCTAATTTGCACAGATTTATATTGACTTTTTTCTGGTAATTTCTCCCTGATCTCCGATAATCCAACCCCCTTTTTTTTTTTGGAAAAAACATTGATTTTGACAATTTGTCAAAATCTACAATTAATCAAATTGCGGTGTTTTTGTTTGCTGTTTGTGACATGAAAGCGTAGCAGTGTCAATGTAATAATTGCATAAAGCTGTCGTTTTTTAAAAAAAATCAAGTTGGTCAAATTTTTTCAAATTTTGCCAAAAAAAATCAATTAACGGATTTTTTTCTCAAATTTGCGCTAAATCTTGGATTTACCGCCTAATTCTGGATCTATCCACATAGGATCAGCATAAAAAAATCTGAAAGTTGAATATCTGATAATAATTTCAGATTTTGAGCGAGTATTCAGTCAATGATGTACTGAAAAAAGATCAATGGTATTCATCCTCTCTGCAAGTTCACTTCATCACGCCATAAAAACTGCGCCACAAGTAACACAAAATTGTTACAAACGTAACGTTTACGCCTTACCGGGTTTAAGTTTCAACCCTAACGCTTTGAAATTCCAAAAAACGCCGCAGTTCCAGTTGAGTCATTTCTTTCATGATAAGAAGCGCCTAGTTATATGGCATGATGTAGTGAACAATTCACTTTCACGTCATCGAAGCAACACCGATAAGCCTTTAACACCCTCGCAGCTTTTTGCAGTGCTTGAAAAGTATCAGGAACGCTTAGAAGCTATAGTGTATTGCCCCAGAGAGAGAACTCCTGATATTTACAATAAGCTCAAGCGTAGTTCTCTAGTTACCATCCATATAGTGAAAGACATTGTGTCTAGACGTAAACAGAAAGACCCTAGTTTACTCAAAGAGTACAGAGCATTACACCAAAAGCCTGCGCTTGAACTGAAAACACTCACTATTGTCTTAGCACATAAGAACAACCTCCGGTCCTTAATAACAAACGCTCCCGACCGAAAAAACTTTCTAAGCGCCGTCGTAAAACGCTTCGAACCCGTCATGCGTTCGAGGAGGTGGAACTCACTCAAGATTGGATAACCTGAATGTCACCTAGTCTTGCGTTGTTGTGGGAGTCTACCCGCTGACTGGCGGTGTGACTTTGTTTACTCACGAGTTACGGGTTAGTTTGTGGTTGGTTCTCTCCAATAGCGCCTTACTAAACATTTCGCTCTCCCCACTTTTGAGTTATTCCCTACCGTCCATTTTCCGCAGGTTATCTGGTTTTATTTTTCCGTTACCATTCTTTTGTTTCCGTGTCGCCGTGTTTCTTTCTATTCCCCGTTTATCTGTTGTATGATGTAGTATGTTGAGCTTTTGCTACAGTAAAACTTCTCTCTGCTGGTATGCTGGTTTGTTCCTTAGTCTCGTTCCTTGCTAGGGTGTGACTTAAGTTCATTCTGGAGTTACGGCTGGTTTGTTTTGTGACTTTCACCACACTTGTTTGCTAGCAAATTGTTGTAGCTTTATTAATTTTGGTAGTATGCACTTTTGTTGTCTGGGTATGGTGGTTTGCCAGGGTGTGACTTAAGTTTGTTCTGGAGTTACGGCTAGTAAAGTTCCTGACCTTTTCGACTTTTGGTTATACTACACTGTTGCCGTAAATTGTTTCATGTTTGATGTTTTGATGCCATAGATAAAGTACCATAATATTTTGTGCTAGCTTACCTGGCAATAGCTTCTCTCCCTCTTTCTAGGGTGTGACTTAATTTTTTTTTGGAATTACGGCTAGTCTGTTTGGTTGAGTTTGTTGCTGTGGTCTGATCTTCCCGCCTCCTCACTTGTGGCATATCGTCTCCCTCTTGTGCTATCCCGGTATTCCGTCCCGTCGCGCGCTACCCACTCGACGTCTCTTCCTCGCCCCTACCGTTTTCCCATTTCGTCGCGCACCATCCACCCAACGTTTCCGCCCCTCCCGTGCCATTTCCCCCTTCGTCGCGCGCTGTTCGCCCGACGCTCCCATTTTCCGTCCGGTTTTCCGTTGCGACGTGCGCTACTCGTTCGGCGTCTCGTCCCGTCCCTCCCGTCCCCCGATGTGTATCGTGTCGCGCTTTCTGCGCTCAACGTTCTTTCTTTCTTTCTTTCGCCGGGTACTCGATGAACATCTCTGCTCTTTGGCGGTTTGCTAGGCAAACCGTCACACTAGGGTTCGGTATAACCCATTTGTGTTGTTGCATGTGTGTGTACTTTATATTAGTACTAAATTAAACTTGTGGCTCCTGTTTTTCTTAAGATCATGACAACATTGCAGGACAAATTCAACAAACTTTATAGTGCGAGTGCTTGAAAAGATACTTTTCAAGCACTTTTTGCAGTGCTTGAAAAGTATCAGGAACGCTTAGAAGCTATAGTGTATTGCCCCAGAGAGAGAACTCCTGATATTTACAATAAGCTCAAGCGTAGCTCTCTAGTTACCATCCATATAGTGAAAGACATTGTGTCTAGACGTAAACAGAATGACCCTAGTTTACTCAAAGAGTACAGAGCATTACACCAAAAGCCTGCGCTTGAACTGAAAACACTCACTATTGTCTTAGCACATAAGAACAACCTCCGGTCCTTAATAACAAACGCTCCCGACCGAAAAACCTTTCTAAGCGCCGTCGTAAAACGCTTCGAACCCGTCATGCGTTCGAGGAGGTGGAACTCACTCAAGATTGGATAACCTGAATGTCACCTAGTCTTGCGTTGTTGTGGGAGTCTACCCACTGACTGGCGGTGTGACTCTGTTTACTCACGAGATACGGGTTAGTTTGTGGTTGGTTCTCTCCAATAGCGCTTTACTAAACATTTCGCTCTCCCCACTTTTGAGTTATTCCCTATCGTCCATTTTCCGCAGGTTATCTGGTTTTATTTTTCCGTTACCATTCTTTTGTTTCCGTGTCGCCGTGTTTCTTTCTATTCCCCGTTTATCTGTTGTATGATGTAGTATGTTGAGCTTTTGCTACAGTAAAACTTCTCTCTGCTAGTATGCTGGTTTGTTCTTTAGTCTCGTTCCTTGCTAGGGTGTGACTTAAGTTCATTCTGGAGTTACGGCTGGTTTATTTTGTGACTTTCACCACACTTGTTTGCTAGCAAATTGTTGTAGCTTTATTAATTTTGGTAGTATGCACTTTTGTTGTCTGGGTATGGTATTTTGCTAGGGTGTGATTTAAGTTCATTCTGGAGTTACGGCTGGTTTGTTTCGTGACTTTCACCACATTTGTTTGCTAGCAATTTGTTGTAGCTTTATTAATTTTGGTAGTATGCACTTTTGTTGTCTGGGTATGGTAGTTTGCTAGGGTGTGACTTAAGTTTATTCTGGAGTTATGGCTAGTAATTTTCCTGACCTTTTCGACTTTTGGTTATACTACTTCGTTGCAGTAAATTATTCTAATGTTTTGATGTTTTGATGCCGTAGATAAAGTACCATAATATTTTGTGCTAGCTTACCTGGCAATAGCTTCTCTCCCTCTTTCTAGGGTATGACTTAATTTTTTTTTTGGAGTTACGGCTAGTCTGTTTGGTTGAGTTTGTTGCTGTGGTCTGATCTTCCCGCCTCCTCACTTGTGGCATATCGTCTCCCTCTTGTGCTATCCCGGTATTCCGTCCCGTCGCGCGCTGCCCACTCGACGTCTCTTCCTCGCCCCTACCGTTTTCCCATTTCGTCGCGCACCATCCACCCAACGTTTCCGCCCCTCCCGTGCCATTTCCCCCTTTGTCGCGCGCTGTTCGCCCGACCCTCCCATTTTCCGTCCGGTTTTCCGTTGCGACGTGCGCTACTCGTTCGGCGTCTCGTCCCGTCCTTCCCGTCCCCCGATGTGTATCGTGTCGCGCTTTCTGCGCTCAACGTTCTTTCTTTCTTTCTTTCGCCGGGTACTCGATGAACATCTCTGCTCTTTGGCGGTTTGCTAGGCAAACCGTCACACTAGGGTTCGGTATAACCCATTTGTGTTGTTGCATGTGTGTGTGTACTTTATATTAGTACTAAATTAAACTTGTGGCTCCTGTTTTTCTTAAGATCATGACGACATTGCAGGACAAATTCAAAAAACTTTATAGTGCGAGGGCAAAATTAGAGGCTGAACTTAATAACATCGATGGCGATATTAACAATGCTGTGGATAAGCGAGACAGGAAAGTTAAGATCGAACGTCTGATTGTGAAGTGCACGGATGCTTTTACTAGAGTAGTTGATAAGAATGAAGAGCTCTTTGATCTGGCACAAAAGACTGAAGGTCCAGACGCTGCCTGTAAGAACCTTGAGAAATGGTTAGAGACTGTAACAAAGAAAACTGAGTTTATTGCTGCTGCTCGAGTGTATATCAATTCGGTCCATGACAAAGAGACAGCAGGGGCTGTATACCTCTCACCAATCAAGATCAGGTTCACATATGACTTCCTCAAAAAGATCAAGTCAGCGTCAACGAGACTTAGAACTATCAAGTCTCAAAAGGGAGGGTCTTGAGAAACAACATGAGGCAAAACTTCGCATTGCTAGACAGCGTCTCGAAATTAAAAAACAAACAAAATTGCGAGAATTAGAAATTGAGCAGCTTGAGGAGGATCATCGAAAGGTGAAAAAATCATCAGCAGACGGGTCTGGTACAGGCAAAATCAGTGGGCTCTTTACGGAAAAAAGTTCAGTCAAGAGCAAGAAATTTGTTCAAGATTGGGTTAATTCGTCACCGGTCGGGAACATGGCTGATGTTGCAAACGAACCGAGTTTGCACTTTTCTGGTTCCATTGTCCAATCGAACCAAGCAATTGTGCAACAACCTTTTTCAGCTCAACTTCCAAACTCACACTTCAATCTCAATACACATGGTCAAGTTGAGGCCAACATCAACCTCCCTGTCCATGAGCCGCAAGAACCAAGTAGTAGAACCAATGAAACCAACGCTGCACATGTTGCAAACAACATCATGCAAGAGCAGCGACAGCCTCATTATACACCTCCATTACCACCTATAAACTTTGGTATGCCAACTCAACTAAACGCCCCAAACACAGCCCGACAACTGTCTCAAGCAACAATGTACTTCAATGGTTTACAGTTAGATCACCAATTCCCGCGCAGGTCAAGCAGTTGAAATGCCAGGACAGTTTAATTTAGTCAACCCTCCGCGTTCACCACCTTTAAATACACTCGTTAATGCTCCGCTAGCACTTAACTAGCAACAAGCACACATAAATGTACCAGCCCCTCCATCCCCCGTTATAAACCCCGTACCACCGCATTTCCCGTTAATCCCGCCAGCTTTTCGCATTCCTCCTTCGCCGCCACAAGCACTCCCAGTACACGCCAATAACCCCTTGCCGAATAATGTGAATTTATTACCCCATTCTCCACCTGCACCATTCATTTCCTCCGCAAACGTTTTTGTACCTCAATTAATTCATCAACCACGCCCACAAAAGAATTTGCAGCCCCAAAAATTTGTCCCTATAACCCACGCAATTCCTGCTCCTCCGGATCCGAATGTCTGGCGTTTTCTGGCAGCAGTCCCATCTAATGCAGTACCACTTGTACGAACATCTGCAAACTTATACCCCCGTATAACCGGCCCCGTTAATCAACCCTCATATCACTACATCGCTCCGCTCCTCTCATGTACAAGCAGCAGCAGGCGCTCAAAATTAGGTAACATCAGACTTCATGCAAGCGAATTCAATTAGTTCTTCCGCAGGTATCGCCCCCTCCTTTATCACTCCGATCATTCCACCAACGTATGGAGTTACTGTTCCGAACCCGTTGTATTGGGGTGGCCCGCCGCATCCCACATCTTCGCCGCTCCTTCTTTGGACTCTGCGGATTTGATAAAGCAGTTGGCGGAGGCAATTACTTGTAAGAAGAACGATCCACTGCCCGAGTGGAAGTTGTCACAGTAAAATGGTGATCCACTGCAGTGGCCCGAATGGTTTGCACAATTTAAAAGCGCCATAGACGCACAGTCCTTGACTGATGATGTCAAGTTAACATACTTAAAAACTCTTGTAACTGGAAACACTAAAACCGCCATCGCTGAGTACGCATACTGTGGTTTAATGTATAAGGACGGACTTAAGACACTCAAGAGCAAATTTGGACAACCACAGGCAGTAGTCAGTGCACACTTAGACAAACTCAGCTCTTTTCCTCCACTAAAGTTGCACAATAGTGATAACATCATAAACTATTCTGCAACAATTTCAAGTCTTGTTGGGGTCTTTAAATCACTTTCATATGACTCGGACCTTAAGAGCGCCTCACTTCTCAGCACCGCTGTGCAAAAATTGCCGACCAATCTGAAAGAGTCTTGGTCACTCTTCACAGTGAAGAAAAATTGGGTTCAGCCAACACTCCTTGACTTCAACGATTAGTTGAAGGAGAAGGCCGAGGCACAAGATTTAATTAAACAATTTTCATCAAAGGCAAGAACTGAGGATAACAACAACTCCGTTGTAAAGACCAAAGTAGCCTCAAAAACATTCACCGCTAACACGCAAACTAAGGGCATAAAAAGACCAGCCTCAACATCGGCAACACCTCCAACACCTCGCTGCGTTGTGTGTTAAGGTAACCACCGCATCTGGGAGTCTAGAGTATTTAAAGAAAAGTCTCTCACTCAGCGAGCAAAGGTAGTGGCGGAGGCAAAACTGTGTTTCTCATGTTTGAGAGAAAAGCATATGTTCAGGCAATGCCCAAACCACAGGAAAAGCAGGGAGGACGGTTGCAACAGCACCCATAATACTCTTCTCCATGGATCTGAGAGGGTTTATCCATCAAAATCACCTTCAAACAACAACAACAGTAATTCTAATGCTGCCGCAAATCAAGCTAAACTTTCTAGTGTGCAATCATTGAGTAAGACCACTACTTTGTCATCTGTGAGTAATGTGAAAGGCCTCCTCCAGGTGACTGAAATACAGTTGAAGAGCTCTTCTGGTGAAGATACCACGGCTTTAGTTTTGTGCGATACCGCTTGCAGTAACTCTTGGGTGTCCAAAGATCTTTTAAATAGACTTGGTTTGCACGGTACAGCATTGAAACTAACAGTCAAGGATATAAATACCGAGGAGGTTGTAGACACTAAGTTAGTTGAACTAATTGTAACACCACGCGACAACCAAGTATTTGAGCCATTTAAAGTCAGCCCTTACGTAAAGGAAGATTTGAATGTAGTCGCTGATGTCATCAACATTAAAGCACTTCAAGAAACATACCCGCACCTAGCAGTTCTAGACCCAAATACATATTGCTATGGAAACATCGAGATGGTACTTGGACAGGATGTGTATCGCGCCATCCGACCGTTAGAGTACTTCGCTGCCGTTGAGAAGTGCGCGCCCTTCGCTGTTCGCTTACCCATAGGCTGGGTTCTAAGCGGCCCTCTACCGTCGTCTTCAGGTTTTGTCCCGACTTGTTTTAATACAAATTTGAAGCAGGATTTTGAATTCGCTAATCAGATAAAATCTTGGTACAACATTGAGTCGTACGGCGCACTTAAGCAAGTAGACCCACGATCCGCCTCGGATGCACGTGCGCATGATATTCCTGAAAACACCACCGTGCAAAATGGAAAAAGTACGATTTCGGAATGCTATGGGCTGAAGATAACATCGAACTGCCCAATAATTATTTCTGAGCGCTTGTGCAATTAAAATCTCAACGAAAAATCAGACTTTAAAAAAGAAAGACCAGACTTTAAGGGAAAAGTACTCGAATACCATCAAAGAGGACTTGGACAAAAGCTACGTACTAAGGGTCAAAGATGCTCATAAGGTGGAAAGTAGCACGGAAATAGAGTGGTACCTACCACACCATCCGGTTGTTAACCCGAACAAGCCAGGCAAGGTTCCTAGGGTACTATACGGAGCAGCAAAATTCTATGGCGCTTCTCTTAAAAAGTCATTACTCACCGGACCTGACTTACTACAAAACCTAATTTATGTACTCCTACGGTTCAGACAACATCCATTCGCCGTATCCGCCGACATCGAGGGAATGTTCCTTCAAGTTGGAGTGTTACTTCATGTGATCAGCCATCATTGCGCTTTTTGTGGCGGGAGGACCCCACATCAAATGTTGTGGGTGGTACACCAATATACACTCCACATCTTTGGGGCGAAAGATTCGCCCACCTGCGCCAACTATGCGCTTCAAAGCACGGCAAGTGATAATGCTAAGGAGTACTCAGAAGCTGCAAAAGCCGTCCATAAGAACTTTTACATGGACGATTACTTAGACTCAGTGGAGTCCCCCGAGAGGGTCCCCATTAGGTCGACGGAATTGGTACATCTTCTTCATCTAGGTGGGTTCAAGCTTACTAAGCTTACTAAGTTTGTAATCAATGTACCAGATCTGGCTGACCCAATTGATGGGTCTGCTCAATCCACTGAACCGAAGGTCATCGTTTCATCCAAGATGTATGTGACGAGTTACCTAAAGACACAGTTGACAGATTCCTTGCCTGGTGTGTTGAACTGCCGCAGTTAGCTGAGATCACTATATCGAAAAGTTACTTTTCATGAACATTTGAACATCTTGAACTCCACATGTTTGGTGATAGCTCGCAAGACGTATTCAGTGCAGTAGGATTTCTTAGGGCTCAAGTAACTTGCACTTCCGGGGAGATTATAACAGAGCTGGCGTTTGTACTTGGCAAGGCCCGTTTTGTACCTAAGAAGGTAATGACAGTTCCTAAGTTGGAATTACAAGCCGCTCTCCTCGCTGCCCGTTTAAAAAGGGAAATCTGTCGAGCATTAACGGTTACTGTTGACAAAGTCTTTATGTGGACAGATAGTACCACCGTCTTGCAGTGGATAAACTCAACAAACAAACACCCCATCTTCATTGCAATTCGAGTTAGCGAAATCTTGGAGAACACCAGCGTTGACCAATGGAACCACGTCGCCACACATGCGATAATCCGTCAGATGCTAGCACGCGCGGTATGCCCGCTGAAGTTTTGCAATCAAGTAGCTGGGTGAAGGGTCCTGACTTCTTGAGAACTGAACAATTCCCTTTTGTACCAAATACTGGCGTTGTTGATAACATCAAGCTCGGCGTTGTAACCAAGGAACAAAATGATGACTCCATCTCATCTTTAGCCGCATCCATAACCAAGCCCCCTAAGGAACAAAGCAATAATCTAATCCCGTTTGATAAGTTCAGTTCTTATCAAAAACTACTACGTGTCACCGAATATGTGCTCCGTCTTTTACCATCTCATGAAAGTTACCGCACCGTAGACGGCAGCATAGCAGACCCTGTTGAGCTTGACGAGCCTGAAGCCGAGCGTCATCTCCAGTACCTGGTTCAAGGAGAGTCCTTTAATACTGAAAGAAAGGATCTTTTTGACAACAAATCCGGTAAGAAGAGCAGCCGCATTGCTCAGTTTACTCCGTTTATTGGGCCTCATGGTCTCATCCGTTCTTCTGGCCGACTCCGACGGCTAGTGGAAATTGACTTTAACACTAAGCATCCTATCGTGCTGGATGCGCGTCATAATTTTGTTGAACTGTTTTTGCGGCATACTCATTTGAAGAACCATCATCAGAGCATCGATTATTTACGGTCGAAGGTACAGGAACGTTATGCCATCCTTAAACTACGTTCCACACTGCGTTCCATCAAATCAAACTGCGTCTTGTGTAGAAAATTCCGTGCAGCAACCATTCAACCTATCATGGCAGAGCTCCCAAAATGAGAGACTTGCATACCAGTCTCCTCCATTTACCAACACCGGGGTTGATTACCTCGGCTCATTCTACGTCACAGTTCGTCGGACTACCGAGAAGAGGTGGGGATTTCTGTTCACTTGTCTCACTACTCGTGTTGTCCATGTTGAAGTTGTCCCGTCCATGAACAATAGTTCCTTTGTAATGGGAGTGGAGCGGTTCGTCTCCCGTCGGGGTACTCCTTCTATGATTTGGTCGGATAATGGTACGAACTTTATTGGAGCGGAGAAAGAGCTCCGCGAGTGTGTGGAAAAATGGAATACGCTTAACAATTCTGCCGAACTTGCACATAAGGGCATTAAGTGGAGGTTCAGTCCATCCAGTGCGCCACACCAAGGTGGCATCTGGGAGAGGTTAGTTCGTAGTTTTAAAAGAGTACTGTACACTATCCTAGGTACGCGTCGCCTCACAGATGAGGTGTTTAACACTACTTTTTGTCGGGTCGAATACGCACTAAACTCACGTCCCTTAACGCTCGTAAGCGCCGACCCGTCCGACCTAGGCGCAATAACACCTAACCATTTTCTACTCGGTAACCAAGCAACCGGAATTCCGTCTATCGTTGTCGTGGACGAGTACAATCATCGTAAGCGGTACGCCCGTGCACAGTCCTACGCCAATGCAATTTAAGCACTTTGGCTTAAGGAGCATGTACCTGCGCTTTACCGTAGATCTAAGTGGCAGACGCCTGCCGAGCAGCATCTCAAGGTTGGTGATTTGGTTTGGATCGTTGAGGAAAGCAACCCTAGGGGTTACTATCCAACAGCTCGGATTGAAGAGCTCCGATACGGCTCCGACAGCGTCGCCCGATCCGCCGTCGTACGCAAGTCATCCGGATCGCCCGTCCGCCCGCTCGTTATGCTTGTACCGATCCTCCCAACATTTTCTTCTGGGCCGGAGGATGTTACCGCGTAAAAGAGCAAGCTATGCGCTATTTAAATTAAAGCGAGAATCTAAGGCGAGAAAAGACTACGTAATTTCTTAACCATTTAAATGCACACAAAATATCTTCTAATATACGTAGAAAGGTCGGAAAAAGTTCATTTAACATAATTTTCGTTGAGCCTAAATCGATTGCGCTCTTTTTAGGCTCAATATTTTTATGTTTCGAAAACGTATCGGTGACCAATCTGAGCCGAAAATCTGGGCTCAGACAAAATACCTGCTAAAAAATATAGCTAGATTTGCCGGGCCATTTAGATGTGCTTTTTCGCCTTCTAGATGTTCCAATACACTAGCTTTATCGTGGTTTTTTTGACAATTGAAAAGTTATTGATTGTGCGTTTTGTCCCCTTTAAAAGGTCTATTCTCTAGATCACAGTACAGACTGTGATAACAAAATTCGAGTATCGAAAACAAAAGAAGAAGGTAGTTTGATATATGCTGAGGTTCAGCCTGAGATAAAACTAAAATTTTGCATGTATGAAGCGGCATATACTGTGTCTGCACTTAAAAAGAGCAATGTATATGACGATGTTGTCAGTAGCGGATGAATAATAACTTAAATGTAACTGACGAAAACCTGCATAGTAGCCTTTTCTCCAAATCAGACGTAAAACAGAGTCAAATTGCTCGAACAATTCGCCATAATAGTAATGGAATTATCAGTCGGGAAGCATTCCGAGATTTGGACGGAAAACACAATCATGAAAATTTTATTCATTGGAACGCTCAGTTCTAAAAACATTTTTTCTAACAAATGAAATAAGATTTTTTCGTAACTTAAAAACTGAAAGCTTATACGTTTGGTTATAAGCTAAGGACATTGCTGTGTCGGTCTTAACAGTCTACCTCATATTCCAATTTGTGAAAAATTTTCCTAAATTGTTCATCTATTTAGGATTAGTCATTAATGGAGCATCCTGGCAAAGACTGTTTTGGAATCTCGACCCTGTAACGAGAACACGTATGTATAATCAACTACTCAAATTAATTAATGAGCGCCGAGAACAAAAGAAAATGATTGAAGAGAAAGAGTCCTTGAAGGAGTCGGTTGTGTAAAACAAATGAAAATGAGTTGTCCTGAGTTCAAGACCAAAAAAAAGAAAATGAGTTGTCTTGAGTTTAAGACCGGAAAAAAAATGAAAATGAGTTGTCTTGAGTTCAAGACTAAAAAAATGAAAAAGATTTGTCTTGAGGTTGAGACCACTAAAAAATGAAGGAAAAGTCTTGAGATCAGGACTGAAAAAATTGAGAAACTTTAAAAGCAAAAATTGTTTCCATTAAACATAGCAGGCAGCGAGACCCCACAAATTAGTGAATATGTGTACTATTTGCCGGAGTTGTGGAAATTTGTTTCGGAGACTTCCCCAGGAGTGTACCGAGTGGAATCTTGGAATCTTGTCTGTCACGGACTCGGAAGGTGTCTACACTAGAACTTCTGGCGCCCGCCAATATTCGGTCCCGAGCTCTGCAGACTGAAGTGGAACTGCAAAACCAGTGCGCGCAGTTAGACTAGAAGTTGAAGAGTACAAAGTCTTTACTTAAAACTACCGATCTACCGAGTGCGAGGCGATAAGAGATGAACTAAAGGTGATAGCTCGCAAGACGTATTCAGTGCAGTAGGATTTCTTAGGGCTCAAGTAACTTGCACTTCCGGGGAGATTATAACAGAGCTGGCGTTTGTACTTGGCAAGGCCCGTTTTTACCTAAGAAGGTAATGACAGTTCCTAAGTTGGAATTACAAGCCGCTCTCTTCGCTGCCCGTTTGAAAAGGGAAATCTGTCGAGCATTAACGGTTACTGTTGACAAAGTCTTTATGTGGACAAATAGTACCACCGTCATGCAGTGGATAAACTCAACAAGCAAACACCCCATCTTCATTGCAAATCGAGTTAGTGAAATCTTGGAGAACACCAGCGTTGACCAATGGACCACTTGCGATAATCCGGCAGATGCTAGCACGGGTGGTATATCCGCTGAAGTTTTGCAATCAAATAGATGGGTGAAGGGTCCTGACTTCTTGAGAACTAAGCAATTCCCTTTTGTGCCAAATACTGGCGTTGTTGATAACATCAAGCTCGGCGTTGTAACCAAGGAACAAGATGATGACTCCATCTCATCTCTAGCCGCATCCATAACCAAGCCCCCTAAGGAACAAAGCAATAATCTAATCCCGCTTGATAAGTTCAGTTCTTATCAAAAACTACTACGTGTCACCGCATATGTGCTCCGTCTTTTACCATCTCATGAAAGTTACCGCACCGTAGACGGCAGCATAGCAGACCCTGTTGAGCTTGACGAGCCTGAAACCGAGCGTCTTCTCCAGTGCCTGGTTCAAGGAGAGTCCTTTACTACTGAAAGAAAGGATCTTCTTGACAACAAATCCGTTAAGAAGAGCAGCCGCATTGCTCAGTTTACTCCGTTTATTGGGCCTCATGGTCTCATCCGTTCTTCTGGCCGACTCCGACGGCTAGTGGAAATTGACTTTGACACTAAGCATCCTATCGTGCTGGATGCGTGTCATAATTATGTTAAACTGTTTTTGCGGCATACTCATTTGAAGAACCATCATCAGAGCATCGATTACTTACGGTCGAAGGTACAGGAACGTTATGCCATCCTTAAACTACGTTCCACACTGCGTTCCATCAAATAAAACTGCGTCTTGTGTAGAAAATTCCGTGCAGCCACCATTCAACCTATCATGGCAGAGCTCCCAAAATTAGAGACTTGCATACCAGTCTCCCCCATTTACCAACACCGGGGTTGATTAGCTCGGCTCATTCTACGTCACAGTTCGTCGGACTACCGAGAAGAGGTGGGGATTTTTCTTCACTTGTCTCACTACTCGTGTTGTCCATGTTGAAGTTGTCCCGTCCATAAACACTAGTTCCTGTGTAATGGGAGTGGAGCGGTTCGCCTCCCGTCTGGGTACTCGTGCTATGATTTGGTCGGATAATGGTACGAACTTTATTGGAGCGGAGAAAGAGCTCCGCGAGTGCGTGGAAAAATGGAATACGCATAACAATTCTGCCGAACTTGCACATAAGGGCATTAAGTGGACGTTCAATCCATCCAGTGCGCCACACCAAGGTGGCATCTGGGAGAGGATAGTTCATAGTTTTAAAAGAGTACTGTACACTATCCTCGGTACGCGTCGCCACACAGATGAGGTGTTTAACACTACTTTTTGTCGGGTCGAATACGCACTAAACTCACGTCCCTTAACGCTCGTAAGCGCCGACCCGTCAGACCTAGGCGCAATAACTCCTAACCATTTTCTACTCGGTAACCAAGCAACCGGAATTCCGTCTATCGATGGCGTCGACGAGTACGATCATCGTAAGCGGTACGCCCGTGCACAGTCCTACGTCAACGCCATTTAAGCACTTTGGCTTAAGGAGTATGTACCTGCGCTTTACCGTAGATATAAGTGGCAGACGCCTGACGAGCAGCATCTCAAGGTTGGTGATTTGGTTTGGATCGTTGAAGAAAGCAACCCTAGGGGTTACTATCCAACAGCTCGGATTGAAGAGCTCCGTTACGGCTCCGACAGTGTCGCCCGCTCCGCCGCCGTACGCAAGTCATCCGGATCGCCCGTCCGCCCGCTCGTTATGCTTGTCTTTATTACCAAAAACTCAAGACTCCTAAAATCCATATTTCCATTAAACGACTGAACCTATAGGAGCATTTGGCAAAACGAAAACTTTGTTTTACCAGGTTTTGGAGATAAAATCTTTAAAGTGAACAATTCAGTAACGGAAAAGATTTTACAACGAGCAAGTGAAACTACTTATGTTGAGGAGCATAGCCAGAGCTTCATGAAGAAAAATAATCGTGAAGGTGCTATGTATGCTGAGCCTGTCGAGTGGGTTTCACCTACAGGATTAAAACTTATTGGAAATGTGATGATCAATGCAAAACTTTACATCGGAACAATTTGGGGAAAGCTGATACAACGAAACCTCTTAAACTTTAAGGATCCCCTAGGTTTCTCGAAAACTGTTTTTATCAAAACCACATATTTTGAAGACAACTTCGTAAACTATTTTTTTTTTGAAAATCAAGGTGAGCAAACAGGTCAAACCTTCAAACACTTTAATAAGGAGTACCCAATAAAAATTTTGGTAACAACAAGACCACTTTTATCAGCGGAAAAAATTTACACAAAAACAAATACGAAGATTTTGCATTAGAAATTTTAGAGGAAAAAGTAATTAGTTTGTTTGGACAGCAGGTGAAAACAACCGGAGTTCCAGGTGTTTTTTACTCCGAGGAAGGTTTAGAACTGAAAACTGGTAATCTTAAAATAACCATGGAAATATTTCTTTCAAGCGTTGTTGACACCTTAAATTTCGAACTTTTCAAAGAGAGAGACATTTTTTAATGAAAATTAGAACGCTCCAATGCGAGATTCAACGACTAAAAATTCAAACTATGATTGAAATATCAAAAAACATTGTTTGTACATCGGTAAAGCTCTTCGAGATAGGAAATCACGTCGAAAGAGCAGGATCTGTGTTATATGTTCATAAATGTTCAAAGATGGTAGCAACAATAACTAAACTTCGTTTTGCACAGAAGTTCCTGTGTTAGTAGAGGGTCAGAATTTTTCTTCTATTATATATATGGACCCTATTACAAAAATTTTTATCATAATTATACAATCACTGCATGCAACCCGCTGTACCCAAATGTTGTGAAATTAGAAGACGGCAGTTTTCAGCAATATGGAGAAACGATGAAGAAATTCAATCGTGAGATATATCAGTGGCGGATGAATACTAACTTAAATGTAAGTGACGAAAACCTGCATAGTAGCCTTTTCTCCAAATCAGACGTAAAACAGAGTCAAATTGCTGGAACAATTCGCCATAATAGTAATGGAATTATCAGTCGGGAAGCATTCCGAGATTTGGACGAAAAATACAGTCCTGAAAATTTTATTCATTGGAACGCTCAGTTCCAAAAACATTTTTTTCTAACAAATGAAATAAGAATTTTTCGTAACTTAAAAACTGAAAGCTTATACGTTTGGTTAAAAGCTAAGGACATTGCTGTGTCAGTCTTAACAGTCTACCTCATATTCCAATTTGTGAAAAATTTTCCTAAATTGTTCATCTATTTAGGATTAGTCATTAATGGAGCATCCTGGCAACGACTGTTTCGGAATCTCGACCCTGTAACGAGAACACGTATGTATAATCAACTACTCAAATTAAATAATGAGCGCCGAGAACAAAAGAAAATGATTGAAGAGAAAAAGTCCTTGAAGGAGTCGGTTGTGTAAAAAAATGAAAATGAGTTGTCCTGAAATCAAGACAAAAAAAAATGAAAATGTGTTGTCTTGAGTTTAAGACCAAAAAAAATTAAAATGAGTTTTTTTGAGTTCAAGACTAAAAAAAATGAAAAAGAGTTGTCTTGAGGTCCAGACCAATAAAAAATGAAGGAAAAGTCCTGAGATCAGGACTGAAAATATTGAGAAACTTTAAAAGCAAAAATGGTTTCCATCAAACATAGCAGGCAGCGAGACGCCACAAATTAGTGAATATGTGTACTATTTGCCGGAGTTGTGGAAATTTGTTTCGGAGACTTCCCCAGGAGTGTACCGAGTGGAATCTTGGAATCTTGTCTGTCACGGACTCGGAAGGTGTCTACACTAGAACTTCTGGCGCCCGCCAATATTCGGTCCCGAGCTCTGCAGACTGAAGTGGAACTGCAAAACCAGTGCGCGCAGTTAGACTAGAAGTTGAAGAGTACAAACTCTTTACTCCAAAAGGATATTGTCGAGCTTCGACAAAAACAAGACAATCATTTCGACAAAGCCAAAGAGGCAACAAGAGAAGCAGGGAAAACTGAGCGCCGAGTGTGAGGCGCTGAGAGATAAACTAAAGGCGGCGGCAGCTAGAAATGCCGAACAAGAACAGTCAATCAACTTACTTAAGCAGGAGCTTGCCAATCTAAAAGTCAATACTGATAAAAAAAGCAAAGCCATGGAGAAAATGGAGAAAGAGAATGACCAATTGAGGTCAGAACTTCGGCAGTTGGAAAACTATAACCAATACTTGGCGAGTGAGTGTCGCAGGAAAGACACTATAATCAATAGACAAAAGTATTCTTTGAAAAACGAGAAAGCTAAATCGAAGGCCACAGAAAATTTTTATTCGAGATTCAGAATAAAAATGTATTGAATCGGCCTGCGACATTGTACGAGATTTTGTTGGTAAAAAGTTCTGCTTCTAAGGCTCAGATCGAAAAAACTACCACAAAATGAGCTTGTTGACGCGCCCTGATGCTGGTGGAGATGAGGAATTTTTCAAGACCATACCAATCGAGCATACCAAATACTGATAAACGATGGGGCGCGGGAAGCGTACAACAATTTCGTGCTGGACGAGGCAGTGAGAGTCATGAATGACGACAACTGATACCTAAACTTATTAAATGAAAAGTACAAACTTTTCGTATTTTAAAACGTTAATGCATCAAGACCTGTAAAATTCGTTTGATTTTTATATGAGTGAGTGGCACACTCTATTCTTATTGAGAGGGGGGCAGTGTGTGTCACACGTATATAAAAAAAGGTGTACTAAAAACCTTGGGTTTTCAGGTCAAAGATTTAGTTTAAATTTTATTTTATTACCTGATTAATCAAGATGTAAAAAAGGATTGTCAATATAAAATTTTCTTACGAACGTTTTCGAACTCTGAGTTCATCTTCAGGTTATAAACAATACAAAATGCTAAAAGTTGAAAGTTTGTAAAGTTGAAATTTTCGTTTGGTGACGAGTCTTTCAAGTTGGATTTTCATCTCCAAACTAAGATTTCAGTGTCAGTTCTCGTGTTTGGTATTCGTCGTATTGATGGCTGGTTTCATTGTTCTTATATAGAGCCTTAGTGTCCTATCTAGTGTCTAGTAATTAGATTGATTGCTGCATTGTTCTAATTTCTTCCACTGGAAAGCTGTTTTATCACCGGTGCACTCGATTGCATGTATTCCCATCGATGAGTCCGCCGTGGCATGCTCAACAACCCTTGTGGTAATATGTGAGTTCATATCCATTACAAGTGAGTTCATAAACCACGTGGGATTTGAGATCTTTATCAAAGCTAGACTTAAGGCTAGGTAAACAGCTCTTATGTTTCCGAGTGGTAAAAAATGTCTGTACAGGATGAATTTTGTTCAGTTTCTTTACTAATTTATTAGAGATGTTGCCTCTGTACTGTAATACAAATTGTTGTTTCTCAGTATTTTCGGCTACACCCGCGTTATATCGATGTCCTTTTCTTTCTTCTTTCATATGCGGCTTTGTATCCTTGACAATATTGTATCCTTGACTGTTTTTTGTATCCTTGACGGTTAATTGTATCCTTGACAATATACCCTACCCGATGCCTAGGATATTGATTACGTTCCCAATATTGATTACGTTCCCCGACTGACACAATCTTGATAGGTGTCGACAAATTGAAACAGACAAAGCTCGGGCTTCGAGCAATATAAACAATTGTGCGATATCAGTATTTACGTGGTGACAAACGATATTGGGGACAGACAAAACTGAGCATAAAACTCATTCATTGAACACCAAACCTACCATCAGAGTTAATCACTCTATTAGATCTTCATTTATTTAAAACCATTTTCTTCTGCTTTTATCTACTTATTAATTAAATTTCAATCCTTGTATTTTGAACAAGTACCACGCTCAATTACTAAAGATAATAAATATTGCGCACTGGCGGCTACTGTAACTAATTTCTCTCAAACGAAGTTTGTAGCAATTATATTAGTCCTGTCGGTCTTTTTTTTGTGCGATTTTTCGATTGACCGATTTTTTGTCTGACGTTTTTGACTTTTCGTCCTCAAAAACGGGATAAACAGTCAGCGCCCAGCGGGAATTAAGTGCTCTTAGAGCCTTTTAGCTCTGTTTCAGTTCAAACAGTTTTGGAGTCTTATAATTATGGTGTGAACAGCGGTTCTTAGAGGTTGAAGACCCCCCACTATTAACCCACACCCCCCCCCACTATTAGCACCACAACCTCCCCCACTATTGCCCCCATCCCCCCCACCGCGCTGTTGCCCCCCAACCAACTGTTGCTACCCCCATCTGCACCCCTCCCCCCCTGGCTAGCTACTGACGAACAACCGCTCGCTAAAAGCAACGCAAATTTATACAAATTTTCACAATTTTTTTCAAGCTTTTTGAAATTTTTTTCATTTTTTGAGTTTTATCAACCCTGAATGTCAAGCAACCCACTCTATGGTTTGATAATGGGTTACTGTGCAGTTTCTAGTGGTAATAGAACGGTTTTAACATTTCAACATCGCGAATTCTTGCATTTTTTTGAAAAAACCTGCAAATTTTTTTAAGGTTTTTGAAAATTTTGTCGTTTTTTCGGTTTATCCAGCGTCAAGAGCCAAGGAGCCTCCTCTATGGTTTGATAACAGGTCAGTGTATAGTTTCTAGACGTAAAGGAATTTTTTTTTCATGATATAACATCTGAAAAAAATAGCATTTTTAAATTTTTTTTAACATTTATTGTAATTACTCGAGATTTTTCAGCCTCTGAGTTCAGAAAATTTGCTTAAGGGTTTGATAATATGTGGTTGCATAGTTTTTAGGGGTAAAGGAATGGTTTTCAACTTTTTAATATCACAAATTTTATCGATTTGTTTATATAAACTTGCAATTTTTCAAAATTTTTTTGAAAATTTTTGTCATTTTATAGGTTTATCTAGCCTTAAGAGCCAAGGAACCTCCGCTAGAGTTTGATACCAAGTTATTGTATCTTTTCTAGTTGCAATGGAGTGTTTTTAAGGATATTAACATATAACGAGTTTTAGCTTTTTTTTGAAAATTTTTTTTGCAATCTTCATGTTTTTTGAAATTGTTTGTCATTTCTTTTAGGTTTATCTAGCCTCAAGAGGCAAGAAACCTCCTTCGACGTTTGATACTAAGCTGCTGCCTAGTTTCTACAGTTAATGGAATTGTTATCGTTATTTTAATGACTCGAGTTTTAGCAATTTTTTGATAAATTTTAATTTAAAGAAAATTTTGAAAAATTGTCATGTTCCAAGTGTATTGATCATTATGAACCAGTGAAACTGTTTAAGGCTTGAAATAGGCATACTGGATAGTCTCTTAAGACAATGGAATGGTGTTCTGAAGATTTTAATATCACGAATTTTGGCAAGATTTTGTTAAAAATTGCAATTGTTTTTAAAATTTTTGAATATTTGTCCTTTTCTGAGTTTAACGATCATTACTGGCCAACGAAGTTTTTTAAGTCTTGCAGATGGGTTACATGACAAATATCCAGAGTCAAAAACTGCTTTTGAACATTTTCTTTCTGCGAAATGTGGAAACTTTTTTTTGAATTTTGCACTTTCAGTTTTTTTTTCTATATGATTTAGTTACTAACAAGTCTAGAAAACTTGAAGTTCTAAAACTTGAGTCGAATCTCATCACGGAAAAAATTCCTAGCTCTCCCTCGCTGTCTCTGTGTTGGCGGGCGTTTCTTTTCTTCTCTCTCTCGCTCACGTTTAATCTCGCATTCTCTCTCTCTCCTTAACTCTTTTGTTGATGCCGCACTTCAGCGGCTGTTATGTGGCGTGATGTCATTGTCCATTACCCTAATATCAGGCCCCTTCAATCAAGCTAAAGCTAAACTCACTAAACAGTGGCTAGGTACTGACGAAGCCAACCGCTCGCCGGTCGTTTGAGAGCAATTCGCCCGACGTTAGTCGGTTATGTTTTGCTTTGTTGACCGTTAATGTAAAAATGTAGGTTGTCAGGTCATTAGTAAATTCAATTCTTTGTAATGAAATTCAGGACCTCTCCTGCTATGTTTTTTTCCCAAAGATTTTGTTCTAAAAGGGGTTTGTATGAATTTTATTTCAGATTTAGGCAATGAAAAAGTTTGTTTTCAAGAAGAAGGTGGCTGCTAGGAACAATATGGACTCGCCAATCGATGATGCGGCTAATTCATCAATTGAATCACCGTCGCTCCTTTCACTGTGTACCAAAGAGTCGATGAAATTGCAATCTTCTGTTTCCGATCCTACTCCAATCGGAAAGTTCCCTTCTATAGAAAACTGTGCAACGTCTGATGCTCCAATAAAACAAGGTTTGTATGACGTGAACCGATTTTCGAGGTATTTTATGACGGTGCCTTTAAATTAATGAGCGTAACAATTGGAAAGCTACTTTATATATTCAAGTCTTACGGATAAGACTCACTGCGTAAAGAGTGTGAAATTTTTGTAGTCGCATCACAAGTACGTTTACGTAACAATGGCAATGAAAATTGCACAATTCTCAAAAGCTTTTCCGGATCTTTTCCGTTTGTGCCCCCCACCCAGTACGTTATGCTCCCCCCAGTTACAGAGCACGTGTCATTACATAGTAAATCATTGTAAAAGTATTGCACGTGCCTCTGGGGGTTTTTATCAGGTACCGCTAAAAACAAGAATAAATCTTTTTAAATCACTAGTTTTGTCTCATTTAGATTTTAGCGCAATTTTTTTTCAAAATTTACCATCTTACTCTATTGACAGAATTAACAAACAGATAAACTGGGGAATAAAAGTTTGCTTTATGAAAACCAAATACGATACTGCCAGAGATCTACTTCTGGAGACTAAAATTCTTCCAGCAGAGCTCCAAATAACACGGGTGTCTTTAAATAGGTTTTTCAATATTCTCCAACAAACAAGAAATCGCTCTAATAAACATTTCAGATTTTTAGAAAACGTGCCTATTATTGTAAACAAACGAACCCATAACCTTTTCTTAGAACAAAAATGTAAGTCAAAATGGAGTAATGGTTCAATTGTTCGTAACTTTATTCGAAAATGGAACACACTTCCAATTACAATTAGAAAAGAAACGTCGAAGACCAAATTTAAACAAAAAGTTACAGCGGAAATGCTTAAACGACACGAAAGAGTTCCAATAGACAGAAGGGTTGCAGGATTTAAACATATTTTTTATTAAATTATTTTACGAAAACCGAACCTTAATTTGTTATAAATTAGAAAAAAATAATGTTTGATTAATAAATTTCTAACATGTAACATTAACCAAGTGGTTAGTTTAATTTACATGTTTGCAGATTAAAAAAATAATATGCACCCACTAAGCTGGGGGGGCACAAACGGAAAAGATCCGCTTTTCCAAACAGTGCGAAGCTACTTCAAGAAATTCAAAGCTGTCTACACCGGGAAAAAGGTAAATTGTATGCTGAATTGTTGATCAAAGTAAGGAGAATTGGAGTGGGCGGGTGTGTACTTAGTCTTCTCAAGGACTATTTATGTAACCGTAAACAGTTCGTAAGATGTGATGGTGTCAGGTCGGACCTTTTACAAGTATCAAGTGGTGTTCCGCAGGGGTCCATTTTGGGCCCCTTACTCTTCTGCATCTTCATAAATGATTTGCCAACTTCCCTGATATGCAGCACCCCATATCTGTATGCGGATGACGCAAAGTTCTTGTTTATTGACAGACGTAACCAAGAAATACAAAAAGAAGTTGACAGAATCTCACTTTGGGTATCCAGGAACAGAATGTCACTAGCTGCTGAAAAATGTTATATAGCATTTAAGGGACAGTCCCTCAGCCTTACGATGAATAACACTACATTAGAGCAATCCACAAAAGTGACTGACTTGGGAGTGCAGCTTACGGGTACCCTGAAAGCGGCAAAGCACCTCGAGTCTAGGCTTGCGAAAGCTAATCGAACTTCTGGTTTTCTGAAGAGAAATTTATCGAAGAATATGGAAACGAGAGTGAAAATTTGTGCTTACAAATCCCGAATTCTACCCTTGATTACTTTTGCTTCAAGCACTTGGCACCCATCGCGTGGAAGTATGAGACTAATGTAATGCTTTCAAAAACGTGCGTTGAAGTGGATAACGGGCTATAGGAATGCGTCGTACTTTGAAAACATGGTATCCCTAAGATTACTTCCGCTTCCTATGTTTTTGCAACTTAATGATTTACTTCTATTGTCTAAACTGTACCATGAAAAAGAAAACGCACTTCCATTGATAGAAACCTATGAACACCAATATGGTAGAGTTAAAAGCAGATTATTCAAACTGAGAACCGAGAAATTCAGAGAGAACGTCTACTTTCGAACTGCCAAAGTTGCCTGAAGAGATAGACTTTTCCCAGCCTTTGGGACTCAAGAAACGTATTCTGTCATTCATGTGGGACCGTCTGATGTTGAACTTCAACGAAAGAGTAGTGTGTACATGGACCATTTTCTGTGATTACTCCGATTGCAGAAAATAGTGGAATCACGACCAAAACTTCTATGGGAGCAATCCCCTCGGCTTGATGCCGAAAAGTCGCAACAACAACATAGGTACAAGACAAAATGGGCCTTGTGCAAATTAAACTTCGCGAGCAAAATTGGGAAATCATGTAAAAGGGGAGGAGTTATAAAGGTTAGCGAGCGCCAGAGGGCAAAAGGGGAGGATGAGTGAGGCATGAGGTCGTATGGGTGTGAGTGCTAGCGATGCTCCTCCCATGGATGCTCTCCATTATGCAAGCCGCATTCCCTTTCTGGATGGCTATGCCAAGTAATTGTTTTAGGTATATGAATGATTTGGGGTCACCGGTGGCGTCTGCAATGCGCTTGCCGATAGTGCGAAAGAAGGCGAGGCTTGAGCCACCGATCCCTCCTAGTAGTTTCAGATTAACATGATTTACGGGGTAGCCGAGGTGCCCCCCTTATCTTTCTGATGGTTCCTATTATTATTGGAGCAAGTTCGTTACACCACGCACTACAAACAAGAGACCCTCAACTACAACAAAAAGCAGAGACACTATCAGCAAACGTCTACAGTGACACTGGTATTTGTCTACATCCACTTGCAAAAAACCCAAAGAAATCACTACAGAACATCATCAAAGATTTCGATTACGGACAAGAATTTATTGTGTGGGACGACGTTATAAACAACACTATAACAGATCATCCTTTCGACCCCCGAACTCACCGGTCATCTGCTCAACTGCTGAAGGAAATTCGGGCTTTGAAACAAATAGTAGGTGTTGTGTATTGCGAGCGAGAGGGTGCACCCGGCATACAGTCAGAGCTGAAAACTCTGAACATACCGGTTGTCAACGTAGTCAAGGATCTCATATCTAACAGAAAACGAAAAGACAGCTCAAAGAACAACGAGTACAACGAGCTTCACCAACAACATTCCTTAGTCTCGAAATTGTTATCAATAACGGTATCGACCTCAATAGACTCTTTAAGAAACGAAAGAAGCCGAACAAGCAACAACGAAAAGCGAAACGACAGAAACTGGGAGAAACTCGGGACATTGAATAATTTATAGTAAGTTTTTGTGAAAAGACTGGATTTAAATGACCAGGCTTTGAGCAAAACTTTGTATAGACTCTTCTTCTGTTGTTAAGAGACTGGATTTAGTTGTCCAAACTCCTAACATTATCTATCTTTCTGATCCTTGAGTCTCGCTTTATTTATCCCCCCTTAACAATGACAAAAAGTTGCAATACGTGTAAAAAAGTGATAAATCAAATATGGCCAAGATAAATCCCTCCTAGTAGTTTCAGATTAACATGATTTACGGGGTAGCCGAGGTGCCCCCCTTATCTTTCTGATGGTTCCTATTATTATTGGAGCAAGTTCGTTACACCACGCACTACAAACAAGAGACCCTCAACTACAACAAAAAGCAGAGACACTATCAGGAAACGTCTACAGTGACACTGGTATTTGTCTACATCCACTTGCAAAAAACCCAAAGAAATCACTACAGAACATCATCAAAAATTTCGATTACGGACAAGAATTTATTGTGTGGGACGACGTTATAAACAACACTATAACAGATCATCCTTTCGACCCCCGAACTCACCGGTCATCTGCTCAACTGCTGAAGGAAATTCGGGCTTTGAAACAAATAGTAGGTGTTGTGTATTGCGAGCGAGAGGGTGCACCCGGCATACAGTCAGAGCTGAAAACTCTGAACATACCGGTTGTCAACGTAGTCAAGGATCTCATATCTAACAGAAAACGAAAAGACAGCTCAAAGAACAACGAGTACAACGAGCTTCACCAACAACATTCCTTAGTCTCGAAATTGTTATCAATAACGGTATCGACCTCAATAGACTCTTTAAGAAACGAAAGAAGCCGAACAAGCAACAACGAAAAGCGAAACGACAGAAACTGGGAGAAACTCGGGACATTGAATAATTTATAGTAAGTTTTTGTGAAAAGACTGGATTTAAATGACCAGGCTTTGAGCAAAACTTTGTATAGACTCTTCTTCTGTTGTTAAGAGACTGGATTTAGTTGTCCAAACTCCTAACATTATCTATCTTTCTGATCCTTGAGTATCGCTTTATTTATCCCCCCTTAACAATGACAAAAAGTTGCAATACGTGTAAAAAAGTGATAAATCAAATATGGCCAAGATACATGTGCGTCGCCTGTAATGTTCATATGCACTTCGAGCCAAGCTGTACTGGAATTACGCAAGTTAATGGTCTCAAAGAAGCGGGTCAAGTGGCAATGCTTCTCTGTGTAAAATGTCTGAATAATAATGAAAGAGACAACTTCATAAAATGTCGAACGATTGACAAGATGAATGAAAAGATTGAAACAGAAACGCAGGAGATCAACAGAAAATTGCAGACAATGGAAGAGAGAATAACAGCGGTCGTTGATACAAGAGTGGATAATGCCATTAAAGCTACATGCGAAAAAATAGATAAGAGCTATGCGGAGGCTGCTGCCGTCCCGCCAAGAAATGTACACTCCAAAGAGCTGCCTGACTTGGATCGCAATATCAGAAAAAGCATTCGAATACAAGAGGTTCCAGAAGACCCCGACAACTCCAAAGCCGAGAATTTTGTCCCCACTACGAATGAAGTGAACGATGTGTTAAACCGAATAGGAGTCACAACCCAAATAACGGAGCTAAAACGACTGGGTCAATTCAGCAACACCAGGAAAACACCACGGACACTACTTCTGACGCTTCCAACTGAACATGATGCCAGATTACTCTTAGCGAAAGCCCACGAAAAAACCGTTCTAACTGAGAAAGGTGTGTGCATTTTACCAGCCTTGTCAAAAGAAGACGCAATTAAAGAAAATTTGTGTCTTAAAAAACGAAGAGAACTACTTGAGGAAAATTTTCCCCGCGATAAGCTGAAAATTCGAAACCTCGAGTTGTTCAATGATGGCAAGAAAGTAGATTTAGGAGATAACCATGAAGGGCGGTGACTAGGTTTCATCAACATTCTTCTAATTAATAGCCTAGCAAGCCTGGAAAGAAGGTCGAAATTTGCTAATGCAGTAATGCTCAATGACTATAACCTTATTTGTGCTTGCGAAACATGGTTAAACGACAACATTTTATCATCTGAACTACTCTACACCATATATAGATCAGACAGAAAACAAGATGCGGAAAACAACACTCACGGAGGGGCAATGATTGCCATCAAAAACAGCCTAGCATCTGAACAACTTATTACTGACCCACCCCACTGTTCACTAACCTGCAGACATTTAACATTTAACTGCTCAGATCACAAGGCAATCAGTCTTCTAGTTGAGTGCCCTCATACAGAAATGAAACCAACTTTGAGAACTTTTCGAAGTTTTGGAAGAGCCGATTACTCGGAAGTAAGCGAAATGATCAAAATTGCTGACATCAAAACAGTGTGTTACACAAACATAAACATGTGCGAAGAGATGTACGATTTGTTCGACAAGGTAGCACAAGCAACGATTCCCAAAAGGACCAGGCATAGACAATCTCTACCACCTTGGATTACACCAAGTACGTCCAATTTGATGAAAAAGTTGAACACTCAGCGTAAACTCGTAGCGAACAAACCAACGTCATATCGGAAAAACATCGTAAGGAAATTTCAAAACGTTGTGACAGATGCTGCAGAAATAGGTCGGTGTAATTATCAAGAGAAAATAATGAGCACCAGAGACACGAATGTGATCTTCAAACATCTCAAAAGCCTTAATAAGGCACCAAACCTCCCCAAAGTTCTAATTAATGGTGGAAGATCAGCATCCAATATTGAAGACAAAGTAAACCTACTAAACGACTTCTTTCATTCTGTCTACACTCCTAAACATTCCTTTAGCATAGAAGACATCAATTCTATGAAGCCAACTTTAACAAACTTCTGTATATCAAAGCAAAAAATTAATCGAATACAATTGGAGCTCGGAATCACTAAGACTAGAGGCCCAAACGGGTACCCCCTATCTTCTACCAAAAAACAGCGAATCCAATGTCTGATGTCTTATACCTAGTCTTTAGGAACAGAAAGCGCTTGAGAAAAATTCCCGACCAATGGAAAATTGCATCAGTCACCCCTATTCATAAGAAGGGCGACAGGAGGCTGTTCACGAATTATCGTCCGGTTTCTCTACTGAATATCGACAGTAAAATTTTCGAAAAATGCATGTACGAGCCACTATATGAACACATTGTAAAACACTTGAGCAAGCATCAGCATGGTTTTGTTCGAGGTAGATCTGTAACTACAAATATGCTTTCCTTCCTGCAAAAGATTTACGAGGCAATGGATAAGAACACAAGTGACAACAGAGTTACCTTCTACTCTGACTTCTCCAAAGCTTTCGACAAAGTACCGCATAAAGAATTAATCATCAAAGTATGTCAAATTGGTGTGGGCGGATGCTTCCTCGAAGTTTTGGTTGACTATCTCCACAATAGAAGACAATTCGGCAGAGCTGATAACACAAGCTCCAGGATTCTTGAAATCACAAGTGGCGTCCCCCAAGGATCTCTTCTTGGACCCCTTCTGTTCTGTATACTCATCAACGACCTCCCAGATGTCCTAAGATTTAGCGATCCATACCTGTTTGCCGATGACCTGAAAATTCCCTCAATAGGATACAGCGACATCGAATTCCAGGAGGACATAAATGCAGTACAAAACTTGGTAGCGACAAACAAAATGGAACTTGGAGTCGACAAGTGTGCAATACTAAACATAAGAGGGCCAGAAAAGGATTTCTGAACTCCTAAATCAAAATTTGAACTCTCTGCAAGCAGTCAAGGACCTTGGTATAAACGTCAGTAGGAAACTGACTTGGTCGGCTCATATAAATGGTAGACTCAAAAAAGCAAACAGAGTCCTTTACTTGATAAGGAGGAGCGTCGCCTATTCCGTAAAACCCTCCATAAAACTGGGATTATACAAATCGCTGGTTCTGCCTCGGAAAGCAGTGAGGTGGATAACAGGACGAAACGAGCCCTACGAGAATCAACTGAGGCTTTTGAACATCATGACATTACCAATGTACATGCAGATGAACGATCTCCTCACTCTCTCAAAGCTTACTCAAGAAGGAAGAGACGATATTGAAATACCTGAAATAAACAAAGTTCGAAAAAGATCCACAGATTTGTACACGCTCAGAAAAGTAAGACTCGAAAAGGCGCGAAAAAAATTTGTTTTCAAAAATTGCAGACTAGCAAACCGAATCGACAATGAATTAAATTTTATGGAACCGCAAGGACTGAAAAACCGAATACTAAACTTGATGTGGAAGTTTGTTAATAAATCGTTCAACACCCAAAATATCTGCACGTGGCAACTGTGTTGCGATTGTCACCGATGCAGAAATTTACGGACAATTCTCTAAAAGCAAGACTCAAGGGTCAGAACGACCCCTCGACAAGCAGTCGTAAATTCAAAACAACAGCAACTAGTAGTAGTAGTAGTAGTAGTAGTAGTAGTAGTAGTAGTAGTAGTAGTAGTAGTAGTAGTAGTAGTAGTAGTAGTAGTAGTAGTAGTAGTAGTAGTAGTAGTAGTAGTAGTAGTAGTAGTAGTAGTAGTAGTAGTAGTAGTAGTAGTAGTAGTAGTAGTAGTAGTAGTAGTAGTAGTAGTAGTAGTAGTAGTAGCAGCAGCAGCAGCAGCAGCAGCAGCAGCAGCAGCAGCAGCAGCAGCAGCAGCAGCAGCAGCAGCAGCAGCAGCAGCAGCAGCAGCAGCAGCAGCAGCAGCAGCAGCAGCAGCAGCAGCAGCAGCAGCAGCAGCAGCAGCAGCAGCAGCAGCAGCAGCAGCAGCAGCAGCAGCAGCAGCAGCAGCAGCAGCAGCAGCAGCAGCAGCAGCAGCAGCAGCAGCAGCAGCAGTTTTTGATTAATGTTGCAGTTTCCGCGCCAAGTGCATTTGTTTCCTCTGTGTACTGATTGCAGAAATAATGCCAAAAAATTTTTGACACTGTATTTTTAGTTAAGCCTCTACCATAATTTAGATAAACTTTGAGCACTAAATTGTAGAGAATTATTGTCCGGTGAAAAAATTTTCTTCGCTTCTTACTAATCGATTTTTGTTTATTTGTAGTTCTCCTCGGCTATGTTGACGAGTGGCACTTTCCTGAATACTGTCTAAGTTTGATAGTTCAATATCGTATTTACCTTGTTTTAAAGCAATAAGGTATAATAAGTCGTTTATTTCAATATAAAGGCAGAGGCAACAGATTCAAGGTAACAAGTCGCTGTTTATAGCTCGGCTTTTCGCTCAAAATCCATTTTGTGGCAATTTTTTGTAACATTTCAATTTATTTCATTTGCGACTTATTCGGAAACCATGCCTGTGAGCAATGAATAACTATCGGTACAACGTAACCTAAATAAGCGTTCAGTTTAGATTTTTTCAAACTTTTGAGAAATATTTCTTTTAAGCTTGAAAAAAGCACAAACGTTTTCGTTTTCTAAAGGAGCAGTTTTCATTCCAATTTAGGTTTTTTGAAACTTGGAGCCCAAGGTACCGCTGATTTTTTACTTGATCTAGCTTATGGTTGTCAATAGACGCCGTTATATTTCCCTTGATGTTCAGGAGGTGAGTTTTGTTATAATTTAGTCTCATTTGATTTTCTTTGCACCAAGTTGACAAACTAGAAACTGCGGTTTCAGTATTGCATTGCTTCTCACTTATCAGTTTAATATCATCAGCAAAGCCATAGCAAATAAATTACTTCAGTTAGGTGTCCAGGTAAGTCGTTGATGAAAATAATGAAGAAAAGAGGTCCTAATATAGAACCCTGTGGGACACCACTGGTGACTTCTATCAAATCAGATACCTCATTGTTGATTTTCACACATTGTTTGCGATTCGTTAGATACGACGATATCAATTGAATTAACTTCCCTCCAACGCCAATGTTATAAAGCTTTTGTATCAGAATATTATGTGGTACAGTGTCAAAATTTTTGCAAAGTCAAGATTTAAGATACTTAGGTCTTTGATCGCTTCATTATCAAATTTTTGACACTGTATTTTTAGTTAAGCCTCTACCATAATTTAGATAAACTTTGAGCACTAAATTGTAGAAAATTATTGTCCGGTGAAAAAATTTTCTTCGCTTCTTACTAATCGATTTTTGTTTATTTGTAGTTCTCCTCGGCTATGTTGACGAGTGGCACTTTCCTGAATACTGTCTAAGTTTGATAGTTCAATATCGTATTTACCTTGTTTTAAAGCAATAAGGTATAATAAGTCGTTTATTTCAATATAAAGGCAGAGGCAACAGATTCAAGGTAACAAGTCGCTGTTTATAGCTCGGCTTTTCGCTCAAAATCCATTTTGTGGCAATTTTTTGTAACATTTCAATTTATTTCATTTGCGACTTATTCGGAAACCATGCCTGTAAGCAATGAATAACTATCGGTACAACGTAACCTAAATAAGCGTTCAGTTTAGATTTTTTTCAAACTTTTGAGAAATATTTCTTTTAAGCTTGAAAAAAGCACAAACGTTTTCGTTTTCTAAAGGAGCAGTTTTCATTCCAATTTAGGTTTTCTGAAACTTGGAGCCCAAGGTACCGCTGATTTTTTACTTGATCTAGCTTATGGTTGTCAATAGACGCCGTTATATTTCCCTTGATGTTCAGGAGGTGAGTTTTGTTATAATTTAGTCTCATTTGATTTTCTTTGCACCAAGTTGACAAACTAGAAACTGCGGTTTCAGTATTGCATTGCTTCTCACTTATCAGTTTAATATCATCAGCAAAGCCATAGCAAATAAATTACTTCAGTTAGGTGTCCAGGTAAGTCGTTGATGAAAATAATGAAGAAAAGAGGTCCTAATATAGAACCCTGTGGGACACCACTGGTGACTTCTATCAAATCAGATACCTCATTGTTGATTTTCACACATTGTTTGCGATTCGTTAGATACGACGATATCAATTGAATTAACTTCCCTCCAACGCCAATGTTATAAAGCTTTTGTATCAGAATATTATGTGGTACAGTGTCAAAATTTTTGCAAAGTCAAGATTTAAGATACTTAGGTCTTTGATCGCTTCATTATCAAATTTTTGACACTGTATTTTTAGTTAAGCCTCTACCATAATTTAGATAAACTTTGAGCACTAAATTGTAGAAAATTATTGTCCGGTGAAAAAATTTTCTTCGCTTCTTACTAATCGATTTTTGTTTATTTGTAGTTCTCCTCGGCTATGTTGACGAGTGGCACTTTCCTGAATACTGTCTAAGTTTGATAGTTCAATATCGTATTTACCTTGTTTTAAAGCAATAAGGTATAATAAGTCGTTTATTTCAATATAAAGGCAGAGGCAACAGATTCAAGGTAACAAGTCGCTGTTTATAGCTCGGCTTTTCGCTCAAAATCCATTTTGTGGCAATTTTTTGTAACATTTCAATTTATTTCATTTGCGACTTATTCGGAAACCATGCCTGTAAGCAATGAATAACTATCGGTACAACGTAACCTAAATAAGCGTTCAGTTTAGATTTTTTTCAAACTTTTGAGAAATATTTCTTTTAAGCTTGAAAAAAGCACAAACGTTTTCGTTTTCTAAAGGAGCAGTTTTCATTCCAATTTAGGTTTTTTGAAACTTGGAGCCCAAGGTACCGCTGATTTTTTACTTGATCTAGCTTATGGTTGTCAATAGACGCCGTTATATTTCCCTTGATGTTCAGGAGGTGAGTTTTGTTATAATTTAGTCTCATTTGATTTTCTTTGCACCAAGTTGACAAACTAGAAACTGCGGTTTCAGTATTGCATTGCTTCTCACTTATCAGTTTAATATCATCAGCAAAGCCATAGCAAATAAATTACTTCAGTTAGGTGTCCAGGTAAGTCGTTGATGAAAATAATGAAGAAAAGAGGTCCTAATATAGAACCCTGTGGGACACCACTGGTGACTTCTATCAAATCAGATACCTCATTGTTGATTTTCACACATTGTTTGCGATTCGTTAGATACGACGATATCAATTGAATTAACTTCCCTCCAACGCCAATGTTATAAAGCTTTTGTATCAGAATATTATGTGGTACAGTGTCAAAATTTTTGCAAAGTCAAGATTTAAGATACTTAGGTCTTTGATCGCTTCATTATCAAATTTTTGACACTGTATTTTTAGTTAAGCCTCTACCATAATTTAGATAAACTTTGAGCACTAAGTTGTAGAAAATTATTGTCCGGTGAAAAAATTTTCTTCGCTTCTTACTAATCGATTTTTGTTTATTTGTAGTTCTCCTCGGCTATGTTGACGAGTGGCACTTTCCTGAATACTGTCTAAGTTTGATAGTTCAATATCGTATTTACCTTGTTTTAAAGCAATAAGGTATAATAAGTCGTTTATTTCAATATAAAGGCAGAGGCAACAGATTCAAGGTAACAAGTCGCTGTTTATAGCTCGGCTTTTCGCTCAAAATCCATTTTGTGGCAATTTTTTGTAACATTTCAATTTATTTCATTTGCGACTTATTCGGAAACCATGCCTGTGAGCAATGAATAACTATCGGTACAACGTAACCTAAATAAGCGTTCAGTTTAGATTTTTTTCAAACTTTTGAGAAATATTTCTTAAGCTTGAAAAAAGCACAAACGTTTTCGTTTTCTAAAGGAGCAGTTTTCATTCCAATTTAGGTTTTCTGAAACTTGGAGCCCAAGGTACCGCTGATTTTTTACTTGATCTAGCTTATGGTTGTCAATAGACGCCGTTATTTTTCCCTTGATGTTCAGGAGGTGAGTTTTATTATAATTTAGTCTCATTTGATTTTCTTTGCACCAAGTTGACAAACTAGAAACTGCGGTTTCAGTATTGCATTGCTTCTCACTTATCAGTTTAATATCATCAGCAAAGCCATAGCAAATAAATTACTTCAGTTAGGTGTCCAGGTAAGTCGTTGATGAAAATAATGAAGAAAAGAGGTCCTAATATAGAACCCTGTGGGACACCACTGGTGGCTTCTATCAAATCAGATACCTCATTGTTGATTTTCACACATTGTTTGCGATTCGTTAGATACGACGATATCAATTGAATTAACTTCCCTCCAACGCCAATGTTATAAAGCTTTTGTATCAGAATATTATGTGGTACAGTGTCAAAATTTTTGCAAAGTCAAGATTTAAGATACTTAGGTCTTTGATCGCTTCATTATCAAATTTTTGTACACTGTGTCGAGAAATAATAGTAACTGCAAAGTTGCCGATTGATTTTTCCTGGAGCCAAATTGATTTTCACACAGTTTGTATCTTACTAATTCGTATATTTCATCAAATATAATTTTCTCGAGTACCTTGGACATGCAGTTTAAAAGACTTATGGTTCGGTAGCAAGTTACATCTGATTTTTTACCGTCTTTGAAAACGGGACTTATTTGGCTTGCTTTCCAATATGTAGGATAGGTTCCCTTATTCATTATTGTTTGGTACAAGGTGACTGACTTTGTGATTGACCTACTGCAATTTCTCAGCAGTAAATTTCCATTTACGTCTGGTCCAGTAGACTTGTGGATATTAAGATCTTTGAGCAGGTTTTCCACATTTGTGGAATCAGCTTTGATGAAATTGAGATTTTGTTTTGAGCATGTTGTTAGTATTTCTGTTTTTTGATTAAAGACGCTCGCAAAGAAGAAGTTGAAGAAGAAGTTGAAGCTCTCAGCTTCTGTTTATCTGTGGTTAGCTCCATAACCTTCCAAAACATTATAGGAGTTACTTGTGGATTTTTGCGAATTGATGAAAGTTATTTTTGTATTTTGCTGAATTGTCGGTTTTCAAAAATTTCGGCTTCATAATCTGAGAGATCATTATCAATCGCTTTAGGAACCTCTACTTCTAATTTTTTAATCTTCTGTTTGAAACTGAGATTAGATTTTTCAACTCGCTTTTTAGTGTTTAACTTATCATATGGGATGTTCCATTGAGATCCATGGTTGTAAACTTGCCCGATGTTTAGTGACAAGCTGTATATTTTCTTATATTTTGTTGCGTAGCCACTGTAGAATTGTTCCAGAAGAAAATCGACATTACTGTAGCAAAAAGGAGTGAAGAGATCAATTGTACGGTTGTAATTAAAATCTTTCCAGTCAGTATTATTATAGGCGAACTTGTCATTCGCTTGAATTAATGGTGGATCAAGTAAGAGGTTCGTTTGAGTGCAAATTGGAAAATGGTCGGAGCAAGGTTTGTTATTAATACTAAAATTCTCGAACAGCGAACGGTCGTAGGTACAATTGAGAACTATTTCTGGATTGTTGCATAAAAACACTAGTTGACTTGGAGCTACATTTGAGAGATTTTCTATAAATTGATCTAAATTTATTTCTTCGTAGTCTTTTGTTGAAGACATATTTACCCAAGAAGTTTCTGTAAAATTGGTGTCACCTGTAAGCACAACTAAGGAATTGGTGTCCACAATAGTTTTTCAATTTTTCAGGAAGGTTTAGGAAATCATTTACTGCCCAACGGTAGTTGCTTTGCTCGGGCGCATTGTATATGCAACAAATTATTAGGAAGACATTGAAAGGTTGATCTCAACAACAATAAAGTCATCATGGATTAAAGGAATATCCACATTTTGTGTTTAAGGGATGATTTTACAGCAATTAGAACTCCCCCAAGTTTACTTTTGAAGTCAGTGATTTTCCTATCTTTTCGATTTATAATATAAGAGGGTAGAAATAGTGCTTCGTTGGTGACCTCAGCAGTTAACCATATTTCTGTTATGCACACAGTCATAGTTGCAAATTGAAAGACTATTAGCGAAACTTGCTCGTCTGTTTAGATCTAGCAGGCTTCGAGCATTGGCGGCGAGTACTTTAGCGCTTCTATGTAGTCATTTTTTACTCGTTTGACTTTCTTCATTGACGTTTGGAATGATAACCCAATTCTCGCCTTCTTTCTTCTTGAGTTCAAGATGCCGAATACGTAGCAATTTTGAATCTATTCCGCTAGTGATCAGTTCTCGCCTTTTCATTAAAGCTTTGTTTTCTTTTTTGCGTGACTGATATAATTCGGGACTGATATAAATTGATCTATCGTTGTACTTATAGTCTTTCAAGCGGCTGACTGATTTCAGGATGAGATCCCTACTAAGTGCGCTTGCTGTATGAACAAGGATTACTCTTTCTCTTTTGTCTTCAGAATTGTATTTTCCAAGTCTCACAAGTTTGGTGATTTTTCTGTCCTCGATGTTTAGGTGCTCTAATATTTGCTCTACATGGCAGAGGTCCTCTTGCAATCTGTTAGCAGCCTCCTTGGATTTTGACTCATTAGTTCCCCTGATTCTAATTCCGAGAGGATTTTGATTGAAAGTTTCCGGTTTGTACACTACTCTTCCGGCGTTGTTGGCTCCAACAACACTTGCGTAAGATTCGTCTGGGTTTTTGAGACTTTTGATCTCCTTTTGCACGTTATCCAGAGATATGTTAGTTTGCTCTATGCTGTACGCAAAGTTTGAGATTTTTTCGTGGAGTTCTTTAAGTTGGTCATTCAGAGCTGTAATATCAGTTGATTCCATTTTTAAAGTCGTGTTGCGAACGACCCCTCGACAAGCATTCGTAAATTCACAACAACAGCAACTAGTAGTAGTAGTAGTAGATTAGGCTTCGAAGTTTGTTCTTCAGGGTATTGCTCCCATTCAATTGTCCAAATTCATAAGTTTCTGATTAATGTTGCAGTTTCCACACTTGCATACAATGCGCGAAGTGCATTTGTTTCCTCTGTGTACTGATTGCAGAAATAATGCCAAAAAATTTTTGACACTGTATTTTTAGTTAAGCCTCTACCATAATTTAGATAAACTTTGAGCACTAAATTGTGGAGAATTATTGTCCGGTGAAAAAATTTTCTTCGCTTCTTACTAATCGATTTTTGTTTATTTGTAGTTCTCGGCTATGTTGACGAGTGGCACTTTCCTGAATACTGTCTAAGTTTGATAGTTCAATATCGTATTTACCTTGTTTTAAAGCAATAAGGTATAATAAGTCGTTTATTTCAATATAAAGGCAGAGGCAACAGATTCAAGGTAACAAGTCGCTGTTTATAGCTCGGCTTTTCGCTCAAAATCCATTTTGTGGCAATTTTTTGTAACATTTCAATTTATTTCATTTGCGACTTATTCGGAAACCATGCCTGTGAGCAATAAGTAACTATCGGTACAACGTAACCTAAATAAGCGTTCAGTTTAGATTTTTTTTCATACTTTTGAGAAATATTTCTAAGCTTGAAAAAAGCACATTAACGTTTTCGTTTTCTAAAGGAGCAGTTTTCATTCCAATTTAGGTTTTCTGAAACTTGGAGCCCAAGGTCCCGCTGATTTTTTACTTGATCTAGTTTATGGTTGTCAATAGACGCCGTTATATTTCCCTTGATGTTCAGGAGGTGAGTTTTTTTTATAATTTAGTCCATTTGATTTTCTTTGCACCAAGTTGACAAACTAGAAACTGCGGTTTCAGTATTGCATTGCTTCTCACTTATCAGTTTAATATCATCAGCAAAGCCATAGCAAATAAATTACTTCAGTTAGGTGTCCAGGTAAGTCGTTGATGAAAATAATAAAGAAAAGATGTCCTAATATAGAACCCTATGGGACACCACTGTTGACTTCTATCAAATCAGATACCTCATTGTTGATTTTCACACATTGCGATTTGTTAGATACGACGATATCAATTGAATTAACTTCCCTCCAACGCCAATGTAATAAAGCTTTTGTATCAGAATATTATATGGTACAGTGTCAAAATTTTTGCAAAGTCAAGATTTAAGATACTTAGGTCTTTGATCGCTTCATTATCAAATTTTTGTACACTGTGTTGAGAAATAATAGTAACTGCAAAGTTGCCGATCGATTTTTCCTGGAGCCAATATGATTTTCACACAGTTTGTGTCTTACTAGTTCGTATATTTCATCAAATCTAATTTTTTCGAGTACCTTGGACATGCAGTTTAAAAGACTTGTGGTTCGGTAGCAAGTTACATCTGATTTATTACCGTCTTTGAAAACGGGACTTATTTGGCTTACTTTCTAATATGTAGGATAGGTTCTCTTATTCAATATTGTTTGGTACAAGAATGTGACTGACTTTGTGATTGAACTACTGCAATTTCTCAGCAGTAAGTTTCCAATTCCGTCTGGTCCAGTAGACTTGTGGATATTAAGATCTTTGAGCAGGTTTTCGACCTTTGTGGAATCAACTTTGGTGAAATTGAGATTTTGTTTTGAGCATGTTGTTAGTATTTCTGTTTTTTGATTAAAGACGCTCGCAAAGAAGAAGTTGAAGCTCTCAGCTTCTGTTTATCTGTGGTTAGCTCCATAACCTTCCAAAACATTATAGGAGTTACTTGTGGATTTTTGCGAATTGATGAAAGTTATTTTTGTATTTTGCTGAATTGTCGGTTTTCAAAAATTTCGGCTTCATAATCTGAGAGATCATTATCAATCGCTTTAGGAACCTCTACTTCTAATTTTTTAATCTTCTGTTTGAAACTGAGATTAGATTTTTCAACTCGCTTTTTAGTGTTTAACTTATCATATGGGATGTTCCATTGAGATCCATGGTTGTAAACTTGCCCGATGTTTAGTGACAAGCTGTATATTTTCTTATATTTTGTTGCGTAGCCACTGTAGAATTGTTCCAGAAGAAAATCGACATTACTGTAGCAAAAAGGAGTGAAGAGATCAACATTATAGGAGGTACTTGTGGATTTTTGGTGGGAGCAAGGTTTGTTATTAATACTAAAATTCTTGAACAGCGAACGGTCGTAAGTACAATTGAGAACTATTTCTGGATTGTTGCATAAAAACACTAGTTGACTTGGAGCTACATTTGAGAGAATATTTTCTATGAATTGATCTAAAATTAATTCTTCGTAGTCTTTTGTTGAAGACATATTTGTCCAAGAAGATTCTGTAAAATTGCTGTCAACTGTAAACACAACTAAGGAATTGGTGTCCACAATAGTTTTTTAATTTTTCAGGAAGGTTTAGGAAATCATTTACTGCCCAACGGTAGTTGCTTTGCTCGGGCGCATTGTATATGCAACAAATTATTAGAGAAGACATTGAAAGGTTAATCTTAACAACAATAAAGTCATCATGGATTAAAGGAATATCCACATTTTGTGTTTAAGGGATGATTTTACAGCAATTAGAAGTCCCCCAAGTTTACTTTTGAAGTCAGTGATTTTCCTATCTTTTCGATATATAATATCAGAGGGTAGAAATAGTGCTTCGTTGGTGACCTCAGCAGTTAACCATATTTCTGTTATGCACACAGTCATAGTTGCAAATTGAAAGACTATTAGCGAAACTTGCTCGTCTGTTTAAATCTAGCAGGCTTCGAGCATTGGCGGCGAGTACTTTAGCGCTTCTATGTAGTCATTCTTTACTCGTTTGACTTTCTTCATTGACGTTTGGAATAACCCAATTGTCGCCTTCTTTCTTCTTGAGTTCAAGATGCCGAATACGTAGCAATTTTGAATCTATTCCGCTAGTGATCAGTTCTCGCCTTTTCATTAAAGCTTTGTTTTCTTTTTTGCGTCCTCGGGTGACAATTCGGGACTGATATAAATTGATCTATCGTTGTACTTATAGTCTTTCAAGCGGCTGACTGATTTCAGGATGAGATCCCTACTAAGTGCGCTTGCTGTATGAACAAGGATTACTCTTTCTCTTTTGTCTTCAGAATTGTATTTTCCAAGTCTCACAAGTTTGGTGATTTTTCTGTCCGCGATGTTTAGGTGCTCTAATATTTGCTCTACATGGCAGAGGTCCTCTTGCAATCTGTTACCAGCCTCCTTGGATTTTGACTCATTAATTCCCCTGATTCTAATTCCGAGAGGATTTTGATTGAAAGTCTCCGGTTTGTACACTACTTTTCCGGCGTTGTTTGCTCCAACAACACTTGCGTAAGATTCATCTGGGTTTTTGAGACTTTTGATCTCCTTTTGCACGTTATCCAGAGATATGTTAGTTTGCTCTATGCTGTACGCAAAGTTTGAGATTTTTTCGTGGAGTTCTTCAAGTTGGTCATTCAGAGCTGTATTATCAGTTGATTCCATTTTTAAAGTCGTGTTGCTTTTTTTCCCGGCGCATTCATTACAAATGTGGAGTAAGTTTTTCTCATATTTGATTAGGACGTCGATACAACTTTTATCGAAACCAGTACACTCTGGTTTTAGGCACAAAGTTTTTTTTGACAGTGAACGCAACAAAATTTGTGTTTGTTGATTTTGCTAGAGCAAGTTGCACAACTGTTTCGTGTTTTGTGTTCGTTTGTTTGGCTGTTACTACTTTTAGGGACTGGTGTATTTTCATTGGGGTTTGTCATTGAAATGATTTTGCTTTCAAATATTGCCCCGAAAATTTAGTTTGTCTCTGCTAGTCTGTCAATGAAGGTCACTGTGATCAAAGTATCACTGCGAGCAAAAAAAGAAAAAACACAAAGGTTTCTTTGTCTCTATGTAACCTGAAGGTCACTGCCAGCAGAGAAAGAAAAGGGAAAACAAACGCTTTGACTATCCAATGAAGGAACCACGATTGCAAAATCCGGAACTGTGGCACTCAATCGTTCGGCCGTTACCTTTTCGTCGTAACTTTGGTCGTACAATTTGTAAAGGATGTTATCTTTGAGCAAATTTTTTAGATTGTTGATTCCGTTTTCGTTCAAATGCACTTCGTCTCTGATTTTTCGACACTTTTTGCTTTTGAGATAGTGATTGCAGCTACGAAATTTCCAGCTGACGTCCGTCTTTTGTTTGAGTAAATCATTTAAGGATTGAGCTCTGGCAAAATTTTCACCACGCGGGGGTATTCTGATGACAAATACTTTTTTCGCAACAGTTGTAAATTTATTTGCTAACTCAACAAGATCGTTTGCAATTTCTTCTATGTCAGCTTCCCAATCGTCAGTTCCGTTATACAAATTGTTTCCACCCAGAAAGAGAACAATAAGTGTGTATTTATCTTTAGCTGGAATAAATTTGTAGAAGTGTTGGATTTGTCCACCAGGGAGAGAGGATATTGAAGTTCCCAAATTCTAATTCCCGGGCTTGCGAATCGGCTATAAGTAACAGTGCAAGTTTGAATATATGATGCCTCATTCGTTACATACAAGGCTTGTCTCTAAAACCTTCCCATTGGAAGTCTCCAGTACAAGGCCATTCATTCAAATTTGAAAAGACACTATTTAATAAGTTTATTAAGTTGACCGATGCAGTGTCTCAACACTGATCGGTTCGAACAGTTAACATGGTTGGAGGTCACTGTAGTGGTTGCGTTTTCGAGATTCTGCATCGGTTGCAACGTTAGCGCCGAGGTTCAGACCTGTTCGAATGTGTGACTCTGCGAGGTGGTGGACGCATGTGAAGTGCCAAGCGAGGGAGCGGCCTCTACACCAGGGAACGAGTGTGGCCCCATCTGCGGGCGACCATTGTTTCGTAAGAGGCCGACAATTGGTGGTTGTCGTAATGGTCTGTGACACCGCCGCATTCGCATTTGTGCGAAAATGAGACAGGGGCCCCTAGACACAGAGAGCAGGCAATGCGGAATTGGTGGTCAGTCAGAGAAAGGCCGAGGGTGTTTGATGGTAGAACAGCGAGCCAGTCCCCAGCTCCGGTGCAGGCAACACCGTGGAGGCGGGCTCGATCTCGACTCCTCGGTGTTCAAAAGAGAATTGAGCTTTGACTGCAGGATTGGCTGGTATCAATCTTTGTGTCTTATACTCTCGAGGGGAGATGTGTCATTTGGGACCTTTGCAGTCCACATTTCAATTGCTTCTCTCATGAGGTCGCCATTATGATTGTTACCGGTAAGGGTCGAAATGAGTCTGGAGCAGGAACGGTGAGAGATGTATGCTGCTGTGCATAAGTCCGAATGCAGGGGAATGCCGAGACCACCCGATTTGGTGGGTAGCGTAACTTGTATCCAGGCGTCCTCCGTAAGTGGAACAATGAGCAGCTTTTCAAGGGAGTCACGGAGTTGCTCGTCAAGGTTTGATACGACGTCCTGAAGACGAAACGTGCGGGAAGTGCGTCACTTCAGGGGAAAGGGGCAATGAATGTGGAATATTCTGTGCAGTGCGGTCGTGTGGGACTGATGGAATTAAGTCCAGCCCATTGGCTACCTCTACTGGTCTTTCCCACAGGTCAATTAATTTCAGGTCCGTGGTATTCTTACTGCAGTTGAAAATGTGGTTTTTGTCATGTGGTTCTACATCAAATTTCAGGTCCGTGGTATTCTTACTGCAGTTGAAAATGTGGTTTTTGTCATGTGGTTCTACATCACATTTCGGACAGCGGTTATCAACATTGCCACAGATCCTACTCGAGTAAGACTTTAGCAGGGGACAGTATCGAGCTCTCACTTGTGCTAGTCAGATACGTGCAATTCGTGGTTACGTTTGTTCTTCTGCTGTCTTTGGGGAGCTGTAAATAGTTGCTTGCTGTCTTTGTTCAACTGAGTATGGACCGTGTGTCGGTGGATACTTTTGAGCCCATTTTTGTATTCTTTGCAATTTAATTCATGAAGACTGGTTGAAGAGGTTGTTTCGTGATCAGCATGATGGCTGCCGTCTAGGAATTGCTCTGCTATCATTTCAGTGTGAGCTTCGACAGACAGCTATTCACCCTCATTGTGTTAGTCACTGATGTCAGACATTTTTACACAGTCAGTAATTGTGCGACGAGCAATATTTTGTTGCGTTTGGAGATGATTCCAGTTTGTATTGCTGATTGTGGAAGCCCAAATGGGCACCGTAGTTCAGGACGCTCCGACCAGTAGCTTTGTAAGTCGCTGAGAGCGTCTCTTTTGTGCAGCCCCTGTCGCTACCAGCGATCATTGTCAGTATGTTATTGCGCTTTTATAAGTTCTCTTTGGTGCTTCTCATGTTCTCCAAAATTGAGCATACTATCGAATGTTACACCCAGTACTTTGACTTTGGACTTTATTGGTATTGGTGAATTGTTGATAGTGAGGTGTTGGTCGAACTTGGTCCAGGTTGTGAACACAGTTGCACTCGATTTTTCAGCAGTTAACTTAAGTTCCTTGATTCTAGCCAGTCGTGTAAAGTATTTAGGTATGGAGTTATTATGTCACGCAATTTTTCAACCTGTGTGTGAGATGTAGTTAAAGTTATATCATCAGCGTAAGACGTAATGTTTATACCCTTCAGGGGTAGAGGCAGCTCGCTCATGTAGGTGTTGAAGAGCATTGGCGATAATAGACCACCTTGGGGGACAACCTGTTTGACTTTTCTCCACTTTGATTTTTTATTATATTCTACGTAAGAAAATCTACCCTGTAAGTATGAAGCGACCCATCTTTTAGTGCTATTCGGTAGTGGTCTAAGGCTACTAGTAGAGTACTGTTGAATAGTTTCTTTTGATTAAGGCCTTTTCTGTTAGTTTTGCAATGGGGGAGAGGATTACAATTGGTCTGAAGCTTTTAGATTCGTCTATGGGTTTTCCCGGCTTGTGTAGGGGTATAACCCGGCCAACTTTCCAGATGTCCGGGATTTTTGCATTTTACAGAAAGGTTTATGGTGTCAGAGATATCTATGCTATGCGGCCTAGATGGTGTAAGTGGACTGGCGCTATTCCATCTGGGCCCAGCGCCTTACTTTTCTCTGTGTCTCGTATAGCTTGTTTTTAGGTCCGTGGTATTCTTACTGCAGTTGAAAATGTGGTTTATGTCATGTGGTTCTACATCACATTTCGGACAGCGGTTATCAACATTGCCACAGATCCTACTCAAGTAAGCAAGTAAGACTTTAGCAGGGGACAGTATCGAGCTCTCAGTTGTGCTAGTCAGATACGTGCAATTCGTGGTTACGTTTGTTCTGCTATCTTTGGGGAGGTGTACATAGTTGCTTGCTGTCTTTGTTCAGCTGAGTATGGACCGTGTGTCGGTGGATACTTGTGAGCCCATTTTTGTATTCTTTGCAATTTAATCCATGAAGACTGATTGAAGAGGTTGTTTCGTGATCAGCATGATGGCTCTGATGGCTGCCGGCTAGGATATGCTCTTATGGCTGCCGTCTAGGAATTGCTCTGCTATCATTTCAGTGTGAGCTTCGACATACAGCTTTTCACCCTCATTGTGTTAGTCACTGATGTCAGACATTTTTACACAGTCAGTAATTGCGCGACGAGCAATATTTTGTTGCGTTTGGAGATGATTCCATTTTGTATTGCTGATTGTGGAAGCCCAAATGGGCACCGTAATTCAGGACGCTCCGACCAGTAGCTTTGTAAGTCGTTGAGAGCGTCTCTTTTGTGCAGCCCCTGTCGCTACCAGCGATCATTGTCAGTATGTTATTGCGCTTTTATAAGTTCTCTTTGGTGCTTCTCATGTTCTCCAAAATTGAGCATACTATCGAAGGTTACACCCAGTACTTTGACTTTGGACTTTAGTGGTATTGGTGAATTGTTGATAGTGAGGTGTTGGTCGAACTTGGTCCAGGTTGTGAACACAGTTGCACTTGATTTTTCAGCAGTTAACTTAAGTTCCTTGATTCTAGCCAGTCGTGTAAAGTATTTAGATATGGAGTTATTATGTCACGCAATTTTTCAACCTGTGTGTGAGATGTAGTTAAAGTTATATCATCAGCGTAAGACGTAATGTTTATACCCTTCAGGGGTAGAGGCAGCTTGCTCATGTAGGTGTTGAAGAGCATTGGTGATAATAGACCACCTTGGTGGACAACCTGTTTGACTTTTCTCCACTTTGATTTTTTACTATAATCTACGTAAGAAAATCTGCCCGGTAAGTATGAAGCGACCCATCTTTTAGTGCTGTTCGGTAGTGGTCTAAGGCTACTAGTAGAGTACGGTTGCAAGGTTTCTTTTGATTAGGGCCTTTTTGTTCTGTTAGTTTTGCTAGAGAGGATTACAATTGGTCTCAAGCTTTTAGATTCGTCTATGGGTTTTCCCGGCTTGTGTAGGGGTATAACCCGGCCAACTTTCCAGATGTCCGGGATTTTTGCACTTTACAGAAAGGTTTATGGTGTCAGATATCTGTGCTATGCGGCTTAGATGGTGTAAGTGGACTGGCGCTATTCCATCTGGGTCCAGCGCCTTACTTTTCTCTGTGTCTCTTATAGCTTCTTTTTAACTGTGTTACACTTACACATTCTGCCCTCTGTTTCAGTTTTCTTATTGTTCCTAGAGTATTTCTTTTCTGTTTTTCATCTTTCTTGGGGTGTGGAGCGTATTGCTGGTTAAACTTGTATCGGATCATGGTGAGGAGTAGTTTTCTTAGCGTCAATGTATATGGCTGTGTTTGCAGGTGGTTTAGCGTTACTTGACGAAAGTCCTTTCACTGTGCTCCAGAGATTAGAGCAGTTACCTCTGTGAGTGTGTTTGTACAAACTCGATCCACTGTTTGCGCCTATTACTTTGAACAAGTTAGTTTATTTCGCGTTTTAGTTGCGTTATTTTGGGGTCCTCTGGATGTTTTCTTTGAATTTCATCTCTGTTCAGAAAGCTATACTGCTTCGCTCGGAAAATTGGCAACCAATTTTTTAATTCCTCCTTTTGAGATGTGCCTGCTAGCCGCTGCGTTGATGGCTTTCCTTAAGGTCTTTTCCTCGTGGTAGACATTTATTGGCCTTTGTTGTTTCTTCAGTTTTAATTCAATGTCGTCTTTAAAACTTGCCTAGTCAGCTTTGCGGAAGTTGATGAAAGTTCTTTGTGGTGTTGTATGTGTGATGAGGTCACAGGTGATGGATAGAACTTGATAAATGGTCTGAGCCTAATGCGTACTGCGTGCGCCAGTCGATTTTCATTGCTAAGCTTGAGCTGGCGCTACTGATGTCCGGGGAACTTATACAAGAATCAGTTACTCTTGTGCTGGCTTTATCGTTGAGTACTACATGATTGCAGAGGGCTATTTCACTAGCAATTTTGTTTCCTCTTGTGTCTTCCGGTAATTTTGAGTGCCATAGAAGGCTATGAGCATTGAAATCGCCTACAATAATGCAGCCTTCTAACTCATGTAGTTTAATGATTGATGTCTTGTATCTTGCATCACAGCTAGACGAAATTTGTATGTAGGTGTTCACTTGTTTGATGTTATTACCACCTCTGGTGAGTAACGTCTGACTCGTTGAAACAAGGCTCATAGCAATGCTTTCTTTCTGAACTTAGTAACTATCATGTCTGTCGAAATGACCGGGAAATATCAGAAACAAGGAAATCAAAGATCGGTAGTAGACTCAATGCCGTCAAAAATTATCAAGCATGAATTGCATTTGGATCATTTTTGAAAATGCATTCCAACAAAAGAACCATCAGCCTTTGCTGCATCTACAGCGCTTCGCTTTTATTACCAATGGACCACTGATGAAATGTTAACTGAGAGTTATATCAACCCTAAAGCCGTCTAACAAAAAGGAATCCTTAGATATTTACTTTATATAATTTTTTCGCCAACAACAAAGTGGAACTCACTTTCTTCAAATCTGAACGAGATTCAAAGAATATGTTTAATTCAATCTCTATCAAAATATTAACTCCTTCAGATGCCTTCTTTTTTGAGGGTTGCGATTTATATCAGGCCAAGTCGACAATAAACTTAGGGGAGTGCTCTCTTGTCAGTTTTCTGAAGACAAAACCAGTTGTCAGCTCCATTGCCTTAAATGCCAACTACCAATTTTAAACAATGCTGGACCGTCAGTGTGCATTCGGAGAGCTGGTGGAAGAGCTGACTGCTTCAGTTTAAAATTAGTCGTTCAGGTCATATTGTTTCCGTAATCTAGAAAAACTTCAAATGTAATGGTAAGATTGGTTGTGGGAAGAATGGAGAATTTTTATCAAGGGTTACCGTAGACCGAGAAAATCTTCAGCCCTGGATTTCGGGGATAACATCTGAGCTATTAAAAAAACTACAAACGATTAAACAAAAAAGCAAACAAAAAAGCAAAAAGAATATCAAAAAGCTGAAAAGAAGTTCAGAAATTATCGGAAGTTGACTTAACCGAATCTGAACAATCAATTTTTGAACGTCCACTACAATTTTTGATCAACCTAAATTCGAACTGGTAAAGGTATAACCCCTTAAAGCTATTGTTTTGAAGTTTTTTCTATCATACCACTCAGAAAAAGGACCTCGCAGTTTGCTCTCCGATAAGAAAAGTGGTGTCACCAAGAATTTAATCCTAAAATTTTCCTGCCCGTATTGTTTAAATGATCTAAATGAACTTGTTTGGCAATGGTAAGATTGGTTGTGAGAAAAAATAGCGAATTGGTACCAAAAGTTACCGGAGATTGAGCAGATCTTCAGCCCTGGATTTCGATGATAACATCTCAGCTATTAAGAATTTTACAGAAGATTGTACGAAAAACAAATTAAGGTCTTATGGATATCAAAAATCTTGAAAGGGAAATTCAAAATTATTTGAAAATGAGTAAACTGGATGTGAACAAACAATTATTGGACGTCTACTACAAATTTAGATTGAACTGGTAAAAACAGCCCCTTTGATTTTTGGTTTTGGCTCTTGCGACCCGGACAACTTGTTAACTCGGTTGTCGAACTCAAAAAGAACCTTGGAATACATATTAGGGGCGTTCCAGAGAGTTGATTGACAACCGATGTGGCACGCACGCGAGAAGACCTGACAATTGCCAGATACCTCTTTTTTCATAAAATTTAAGAGAACTAAGAGCTACTCGATTTGTTAAATTCAACCACGAAAAAGGACCTTGCAGTTTGCTCTCCGATAAGAAGAGTGGTGTCACCAAGAATTTAATCCTAAAATTTTCCTGCCTCTATTGTTTAAATGATCTAAATGAACTTGTTAGGCAATGGTAATATTGGTTCTGGTAAAAAGAATGACGAATTTGTACCAAGTGTCACCGGCGACCGAGCAAATCGCCAGCCCTGGATTTAGGGGATAACACCTGAGCTATTAAGAAATTTACAGACGATTTTACGAATAACCCAATCAGGTCTTAAATTACTCATGAATGTCAAAGCTGGAAAGGGAAATTCGGAAATTATCTGAAAATGACTAAACCAAATTTGAACAAAAATTTTTTGAACGTCTACTACAAACTTAGATAAACCTGAATTTGAACTGGTAAAGGTATAACCCCTTAGAGTTTTTGTTTTGAAGATTTTCCTGCTACTACCATTACACATGTTGGAGTGAAAACCTTCCAAGTTTGGAACCGTAACCTCAAAAGCTTCGCTGCCGGAAAATTGTTGAGGAACAGTTATGATATGTCGTATATCTATCATGGAGGACAGCATTTAAACATAAGAGCCACGAAATCCCTTAATTTTTTATCTCGAAATAAATTGTCCTATCTTTTGAAACACAAAACTCTTGATATTCTTTTGTTGGCTGTTCGTAGCCATTGTTGTGATAATTTTATGAAATAGCCTCAACGTAAACCCGGGATCTAATTTATTCTGTTTCTGCTCTTGAACAATGTCTTTGTCTTTGAAGTACTTCAGAATTGGAATTTGTTGCCAAGGTTTTGAGCTATATCAGAAGCTCCTACATCATTTTTCTTTCTGTCTCTCGACCATTCTTTTTAAGCAAATCAACACAATCCACTGCACAGGAGAGCATAATAAAAAAGGGAAAAGAATAGCTGAACTTGCAATAAAAGGTGAAATGATCAAAGTCCTCGTGCTTCATGTGTTAAATTATTTCTCGTTGCCTGGAATATACTCTTCACAGACGATGAAATTCCGCTCTTTAAATTAGAATACACCCTCCACATTGCAATGGTTGCAAACCGATACGCTAAAACCTTGCCAAAAAAACGAAGCTTTTGCATGCAACAATTTGGGTCAGCGGATCAATAGTCTACAAGAACAAATGAAGTACAAAATGATATTAAATGAACGAAAGAAAAGCCGAGAATCTTCCATGCTGTTTTTGGTAACTTGCGACCCTTGTGACAACTTGTTAACTCGGTTGTCGAACTCAAAAAGAACCTTGGAATACAAATTAGGGGCGTTCTAGAGAGTTGATTGAAAACCGATGTAGCACGCACGCGAGAAGACCTGACAATTGCCAGATTCCTCTTTTTTCACAAAATTTACGAGAACTAAGAGCTACTCGATTTGTTAAATTCAACCACGAAAAAGGACCTTGCAGTTTGCTCTCCGATAAGAAGAGTGGTGTCATCAAGAATTTAATCCTAAAATTTTCCTGCCCGTATTGTTTAAATGATGATCTAAATGAACTTGTTTGGCAATGGTAAGATTGGTTGTAAGAAAAAATAGCGAATTTGTACCAAAAGTTACCGGAGATTGAGCAAATCTTCAGCCCTGGATTTAGGGGATAACATCTCAGCTATTAAGAATTATACAGAAGATTGTACGAAAAACAAAACAAGGTCTTATGAATATCAAAATCTTGAAAGGGAAATTCAAAATTATCTGAAAATGAGTAAACTGGATGTGAACAAACAATTATTGGACGTCTACTACAAATTTAGATTTGAACTGGTAAAAATAGCCCCTTTGATTTTTGGTTTTGGCTCTCCTTAGCCTACTTTTGGTGTTCAACTTATTAAATAGTCTCCTTGTTCAAGCGGGAGTCTTTTAAATTCTGCTTCACTTGTTGATCGTGAATTTATACTGTGTAGAGAGGCCGGAATATGTTTGGGTAGTCCCAGTTATTGGGGATTTTCGATTAAGGCGAAAAAACGTGTGCGCTTCATATTGGGATATTCCAAACGGTGTATTTGAACGAATGAAAATCGGACGCAATAACGACTCATAATAGGACTCAATTACATGCTTTTTGATGGAGATAATTTGTCGCTCCTCCGCTGCGCAATTATCTGTCTCAGTGGCTACTGTGGTACTAAACGTGTAACTGAGGTTGATAATACCTATTGTTGTTTTGCGAGAGAAAGGGCTAGATTCCTCTTTAGTCTTAATTCAACTTTTGGAAGCGGTCTTAGAGCCTAGCATTTTGATGTATCTTCAAAGTACAGTTTGATTTTGCGGAATATTTAGCTTTTCTTTGGATAATAGTAGTTAAATTATTCGTTAAATTGGGTCTTATTCAACACTAACTGCAGTCTTTGGACTGCATTTTTTGGGCGCATCTATTGACGGCGTTGTTCCCGCCGTTTTCCCCAGCCGAGCATGTATTAATTGTCTGCTTGGATACGTGTAAATAACTAAAACGTGATACCTATGTTTTTTGCAAAGCTAAATGTTTTCTTGACTCTTGCCCTCTAATTGATCAACAGTTTGCATAGGAATGATATTTTGGTCATGTCCGACTTATTTGCCAACTTTCAAAACAGTTAGCAACACTTGATTGAATGTCTTCTCTTGTAGTCAAGTTGAAAGAATTGGATTCGCGGATTTATGAAATTCAATCACTGAAGAGCTGCTCAAAATTAGAACTGACAGCACTGCTAGCGATCGTAATTCATAAATTTTGTTGAAGTTAACCATTTTAACCTGATCGGTCTAACAGTAACGGTTTTTTTCACCGATTTTGCCCCACTGTTCTTTATTACTTCATTGCAAACAGAAAAGAAAAGAAGGCGGAGGATTAGTAGTGTACTATGATAGAACTTGACGTGTCAATAATTTTTAAAACATTTTTTTAACGAACGCGGAAGTGGGTTTTTTTCTGTAATTTAGGCTTGCAAATTGGTGCGTCTTTTGGTCTGTTTATACGGCTGACCAAATATAAATATTCGTGTCTTTATAAATGAGGTAACAAAGTTTATTAAGAAGAAAGTGCTGTTGTTTAACGAATTGCCTATTGTTGATGACTTATCTTTGCTGCTATCAAATGATGCGTCCGGAAATTGAACTTCTTTGACTTAATTTGGTTTGCAATAGCAAATTACTGTGCCTAGTCACAAGAATTTTAGACCGCATTCTGAGGAAGTTGAAATCTCAGAACCGTTTGTAATTTTCGTAAAACTCTGATCATGGCGTTGTGCACTCAGACCTTCCAAAAGTTCGAAGGACAAGAAGCAAGAATGTGGCCGCGAGCAGGAAATGGCGTACTTCTGACGGAGTAGCGTTGGCAAAAAATTTTGCTCTGATCAAAGTGGTAATCCTAAATGCTTGAAACAGTATTTTAAGGAAGTTAGTTAAGTGAACAACCATCTTCTAAAAGCGAAATGTGCAAATTCATACGTGCCCTTTTTTGAAGATGAGCTAACAACTTTGAAAAGATCGAGAAGAAAATTTGAGATGGTTTGTCGAAGGAATGCAATTGCCCAAGCCAAGAGTCAATTTCTGAATTCAGTTTCTCAAAAATATCTTGAGCCGTTTAACCGGAAAGAAGTGATTACCTTCAAGTGTCTGTGGTGAAGTCAAATTAAGCGTATTAGGTATGCTAATCTACATTCACTGCTAGAAAATTTTGTTGTCCTACAACAGTCAGAAACCGTATTAGTTGTACTACCTCTAACGCTTTGAAATTGAATAGTGCACATACAGATATGCTGAACACTTTTCAATTTTTTTCAGAGTGATTTGCAATTAATTCTGATGAAAATTTCAAGCAGTATGGAAATGAGTGACGTAATACCATTGGGGCTACTTAAAATTGTTTTGACAAATACTCCGGATTAGTTCATTGCGTTAACTGCAATTAGTAACGAGGCCGCTCCTAAAGAAGTCGAACTTAAACCAGAATTGTTGTCGATTTACCACCCTGTGACAAGTCTAAGGATACTGTCATAAGTTGTTGAAAGAGTCGTTTATCTGCGAATTATTTAATATCTAGAATCTGATAACCTCACGAGCAAGTATCAGAGCGCTTATCGGTGCTAGATTTCAAGCGAAACGGCTTTGCTGAAAGTTTGAATTGATGCTATCTGTACAAATAACTACCGTGATGGGTATTGATTTAGACTTGTCGACATTGTTTGGTATACTTGATAATTCAATTTTTGTTTGAAATGCTGGCGAAAAGGATAAGCTTGCAATCTGGTGTTACTTTATCAAAAATATATCATTTGCAACGAGTTTTCATAAAATGATGCCTTCCTGGTGATGTTGAAATAAAAAGGGATTTGCCAGAAGTGTTGGTACTTGGTGTTTTTGTTTGTCCGGCTAAATGCTGTCTGTAGAAGATGAAGGAACTGAAAGTAAATTATCTTTTCTAATCAGCAGATACCGTTCTTTACTTCTTCTTTGATTCGACTGTCATTTAATGCATGTGTGATGAGATTTTGGTTTCGATCCAATGTTGGTTTAGTAATGCAAAATTGGAATTGAATCCGGATTAGAGTTAGCATATGATTTTTCGATGTAATCAGGTTTTTTTGGATGATTGTTTACTTCGAGACGGAATAAACAGGCAACACCCAACAGGCATTAAGTTGGAACAGAGAACCAGGACCCGGCTTTTGTTTTTTAAATGCTGGGTTTTGAATTGGCAGAGAAATCCTGAGTGGAAGGTGAACAGGTCGTTTGAAGCCTAGGATTGAAGTATTTTTTGATGTTTTGGATAGTTTTTTTGTCAAATAACTTTTTTTGCTTATTTTTGCCTAGTGATGTTATGCCTAATTTTTATGATAGGCTTGCTATGCGGAACGTTTTTCTATGCTAATAGTTTTCTGCATGTCTATTGCTTACTTCGTTATAAAAACATGATTTTTTGTTTTGAAGATTTTTCATTTTGTCCTTTGAGTCTCAATGCAATGTTTAATAACTTGTAGATCAGATTATAGGTAGATGCTTGCATTACAAAAATGATTTTGAATTAATCGCTTTCAGAATATCAAATAATTATTGTTTTTTTAAACTTAAACTGTGTTGCTGTTTTTGCTGATATTTTTCTCTTCTATGACTTTCAAGTTTTCTGTATACCTGCACGGTAGTTTTGTAAGTTGTACAAAAATTTTATTTTGAAGAGTGTATACTCAAAACAATTGAACATAATAGCCAGTAATTATTCGCCTTTTTTTAGCTTGCATTTAGTAGGTCCATGCATAGTTTTTCCTGCATTGCAAATCTCCGCGAATCTTATGTTTTTACCTGAGTTTAAATGTTTTTACAGTTTTTTAATCTCGTTTTAACCTGACTCTGATACGCTTCTTGATTCTCATAGATGACAACGAATTTACTTTGAAACCATTTTTTATCTCCTCTCTTTTGTTTTTGTATAACAAAAATTAGTTATCAGTACCTTAAAAGCAATTTTTCACAGTCTAAGTGCAGTAGGTTTTCTGAATCCATTAAACTATTTTTGTCTTTGCGTTCAATTCTGTGTGTTCTATTTCACGTTTTGTCCTGCTATATTTTCTGCTTGTCATTTTGTGCAAATCTTTGCAAAGTCACGCTCACTTCAAATCTATTTGTTTATGCTATTTCGACTGAATTGTGTGTTTGAGGGCGCCTTCCCACTTTTATTTGAACATTTTTTTCGTGTGCTTGTTATTGGTAACAACTGATTTACCGTACTCTCAAATATGATTTTCCTTGCTCTCAGGATTTTTGGTTTGCGAGGTCAGCTCAGAAAGAATACATTATACAATTTCTAAATCAAACTTTGACATCTCAAGGCATTAATGAAAACTGAGGTTTCTTTCTTCGGGCTTATATTTTTCACGGTGTTTTTGAGACTGTAGGTCTACAGAGCAATAGCAGCCATTTTCTGTCAATCTGCCAGCTATGTTTTGAATTTCTTAGGTTGGATTATAAGTAATGTTTTCTAGATTCCTCACGTTTTCCTAGGACTAAAATGGCAATGGTTGGAAAAGAATTCATAAAGAATTCCTAATTTTAATTTTTTCAATTTCTTAATTTTTTAGTGATTTAATGAATTCATTTGAAAATTAATGTGTAGTCTAATTGGAACTTCCTCAATTCTGAATGAAATTTAATAAATACAAATTTTGGGAATTTTACAGCAACACTCGAAGACGTCAAAAATGAATGTTTTGTAGACATATGCAATTCTTCGTTCAGTTTCTTTACATCTTTTTTAGCGGCAGCAGTTTTCAAAATCAAGATTTTTTGTGCCAAATTTTTCTAGTTGTCTTCGGATATATCGTAGAAATCAATCCACTGAAGGCAAAGAAAACGTTTTTTAGAAGTTTGAGCTATGGTTGAACGTTCTCTGCTAAACAAACTCGCACGAGCCGCATTGTTTTATATCTGGGGCTTGTTTTATATAGAATAATAGCAATACACATAGAAACAATAACTTAGTAAGCAGCGAGGGCACTTCCGAATTGCTCTGAATTTCATTTAATTTTTCCAACGCGCAGAAAACTTATTGAAATTGCGACGAGAGATTTTTCAAGGCCTTAGAAACTTGTTACTTGAACGCTCTGCTAGTTTGTTAATTATTTATTGAAACAAAAGCTGTCTGAAATCCTTTTTGTTAGTTCTGAGAATTTTATTTGACTTATAATATTTGAATACCATGATTTAAGTTTGTTACGTTTATCTTTGGCCCTCCAGTCCACTCATTGTTCTTTTAAGACACTTCAGAATAATTCAGGGAGTAGTAGTAGTAGTAGTAGTAGTAGTAGTAGTAGAAGTTTTGCTTTTCAACCTCTTCTAGACACAAAGGTGGGCTGATTCGTTTAAAAGTTGCTTTTCAAGCACATTCCACAGTTTCAATCCAATAATGAAATATCCGAATATCTTCAGTTCTATCCGAGCAATGCAATTACTGCAGCTCTAACCGAGCATTTGGTCGAACATAACTACATAGCTCTGCTCTAACCGTGCATTTCGTTATTGTCCTCTGCTGAAAGCCGATCAAAACCAAAACAAATCGTTCCTTCTTCCGCTCTAACCAAGCATTAAAATTATGATATGGATCTATTATGATTTGGATAAAACACGCTTAAAAAGTTAAAAGCGAGCTCACTATTACCTGTACCATATTTTGTTTTGTCTTATAGCGTTTCGGAAATCAGATGCTAACTCTCTGATGTCCTTAGCATTTGGATGTACTCCATTAGCAGAGACATGTCTGAGTCTGAATTTCTTGTGTCCCGCGAATGGAATCCTGTGATCTCGTGCCAAATGATGGTAACAGTCATTTAATTTTTTTATAGCTGCTGATTTATCTCGTCGACTTATGAGGGCCATAATGCTCACTTTGAAGTTGTGAAATTTAAATTTTTCAATTAGGAAATATATTTTGTCAGATGTTTCTATTGGTCCCATGAGAGGACGATCGTTTTTGTCAAATAAATTGTTGGTGCCCGCCATAACAATTACATTATAATTATTGTAAGTTTTCAAATCATCAAAAATCTTATCGCTACATAGAATTGAGATGCATCCTCCTGGACACGATATAGTCAGCGCATTTTCAATCCAAACACTCCAAACACTAGCGATGTACCCAGAATATATGTTTCATAAGTTTTCTTGTAACCTGTACGGACCTTTTAGTTCAACAAGGGAGCACCCTCTTCTCCAGAGATTTTTAATTTCGTTTATTCGACTCGACCTCTTCTGTTTACTATCCATTTTCCTTCTGAAAAGTAGTTTCAGTAACAACTGGAAGAAAGAAAGGTCTTGAGCTCCTTGCGAAAGAGTTTGTGATCTGAAAGAGTTTGTGATTTTGCGAAAGAGTGTGATTTTGCGTAGGTAGGACGGCATTGCATTCCATTTTCGTGGACCGTAAACTGAAAAGGTTCTTTTTCCATAGGAATTTCGAAAGCTCTGAACTTTTAGCTTCCAATGGTTTTCTGATCGTTTAGTACTATTTTTCTCTTGAACAAAATCAAGTCTTTAAGATAATTGGGTATATCAAGATCATATACAATTTTATGAAGAAACGGTAAGATTTTAAAATCGATTCTTTGAGCAATAGGTAGCCAATGCAGTTTATATCTATATTCTTTGCACGATTCTTGTTTCCGTAGATTGAATATGAAACGACAGGCAGCGTTTTGTACTCGTTGCAACTTTGCTATGCTTGACTTGTTTGTCCCTCCCAACAACGAATTGCAGTAATCCAACCGCGACAAGATAAGGTTTTGCACTGCAATTTTTTGAGTCTCAAGTGAGAGATAATGCTTTACTCTGTGCAACTTTTTTTTGTTCATTGTAGCAAGAACTCGTGACCTTATATATTTGCATATCAAAATTTAGGCACTCATCGACAGTCACTCCAAGAGTTATCAGGCTTTTATTCAGTTTCACTTCGCTGTCGTTGAGTTTGAAACTACCTATGTTGGATCGTTTTTTCTGAGTAGATAGTAAGAGGACTGCAGTCTTGTCTGGGTTTAGTTTGAGTTTTAAAGCAGTGCATGCTTCAAAGACTTTGCGTACTTTCGATTTCAGATCTTCCATTGAAGTTTCCTCTTGATTTGTTCTCATATTTGCATATAAAACTGTCGTCAGCATACATTTGATATCTCAGACCTACTTTTCTGAGGAGGTCGCCAATTGGTGTTATGTACATTGAGAAAACTAGAGGACCGAGAATAGAGCCTTGGGGAACTCCATAACGAACATCAGAATCAGAAGACAAAACTTTAGTAACTTGCGTTTGCGGTTTTCGATTGGTGATATAGGACATAATCCATTCTTTACATGTTCCAGTTATAAAGAATCGGTTTTCAATGATCTGATCTAGAATTTCAAAGTCAATGGTGTCAAAAGCCGCTGTTAGATCTTGGGCTATAACCAGGAGTGAGTTTGCCTTATCAAGTTCAGAGCAAAAATCATTTACTGTTTTCAAAAGGCAGGTTTCTGTTGTGGAATTTTCTGTAAGCGGATTGTTGAGGGTCAGGTAGACTATACTTTTCGAGGTGTTTTTTCAACTGCTCCAATGCAACTTTCTCTATCACTTTAGAAAGAAAAGATGAGTTTGCAATGTGTCGATAGTTATTTGGTTTTTCAGGGTCGAGTGAGATTTTTTCCAATTTTGCTCTGATGATGCATCTTTTGAACAATTTCGGGAAGATACCTTGATGAAGGCTTTTGTTTATGAGAGTTAGAAAGTAGGGCGTCCAAGACTTACAAAGTGACTTGCAGAGTTTTCCCGGTATTGGGTCTAAATACCAAAAAGGTTTAGACGTTTCGTTAAGGATTCGATAATTAGATAATTAACGTCAATAGAATGAAAACTGTCTAAAAATGTGCGGTTGTTTGAGTTGAATTCTTCTGTTGAGAATAGACTCGCATTCGTGATCAAATTTTTGTTCTCTATGGAATTTCGAATCTTGCTTATCTTGTTCTTAAAAAAGATGTTGAACTTCTCGGCTATTTCTTTGTCTGTACCCCAACCTGACGGTAACGTTTCCAGCGACCTGATTCCGAGCAATTGATTAAAACATTGAGCTTTTTCTTCAAGTCTAGATTTTTGTTAATGTTCTTTTTAAAGAACGCTGTTTTCTTTTGTCGAAAAACCGTTTTGCATTTCTGAATTACTCCAAGTAATTTTCTCTGTTCTGATACGTTTGGATCTTCCTGAATTTCTTTTCCATTTTACGACAATTTCTTTTGAGTTCTTGTAACTCTTTGTGGAAGAACGGACAGATTCTGATTTTAGAGTTTCTTCTAATGATTGGCACTGTTTCTCGTTCTGCTATCAGAAAAGCATCTATCAGTAACTCGCAGCTTTCTTCAGGGCAATTCAGGTTCTGATTTAGGGTCAACATTAGATCAAGTTCGTTTTCAAATTTTACTTTATCAGTTTTATTCCATGATTTTATAAATTCGTGTCTTTGATGTCTAATCAATTCCTTTCCTCGTGACAGATTAAACCTGATCATTTTGTGATCACTGTAGTTCACATTTCTGATTTCGATTGTTGAAGTTGCAGTGCGCTGATTAGTGACTTAAAGGTTAAGAGTTTTACCTCCTTGGTGGGTTGATTCTTCGATAAGCTGAGTTAGTAATGTTTCATCGAAAAGATTCAAGCGCTTTGTGGGAGGTTGAAGTCACCCAAGAAGATAAGATCACTTTCCATTGACAAAGGCAGGATACGTTCATATAAGAATTCAGAGAAAACTTTAAAACTAACTGAGGGCGGTATATACAAAAGACATATTTTAAGTCTTCCCTCATTCATAGTGAAGAAAGCAGCTTCAAAATCGGGAGTACAACTCGACGATAGGGATATTAATTTTAGCTCTCGTTTAAAAATGACTGCAAGTCCACCGCCTTTTGCGAAGTTCCGTGGATGGCTGTAGTGATGAAAATGCGGGGAGTTTTCGTACGCTTGGCTTGAGTTATTATAAAATTTTCATCAAATTCTCCAGACAACCATGACTCAGTTATGAAGAATAAATCTATATCGTTATTTAAGATTTCATCCGGAGTTTCAGCAGTTTTATTTCGCATCGATCTTATGTTTAGAAGGGCACATGTTCTAGAATTATTTAGTCAGTTTCCTGGCTTCTTCATTAAGATAAAACCTACCATTAACAACATTTTCAGGCCAGAAACCGTTTTTCTCAACAAACTCTGCTGCTGTCTCTGGGAAGACAAGATGATAGCTTCTTAAATTTGATCCTTCTTTGCTGACCTCTCTTATGTGATGTACTTCAGCTCCATTTTTCTGACACCATTTTCTTATGAGATCTTTGGTGCAATTTTCGTTCAGTCTGCCGAGATATATATGTCTTCTACTCTGCTTCTTTTTCACACCCATGAAATTATCCGAGCTTGTTTTATCCGGCCTTCACAATCATTTGGTTTTGGTCTCTTCGCGCTATTGTTGCTATCAATTCGCTCCCTGCCAAAAACGTTTGCTGTTCGCGAATGGCAGGATGTTTCTGAGCCGATGGTAAGCAACGGATTTTGTTCAACTACACTGGCATATCTTTCTGTTTCTGAAAAAACGAGCTGTATTTCGGTTTGAATTGGTTAACTTGATCGTACATTATGTCCATCTTTTCAGGGATTTTTTCAAATTTGGCTATTTTCAACTTCAATTCTGATAGTTCAAAAGCAATATCTGCTAGTGATGAAGAATTGCAACTATCGCAAGACCACAAAATATTTCCCTTGGTTGCTTCTTTTAGTCCGACACATAACTTGTGAGCTGGCTTTTTGCACAGGAAACAGTTCAGAGTTTCAGTTTGCTGGGCTCCTTCACCACATAATACACAAGTACTTTGTTGTGCCCACGATAGTAAACTTCCCGATGTCATTGTTTGTATCAGATATCTGCTGTTTGACTGGTTTATCGTTTACTTAGTGAAATTCGACCCTAACCGGGTATATCGAGATAGATATATTTTGTTTTCTTTTTCAACCCTAGCCGGGTAATCAGTACTCTTCTTTCTGTTTTGTTCTGTGGGAATTGCCAGTGATATTTGATCAATCTAATAATCTGAAAAGACTTATTAAACAGCAGGAAATGCTATTTAATAAGTTTATCACAACAATTAGGCTTTAATTAGGCTATTTAATAAGTTTATCACAACAAAGTTAGAGCAACAAACAATTAGGGAGTTTGTTGCTCTAACTTTTTCTGGAATGTTTGGAACTTAAATGCTTCAGACACACCTGAAGTGGCGTCTCCCAGTTTGTTTGAAAGCAGCAATGGAAGCTGCACGCCAGCAAACAAGCAATCCTCCACATTCGTCAGCAAACCACTTCAGCAACAAGCGGCGCTTTCCAGTCCATCTGCAACCACGGTACCAGTGGCCAAAGTTCTTCCACAGAGGAAAAAGAATGAGAATTCAGTGCAGAAACCAAATGCATCAGGCAATAACTCAAAGGTGAACTAGAAAAGCAACAAAATTTCTGTGGTTATTACCTAGTGGTTATAGTAAAATTGCGGAATATGCGCTGAACGTCGCATGGTTGTCAGCTGCTTTTGTTTATTGAGCTCTGACTCAATGGCTTCTTTTTTGGGGCTTACCGGGTTGTTCTGCTCATGTTTTTCTGGCCTCTTCGCTGAACAGATATCAGCTATTGTTCTCCCAAGTTGCTTGCTTTAACACGTACCATACGGGGAGTAAATAATCGGGGGCAATCGTTACATGATTAGTGTAATGATAGTATGGCGCTTTAGCTTTTGATTGGTTGATAAAAATAGAAAATGGAAAAATATTACACGCAGTAAAATTGTATAATTTCAGTTCTTGCCACTACCACACCTCCGCTCAGTCGCTTGTATTAAGCACCCCTTTTAACTTAGAAATTAACTTAGCAGAAATCAGAACGTTTTTGCCTCGTACTCCGCACTTGCAAAACTTTAAAAAAAGAACACTGAATTCAATCCATTATTGCTGTGCAAAAACAAATCAGTAGATTGCGCAAAACAAAATGGCAGTGCAAAGTATCAATAATAATAATAGCAATGTCTTTACTGAAAAAAATTTATTTATTCAAATTGGAACCCAAGAAAAGTTAGTTTTTAAACCTTACATGTTTCCAAGAAAAACAATCCGATAACTGCATACAAGGTCTCTTTTAAATTCCTCAAAAATATGATTAAAGATTTGTTTTTTGTTTTTTTTTATTTTCGTTTCTTAAGAGACAAGGTAAAGAGTTCTCTAATTTTGAGCTCTTGAATTTATAGCCCCAGTACTCGAGTCGAGTTTTTTCATTTTTGTTAATTTTCCAGGTTTTAAGTTCACGTGCCCTGCTTTTATCAAATGCAGGTAGTTGGTTGGTTTTAATCTTCCAGATGTAATAAATTCGCTTTAATTTCAAAAAATAATGCATAGGTAGAATTTTATGCTTTAGTTTCAGATCTCTAGATGAATCAAACTTGTTTCTAAAGAAGGTAGCTTTAACTGCCCAATTGAGTTGTCTGTCCAATGTTAGAACAAGATTTTGGTTGATAGACTGAATGGTAGTTGCTGAATAATATATGTGACTCAAAACTAATGCGTTGAGAATGAGTTTTTTCATATCCTGTGGAATTGTTCTTCTTATTGTATAAATAGTCTTAATACCGGTAGCCATTTTTTTAGTATGGGTTTTGTTTCTTCTTGGAAAGTTTAATAATCTATCAACGTAGACGCCTAAGTATTTCATTGCCTCTTTTTCATCAATGACTACATTGTCAATAACCATTTGTGTATTGGTAGTTAGTTTTGTTTCGCTAAAGATTATGAACTCTGTTTTAGAGGCATTGAATCTTAACTCATTTGATTGGAAAAAGGTAATTAACTTTTGTATTTCCATTTCTAGATTTTTTTTGCCATATTCGATTGAGGTATTAGATGTGAGAACGATTGTGTCATCTGCATATTGAATAAGCTCTGTTTCGTTGTCAAGGTATTTATGCATGTCATTTATGTATAAATTGAACAGCAGTGGACCAAGGACCGTTACTTGAGGAACTTCTGTTGTGAGTTCAACTGGATCCGATAGAATGTCTTGTATCTTTACTTGCTGCTCGCGATGAGACAGAAAATTTTTGATTAATAGCCTTGACGATGTATTAAAAACTAACTTATCTAATTTTTCATCGAGAATTTTGTGGTTTATGGAGTCAAAAGCCTTGGATAAATCCAGTAGAGCAGCAGATACATATTTACTTCTATCAACTTCTGATCGTATAAACTCAGTACTTGATTGCATCTGTGGTTGAAAATCTTTTTCTAAATCCATATTGCGTTTTGGTGATCAGCTTTTCACTCCATAAGTAATCTACAATTTGGTCTCTGAGAAGAGTTTCAAAAGTTTTTGTTTTGATATACATGGTGTGAGTTAAATTGGTCTATAGTTGTCTGGATCCTCTGTGTCTCCTTTTTTGAAAAGTGGTATTACAATGGCTTTCTTTAAAGATTTTGGAAAACTTAGTTCTTTGATGGATTGATTTATTATGAATGACAGATGTGGAACAAGTTCCGACGCTGCATCTTTAAGTGCCCATACTAGTATCGATGAAGGGCCTTGTAGTTTACTTACCTTGAGATGACGTAAGGCGTCATGACATTCCTTATCAGTGACAAAACGGAAACTGAAAGTTCGTTTTGGAGGATTGTTTTTCTCTCTAAGGCCCCTGTAAACTTTTGGTCCTTTGTATTCGCCAAGTTGAGAAAATGGAAAATTAATCAGTTGCCATTTTTGCCTGTCCGTTGCCGCAGCTTCAATGAGATCTGCGTAAAATTTGTTGAAATCATTTGTTTCTGATTTAAAAACATCTTGCTTTAGTTTTAAAAATGTTTTGTAGTTTTCGTCGTTTAAAAATTAGGAAATTTTAAGAGACTTAGTTTTTCTAGTTAGCCATTTATCAGCCAATTGAAAACTTTTTTATTGTTTCGTATATAGCATTTTTTGAGAGGCGCATGGTGATTTAGTACTTGCGCTAGAAGATAATCAAAGACTTCAACCATTTGAGATGGGTTCAAATTGTTGTTATATAAAAGTGACCAATTTAAGTCCCTTACAGATGTTTGGTAGCTTGATTTTTTATAGTTGCTCTTGTCATGAATATATTGAATCAATCGGGGTTGTTTTGTTTTTGCATAGCAGTTAAAAATTCCTAAAACACCAAAATGGCCACTTTTTAGGTTAGTATCACAAGTGAAAACCTTTTCGAATAGGCTGGGTTCACATATGATATAATCAATTAAGGTTTGAGTTTTTGAGTCGTTGGAGATTCTTGTTGGTTCTTTGTTATTCTGAACCTGTAGTCCATAAGGTGTAGTTATTGTACACAGTTTTTCTCGTTCTCCCTTTTTTAAAAAATCAATGTTGAAATCGCCTGTCACAATTATCTGCTTATTTTCAGTGGTAGCATAGTCAAGGTTCAAAGCTAATTCATCTAAAAACAAGCCAGATTGTTTTTTATTCGGGCAGTAAGAAATATTTAGTAACACTTGTTTTTTGTTTGCGATGGTGAGATTTATCCAGATCGATTCAAACTGGGGGCTAAAATTGTTCAGATCACGCCTTATTTTTGGCGACAGATGTTTTGGAATTAGTGCCATAACTCCTCCCCCCTTTTCTTATTGTCAGACATCAACGCTAACCAGTCGTTGCACAAGCATACATAGTCGTCTAACAGAGGATTGCAGAAATTTTCATCCTCAAATTCCGTTAACCAGGTCTCAGTGAGGGTCTGAGTTTGAGACAAAATTGGTCCTGGATTTGTTTCAATGTCGCCAGATCTAAGAAGATTGATTAATATGAAAAGAAAAGAAATAAAATTGAGAGTAATTAAAAGAGTTGCAGTTAGTTTTACTGTTAAAGTAAAATTAAAAGAGAGGCCCTTGCATACAGTCTTTTTATAGTACAATTTGTTTTGAATTTTCTTCCTCTATTGACGCGGGAAAGCTTGAGGTCAATAGAAGAAAGAGGACAAAAAACTTTTTTTGGGCTAGATAAAGCATAAGTATGATCACAAGAAGTTGTTATAACTACGCTTCCGTAAACACTGTTTTCAATTCCGTAGTGTCATCAAAAGTTGTAGTTACGGGCAGTTGTGTTACAATACTGAGCATGTGACGCATTTGCAGCATAATTTGGATTATATTGGTGTTGCCAAACATTTGAGTTATATAACGGATTAAATCTGTGTTGCCTGTTGAATTGGATTTTGTTTGCTTTTGCATATTTAACGTCATTCGAACGGCCCTGTAAATCTGTTTGCACTTTATTGTTAGAAGGAACGTTGTTGTCTACTCGACCGTTTGAGCTAAGTAATAAATGCGACAGCATCCATTTTTTTTAGCAAAGGGACTCCAAATCGATGGTTAAGGTGCACATTATCAAAGAATAAATAATTGTATCCAACGTTGTTGTCGTCTGTTTTATCGGTACTAGTTTCTTCCTCTTTAATGTTTTTGTTCACATTCAAGATTTTAAATCCAATTTGGTTACTGTATGTGCTATGTATTAGCTCATTAAACTCGTCAATGCAATTGTTTTTGTCCATGTTTTGCGGTTATTTTTTCAGAGGAAGAATTTCGCATACAACAAATACTTCTGGTTGGAACTTTTCAATACATTTTTTAACGAGTTTGGCATGATCCGCAAAGTTGTCTTGCGCACTTTTTTGATGATGTTTAAGAACATTGTTCGTGCCGTCTTGTATTAGCGTTTCAATTTTTCTGTCTTCATACTCACATACAACCTTTAATTTTTCATTAGTGGTGGATCCCCTGTATGGATGTTCAGCACAATCAATCGGAATTGTTTTTATCAAATTCCAATTTAGCAATTATGCTACTGCCCAAGGCTAAATTTCGAGTCTCCTCTCGAAAAGGTTTTTTTTTGGAAGGATCTTACTTTCTCGAAGTCGTCCGTTTGCGTGCTCATTTCTACCGTGATTCCTGGTCGTGCTTGGATTCCACTCTCCAGAGTCCTGGCTGAGTCATCGTGCAATATTGAACCGCCGTCAAGCATCTTTTGAGCATATTTGGTAATAACATCTTTTATAAACATATCTTTTTCCTCCAACTTTATTTGTAATTTATCAAAAACTTTGAACGCTTCCTCCTTTGAGAGGCTCATGTAGGCTTGTTTGCTAATCATTTTTCCAAGTGAGGCAAATAGAGAATCGAATTTGTGATACGGAAGCAAAAAGAACAATTCAGTTAATGAACATTGATGTTTAAACAGAAAAGTAAATAAGAAATTGCGTCACTCAATGGTAAATAGCGTTTTAGAACAAAGCAAAGAGAGCAGCTGTTTTAGAACAAAGCTAAGCGGTGTCTCTTAGCAAAATACTGAATAAAAACAGTACTAGAAGGATAATAACTCTATAGCGAAACCTCCTTGAATGAGGAAATGCCACAGATAGCAACGATTAGATGAAAATTAGTTGCCTGGATTATACTTGCAAGAAATTTACGGCTGTAAGTTTTCATTTAGCTGATACTGAAATTGATGTATCTTAGAATGACACAGAACCACTGTTGACATCATCCAATTGTGAATTGACTGGCACCGGTGGAGATGGCATACCATCGCTTTCTGATCAAGAGGGTGAGTTGATTTTCGCTCCCAGCAGCGGCAGTACTCAAATGAGACCAAGTGGGGGACAATCTACTTCCCAACCTAATCTGATTGCTGTTCAACATTATCATTCGCCTGGTGCTGAAGCCGAGCAACTGGTAAGTTGCTTAACTGAGCAGCTGAGTATGGGTCTCAAAAAGTTGAGAGATTTACATTTGGAATTTTGAGTTTTTAAGCGTTTCAAAAATTTACTGAACTTTGTGTTTTGTTTCACTTATTCCAGGGCCAAGTTACTCTTGAGCACGTTGAAATTTTGAAAGAATCAATCTGGATTGATTTTATGTTAATTTTTTAAAACTTGGTTTAGAACATAAGACCTTTTCGTGAAAGCTTGACAACTCAAACGAATTTTCAATTGTTTTCAAACGAAGTATGAAACAGTTGTCGTAGTTGTATGTCTCTCAAATGCAGGTAATTCGACTTTTCAATTAACGTCTATGTCCTGAAGCGTTTGAGTCTTGCGTCATCTATATTGATCTTCCATTCCAAATTGGTGGTAGTTATCTACTGAAATTCATCAAAATTTAGTCAAAATCCAAGATAAATGAGTAAATGACAGGAAGTGTGACAGCTGTCCTGTTCTTTTTTTTGACATATTGGGTCTTGACAGCTGAACTGTTCATCTCTTGTTCTTCGCAAAATTTAGGTTCGTAAAACTAAAAACATGAGGAATCAAAAAGAATTTACAATTGACTTGATATCAAATGCATCGATGGGTGTTTTTTTTACCAATAATACCATGGCAATTTTCGAAATCAACTCACTCAACCATTACAATTATTAATAGCCGCCGTCAGCTTCTCAAAAGGCTATTATTTGGGCGCTCTCATTTTTTAAATTTTGCTTTACCTTTTGATCATGTTTTTCGTTTTACACAAGTCAACGATTTTCACGTTGAGTTTTGACTTACTTCACTCACTGTTTCAACTGAATTGATTCTAAATTCTTTCACGCATTAGAACGATTGCTAGCTGATATTAGTATTAAGCTTAATAGCGTTCATATTAGAAGCTGAAGTAACTATCGGTTTAAAATCTAACTCAAACTACACACACAAAATTTGAAACTTTTTTCAATTTCTATCTCCTTTTTTTTCTGTTTCAATCCCGGTTTAATCCTAGCGCGTCAACGGCGTCTATTTTCCGGAAATCTGTTGGCTATGTTAAGAAGACTGGCAAGTTGCCCTCGCTTCAATATCTTTTCTGTCAACCATCAACAATGTGAACCGAAATAGTTAAGTATGTTAACTCTGGTGCTGAACTTGATGTTTCATTGGACAACTTTGAGGATTTTGCAAAAGCATATACAACAATTCAGAAGAGCATAAATAAAACTGGTTTCTTTCTTCGGGCTTATATTTTTCGCGGTGTTTTTGAGACTGTAGGTCTACAGAGCAATAGCAGCTATTTTCTGTCAATCTGCCAGCTATGTTTTGAATTTCTCAGGTTGGATTATAAATAACGTTTTCTAGATTCCTCACGTTTTCCTGGGACTGAACTGGTAATGGTTGGAAATCCAAAAGAATTCCTAATTGTAATTTATTTTCAATTTGTTAATTTTTTAGTGATTTAGGTTTTCTCAATCCATTAAAATGTTTTTGTCTTTGCCTTCAATTCAATTCTTTGTGTTATATTTCACGATTTGTCCTGCTATATTTTTTTGTTCGTCATTTTTGCAGTTCTTTGCAAAATCACGCTCACTTCAAATGATAAATCTGCTTGTTTATGCTATTTCGACTGAATTGCGTGTTTGACGGCGCCTTTCACTTTTATTGGAACGATGTTTTTCGTGTGCTTATGTTTTTTGTCACAACTGATTTACCGTACTCTCAAATATGACTTTCCCTGGTCTCAGGATTTTTGGTTTGCGAGGTCATTTCATAGAAAGAATGCATTATACAATTTATAAATCAAACTTTGACATCATGTTTTTCACTGTGTTTTTGAGACTGTAGGTCTACAGAGCAATAGCAGCCATTTTCTGTCAATCTGCCAGCTATGTTTTGAATTTCCTAGGTTGGATTATAAGTAACGTTTTCTAGATTCCTCACGTTTTCCTTGGACTGAAATGGTAACGGTTGGAAATTCAAAAGAATTCCTAATTTTAATTCATTTTTTTTTCAATTTCTTGATTTTTAAGTGATTTTACGAAAATTAATGTGTGTAGTCTAATTGGAACTTCCTTTATTCTGAAGGAAATATAATGAATATAGATTTTGGGAATTTGACAGCAACACTCGACATAGGGAAAACGTCAAAAATTAATGATCTATTTGTTTTGTAGACATATGCAATTCTTCGTTCAATTTCCTTTCATCTTTTTTAACGGCAGCAGTTTTCAAAATCAAGATTCTTTATGGCAAAATTTTCTAGTTGTCTTTGGAAATATCGTAGAAATCAATCCACTGAAGGCAGAAATTGTTTTCAAGTTTAAGCTGTGGTGGAACATTCTGTACTAGACCACCTCTTAAGAGCCGCCTTGTTTTTTATCTGGGGCTTGTTTTATATAGAATAATAGCAATACACATTCATACAATAACATAGTAAGCAGTCAGGGTACTTCAGAAATGCTCTGAATTTCATTTGATTTTTCCAACGCGCAGAAAAGTTGTTCAAAACCGACAAGAGATTTTTTAAGCGCTGAGAAACTTGTTACTTGTACGCTGTGTTAGTTTGCTAATTATTTTTTGAAACAAAAGCTGTCTGAAGTCATTTTCATGTTAAATTTGAGAATTTTTTGACGTATAATTTTTGAATACCATGATTGAAGTTTGTTACGTTTATCATTGGCCCTCCAGTCGACTCGTTGTTCTTTTGAAACACTTCAGAATAATTCAGGGAGTTTGTTGCTCTAACTTTTTCTGGAATGTTTGGAACTGAAATGCTTCAGACACCTGAAGTGGCGTCTCCCAGTTTGTTTGAGAGCAGCAATGGAAGCTGCACGTCAGCAAGTAAGCAAGTCGCCACATTCGTCATCAAAGCACTTCAATAAGTGGGGCAAAATGAATATGGCGCTGACCATTCACTTCGTAATTAATTTACGCGAAAAAGATCAGCCCAGACGCAAAGAACTTTGTTCTTCTTTTTCGGTTAAAAAGGGAATTGCTTTGCTCTTCGGGAGCACCTAGCATAAAGTTTCGAAAACCCAATTCCTTCAATAGTTTTGTTTTTTGTAACATACTTTAACACCCCAATTTCCTTACAGTCTTTTAACAGAATTTGCATTTAAGACGAAGAACCCTTACCTCGATCTTTTTTCCACAGTAGAAGGAGAGAAAGTCGGAGACAATAATGTTACTATTCACAGGTTTCAGCAGTTGAGAAACAAAGTCCTATGGGTATAGCTTGGCCTCGGATATTAAAATCAGACAATTGCAAATGATAAGAGTTCCTTATTTAAGAACTAAAGTTGAATTAATATAATTGAATTAGCATTTCCATGTCATCAAAGGAGAATTTGTTCACCCCAATAGATATAATTGACTTAAGTAATCAAAAATGGGGTGCTTCAAGTATCAATACGGAATATTGTGATCCCCCAGCTATTAAAATGCCAAGATTTTTTTTATTTTTATGAAACGATTAGAATTATTGCAAAAATATAACCACTATAAAAGGAGGCCAAGCAACCGGTTCTGCTCATCACTCAAAATTAAAATCAAAACGAATCAATTTGGTCGGGTATGGAAAATAACGCGAATATCGAACGTCCACGCGTTTGCGTAGAGTTTCACGAGATGAATCGGAGGACGGGAGCAATATAGAGATCAGGCTGTTCAAGTTTGCGAACAGTGAACGGTATCTAAACCAATCAGTTTCGGCGCCTCAGCAACATTTCACAGAAGTAATGGATTCGTGTACACTTGATTCGGACATATTGAAAGTTATCATTGAGGGAAAAGTTAATTGTGAGGGGAGAATTGTGGTTAACTTCAACGTTTGCAAGCGAATTTGGGTTGATAGTAAGAACTGCGAAGTGATTCGCGCTATAAAGGCTAATATTTTGTTTCATCTGTGCTGGAGTCTATTATAGGTTGGGACTAAGATTTTGAAACGGTATATGGCTGGGTTGATGTATGCAAGAGGTTTGATAGTTAAATGTCTAGATAGTTGTTTCTATTTAGACTCCGACACCACGTACTACCGATTTGCAGTCAAATACTTTGACCCCCAAGACATCATATTGAGTGTGTTCTGCTTTAAGAAGTGTGCCTCAATGGAGACACGTTGGAGCTTAGTTATACCGCAATGCATTTGCGGCACTAATGATCTATCTCAGACAGTAAATCGAGCGAAACGAGAGAGAATCACAACGAATGATTCCTATTGCCAAAATCAAACCAAGCAAACGGGTAAAGAAGGGGAGCGAAAACAACCCACTCGAGGTTGTTGACTTGGCTTCGGAAGATGACTTGCCTCTGATAAACTTCAGAGATGCATCAGAATAGACTTTTAGAAACTCAATCTAGAAACTGAAAACTTGTAACTTTGTTGAAAGTGTATAAACTAGTACTGTTGTAGTACTGTTTTTTGTTCATTCGCTCATGCATTTTCAACTGAAGTGCGTGCGTTACGTCATTTTTTGCTCTTAGTGGAGCGGGTGTTTTTGTTCGTTCGCGTGATTAAATTTTTGGGCACGCGTTTCTTACCTCACTCTCAAAAATGATTTATCACTTTGAAATTGACTTTTTTACTTTAATTCAAAGAGATAAGGTCAAGTGAATGTGTGTCACTCTAAATGAAGGTCATTGAGAGCAGCTAATAGAGGCAGCATAATCTAATACAGATTCTTAATCAAAAGATAACTTCTCAGCCTTCAATGAAAAGACTAATTTTTTGGTCTGATTTTTTACTGTTTTCTGAGACTGCAGATCTTCAAAGCTGTTGCGGCTATTTTCTGGCAACCTGCCGGCTTTGTTTAATGCAAAACAACTCCATCTGAATTGGAACTCTTTGGTTCAAATTTTGTATTTCTTACTTCACCATAATTACAAGACCCAAGCTAATCAATCGTGTTTTCATGATTGATTTCATTAGACAAGTCTAGATAAAATTAGTTTTATTTGACAAGGCCAAAACACAATGTGATGAATGAAAATCAGACAATAAATATTTTATTCTTTTTTTGTCTACTGTTGAATTGTTTTTGATTCATATGTGCTTTCACCAAATAATGGTTTGGTAAATTGAGCACACAAGACTAAGAAGCACAACAGACATCAAGCAAACTGGTCAATTGGCAATATGTCAAACACAAAGATAACGCAGTAGATAATGAGCTAATAAACGAACTTTGTATGAACTAACCTTGATGAAATTTGGTATATGTTTGCCAAAAAGTGGCAAAAAAGATGTTCCTGTAGTACGGTAGTTTAGGCTGAAAAGCTATGAAACAACTAAAAGGTATATAAAGCACCAAATGATTGGGTTCGAGACTAATCGGTGAATGGAGACATTTTCTGTGCAGTAGACCACCCCAAATTTTACAAAACAAAAAATTTTTAACATTTTTGGCTAAAAATTGGGCTGGTTTTGATAAAATTAGATTATGAACTAGCAGCAAAGTAAAACATAAATCAGACGAATGAAATAATATGGCACCATAAAATCAATAAAAACTGACTAGAACCTCCAAAATAGGGGGGACATTTCAAGTTTCATTTTTTTCAATTGTCCCCCGTTGTTGTTGGGCGTAGAAAATCAGGCTTCCAAAAAGTGTCCCCCCGCCCCCCGTTGAGGTTCTAGTCAGAATTTTATGCTACTCCTAAGCTGTGTACTCAAAAAACTTCTTTTGAGAGCTAGCAGTGTTTGAAGTTTAATTTCAAAATAAGGGTAGTGTTCAAAATAAGAATCTCGGTTTTTTTCGTTTGTTTAAATCCTGTCAGACTTCTTTTAATGTCAGTTTTTGTACTGTGTGCCAGTTGTTTATTTTTACCTTTTTTCGCGCTTTTGTTCTAGAACATTCCTTTGTTTTCACTTCTCTTGTGTTTTTTGTTCACGCTTGACTTCTTGGTTTTAATTTTTTAATGCTGTAGTCTAGGCCGACGGAATTCGACGTTTCGAGCCCCTCAATAGTCGGAGTTTTTGCACCCATAAAAAATTGTCTGGGCTAACTCCCCGCCCAGAATTAAATTGAATTAAATTGCCTCGTTCGAGAGCAATTTGTCCGACCTCAGTCGGTTTAGCTTTTTGATAATCTTTATAAATATTTTGCAAAGTTTTGTGAGCAGTTTATGAGTAGTTTCCTGGTTTTCTACCTGACCTTTAATTAGTGTGCGGAGTCGATTTCTGGATCTTAAAAATGACGATAAATAAGAATTGGTTATGTATGCTCTTTCTTTTAGAATAGTAGTCCTGTTTCTACAACTGCTTCTATTGGCAAGAATAACAATCAATCACAACTTGCGAACGAGTTGGCAACTCCGAATGCATTAACTGGGTTTTCAGTGCAGTCAGTGGAAGAAATAATAAATCTGATGAAGAGCAGCAACATTTCAGTTTTTGATGCGGAGCAGAAAGCGAACCAAGTGATGGTCCAACTGCTTGATGCAATGGTCGATTTGATTAGAAAGTCGCATGTCATCACGAAACTGGATGACTTGAGTTCGGGCAAACTAGCTAAATATTTGGAGTTTCATTCCAGACTGAATGAGGCTATCAAAGACAGCAAAGAGAAGTCAATTTTGAAAATGAGAGCAGAGCTGGCTGTCAAAGTGTCCGAACAAGTTGGTAAATCTTTTCTGGATCTATTCCGGTCCCATTGCCGTTTATGGCCACGCGATGGTAATTGTATTGTTATAAAGCGTTTTGTTTGCAGTTTGTAAAACAAGCGGAATCCTTTTTTGTTCACCACAAGCGAAATCTTTCACCATTAGCGAACAAAGTTTGTCGCGATCTTGTCTGTGTGGAATTTTTATGCAAAAATTTTGCTTGACTGTTTTTGTGCTTTTTTGTTCCAGAACTTCATTCCACTCTCGTGACTAAATTGGTGGCAGTTTACTACAAAAAGTCAGACAAAAAGTGCGCCAAAATTGTGCTCAATTTTCACTTTAAATCTTAGTGATATTTACTAACTTCTAATGACGTCATTATAAGCCCCTGAGTGCACTTCTTAGTCCCCCTGCCCCTGCTACCCTGGAGGAGGGGGACTAAGAGCTGAGTGATGATTGTTCGGATTTATGAACCCCAATCGAATCTATGTCAGCTCTTGGTAAAATGATTTGTCCAATAGCCGCGAAGCGATAGCGGCTATTATTGGAGACATCGTGGTTTTTTACAATTCAAAGAATTTGAATTGTACTGGGGCGCTGTCTTTTTTTAAGATCTGTTCACACATTTTCATGATTTTTGAAGTCAAATTGGAGAAGTGATTTTGGTCACGCCAAAACAGGAAGTGGAGCGAAAAAGCTAGTAGTTTTGCGGCGTGAAATTTTTTCACTCTAATTTTAAAGTAGAGCGAGAAAACGGTGTTTGAACAAAAATTCGCTTTCTTGCTAATTTTTGTTTGTTCACATGCGGTAATTTCATTTTGATTTTTACTGTTTTCGATTTTTTGGTTCTTTTTTTTAAATGTTTTTTCCATTCCATCCAGTTCATTCAAGGCCTAGTTTTTTGTTTGAAACAAATTTTCCTTTCTCGCTCTTAGTTTTTTTTGTTCACAGGCGTCATTTATACTTAGATTTTCTGCTTAATAGCCGCACAGCGATAGCTGGGGCTATTATTGGCCTTCTCTTGGTTTTTTTTATTTCGTTGTCGCGATTTTTGTTACGACCATATGACGTCACAACTGCTTCAAATCTGCTTTTTGTTCATTCGTTCATGCAATTTCAACTGAAGTGCGTGCGTGACGTCATTTTTCGCTCTTAGTGGAGCGAGTTTTTGTTCATTCGCGTGATTAAAATTTTGGTCACACTTGACTTACCTCATTCACAAAAATGACTTCCTCACTTTGAAATTGACTTTTATTTACTTCAATTCAAATAGATAAGGTCAAATGGGTTTGAGTCACTCTAAATGAAGGTTATTTGAGAGCAGCTAATAGAGGCAGCAAAAACTTATACAGATTTTTAATCAAAATATAACATATCAGCCTTCAATGAAAAGACGAATTTTTGGTCTGTCTTTTTTACTGTTTTTTGAGACTACAGATTACGAAGCTATTGCGGCTATTTTCTCGCGATCTGCCAGCTATGTTTTTTTTATATTTTTGATCTTTTTTTAGAAGGTGTTTTCCCAATTCACTCATAGTCCCTTCTAGGTCTAGTTTTTGAGTCGATGAAAATTCTGTGAATTGTACATCAGGACATTTCCTGCTATGTTTTTTTTTAATTCGTCCTCTCCATCGATGATTCTTGCGACCTGACTTCTTGAATTTTACTTTTTCATTTTCAGTACTGTGTGCGTGACGTCAGTTTTGCTTTTAGGTCAATTGCGTGACTTACGTCACTCAAAAAAATGACGGCTGAAATCACTCAATGAACTTTATATTCTATGAAAGTTTACTAGTTGAAGATCAATAGTGTGCATCTAAGTGCCAAACGTATATGACCTAATTTTTGATTATTATAGTCTTCAGTTTTGATTTCAAATATTAATTTTGAAAAAGCTATATTAGGGCTTTTTCTTTATAGAGCGTATGTGACTGTCCGAATCTAACCCAAATAGTCTAGTGGTCTATTAAAGGACTAGTGGTCATTCTGTCTATCTGATTTTTATAGTGGTTTTTAATTCGTAAAAGGCCACAAGCGTCTATCGTGGCTATTTTCCGGCAATCTGCCGGCTGTTTGTTTGAAAGCCCTTCTCAGCCTATAGTGTTCCTTTTTTACGGCGTGAAGAATATTGGGGATTTCTTTGTGCGACTCAAAGACGAGTATTGATGGTGCCTCTGTTTAGGATTCTTTACGACTTTGAAGCTTTTTGGGTGTTTAATTTGTTTCATGCCAATTTGGAGGTTTGTGAGCTATTTTTACTGTTTTTAAGGTTTCTCGCCTTTTGTTTTGGTTTCACTGCTTCTAATAGGATTTGATAAAAACTTTTACTTTAGGAGTGCTTAGATACCAAGTGATCAGTTTCGTTGGTATAAAACGGTTTTTTGTCTAAAACGGTTTTGTATAAAACGGAAATGTGAGACAAAAGAGAACTTTTAAACTATTTTATTTTTTTTGCGGTCTTTCGGTTTTTTTGTCTAAACTTAGACAAGTTTTTGATCTTATTATGACTTGCCTAATATTTTGCAAGCCTTTTAATATTGTTTGCTTCTATAATTATTTTCGGCTCTCGTAATATTGTTAATTTTTTGGAATGGTTGGATATCAAGTTATTAGAGTTTCGTTGGATCAAACTTTTTTTTGAGATTTAGGAGAATCAATAGATCAATTTTAAACTTTTTTAGTTTAACAGTTTTTAGTTTTTTTTCGAAAATTTTGGACAAGTTTTTTAACCTATATGACCTGCCAATTTGTTTGGCGAGCTTTTTTATTATCTTATTTGGTTGAAGTCACTTGTCTTTGGCTTTGTGTGCCCTTGTAACTTAGATTTAACCTAGATGTCTACCTGAAATCTAGATTTTTATTTTAAGTTGTTTTTTACTGGTCTTGAACGAAGTTCATAGCAATTATTGTAAACTCGTTGGTCTTTAATATAAACTTGATTGCAGCATAGCAATAGTAAGGGCGAAATAGCACAGTCCGCAGTGCATATGGTTATGAAGAGGGAGGTCAATGGTTCAAATCCCGGTGGGTTCAAATGTTTTTCTACCCGCTTGTCGTTCAAGAACAATTCTTCCGACATTAGTCGGCTTATGTTTAATATCCTTTTTAATGAATTAGCTTTAAATAATGTTTTGATGCTCATGAGTCGTTTTTATTAAATACGATTTTTTTGGTGGGCTAGTGTTTTTCAGAGCCAGCTCTCCGAATTGTTTCCGGAATTCTTCCGGCTATGTTTTTTATCGGTAATTTTGTTTAAGTGTATTTGAAGCAGGACCTGAAGAATCTGTTTAGTTCACGCTGCTGATATGTAGAGAGAAATGAGAGTGGTTTTCTGTTCATGTCGCTGATTTTAGAGAGAGAGAGAAAAGTAGGTGTGAAGAAAGTCTCCTTTAAGCCAACGAAATTCTTTGATCACGTGCGGCTTTTTCAAAGCAGTTTTAGCTCCAACTTGTTCAGTAAAAGTGTTTCTCAATTATCTGAACTGGTTGTATGTTTGGAAGCATTTTTTAATATCTAAAACGAATATTACACTTTGTTAATTTTTATTAGCCATTTTTACCATTTTGCCGTTTTCAAGCTTTTTCAGCAATTTTTGCATTCTTCAATTTTTGATAGCACTTGGAGTTTTCTGGTTGAAATCTTTTTTCAGGCACTTTTGGTTCTCTCGATTGATATTAATCTCGATTTGTTTTTATAAAATCAAGTAAATTGGAGCAAATTTGTGGTCTGTTTTTTGGTGTTTTTGCTAATTTCGTGACTTTCGACCAAATTTTTCTTGATTAATTCTTGATTAAGATCACTACGAAACTTTTCTCATAAGTACATTCCTCCGAAAAAAAATTGAAAATGTTCTAATGTTTTCCAGATTTTTTCTTTTAAATTGCTATTTAAGATTTCTCTGCAGAATATCGGGCAACTGGTTGTCATACAGGTAGTCACAATTAATTTGACTTATAGGTATTTTATCGTTTTGTGGAGAATTTTCTGTTTTTACATTTTGAACTGGCTACTTTCTGTCTATTGGTAACATTTTGTTGCGATAGATTTGTATTCTTCTTTAGTGGTTTGTTTGAACTTAGATTTCAGGTTGAACTTAGTTTCTGACAAGCAAAACTAACGATACTCAGACATCATCAACTTAATCCGCACCAAGGTAATTTTCGCACTCCTTCGAAGCTGTAGCTTATTTCTCAGGGGATGTAGAGCCCTCACGGAGTCGTACACACCCGCCATTTTTATGCGTCGGCAATTGTTGAAGGAAAGCTGTACGGTTCATTATTCAGTCAACTCTAATTCTTTGTTTTCCTATTATAGCTGTAAGCTGAGCGGAGCTATATTGCGGTGCTCTTGGTTTTTTTTGTTTCTTCGTCTGACGCTCTTTTCGTTTTACATTTGTTCACACAGCAAAGCTGAAGAGGTCAAATTTTCTGAATGAATTCCTCTCACCAACGGCGTTTGCGCGCGTGACGTCATTTCTCACTCGCTTTAGCAAAAGTTTTTAGGTTATTTGCGTGATTAGATTTTGATCATACGTGACTTACCTCACTCAATAAAATGACTTTTGCACTTTAAAACTAAAGTTTAATTTGAATTTTTTTAAGGTCAAAGGAACTCATATGTGCAGTAAAGGTCCCGAATAAGAGGCCTCTGCGGGATGAATTTTAACAAGCTTTATTAATTTATCGCTGAAAGTTTTTTACGTAGCTTTTTGAGCGGCGTCGATTTTATTTCAATTTAAATCTGACTCTGTTTCTCTCTCTATTATACGGCAAGCAGGTCTATTTTTTCGCAGCTTTTCCGGCAATCTGCCGGCTATGTTTATACTTGACTACCTCCGATTTGTTTAAATAATTTTACTAGACAATGCTAAAAGCAGCTATTTGATTCAGCTGAGGTTAATGACATCCGCTATAAATCCATTGTGTTTACCTTCTGTTTGACGATGCAAAGAAAAAATACTTCATTTCTTAAGTCTTCTGATGCTTCATTGTTTCTTAATTTACTTTATATTTCTACTTTAGTTGTTTAGTTGGTCTTTTGATATAATAGATTTTAATTTTGAATTGTTTTGCCAAAAAATGAGGTAATTTTAATCAATTTTTCGCCCCTTTTTTTTTAAAAAAAATGCCTTCCGAATTAGACTTTTATCAAGCGCTTTGAGTGTTTAACCTAGAGTTTTTATTTATCTAGTGCTACCAAGACTCAACAGTTCAACGTTTCATGCATCACAATTCTTCTTGAACAAAATTGATATAATTTCGTTGTTTGCCTTTTTAATGTTGTTTAGCGCTTCTCTGACTGGCGTTGCGTAGTTCACTGTTCGAGGAGAAAAAATTCTCAAAGTTTACCAGAATAACAATCGAGTGGTCGCTTTTTACTTTGTTTTGAGTTTTGTAACAGTAACTTTTTTAATAGCCGCAAAGCGACAGCGGCTATTATTGGGGGGATATTGTGTTTTTTTTTAATTCCGTGACTTCATCGATGATTCCTACAACCTGACTTCTTTCAATTGACTTTTTCAATGACTTCAGTGACTTGCACTGCTTTGCATTTGAAATTTGTGTGCGTGACGTCATTTCTGCTTTTAGGTCAATTGCGTGACTCGCTCAAAGAAATGACTTCTGAACTCACTTATGGAACTTTAATTTTTATGAAGATTTACTAGTTAAAGATCAATAGTGTGCATATAAGTTGTGCCAAACTTATATGCCCTTATTCATGAGTATAAGTCTTGAGTTTTTGATTGCTAATATCAATTTTGATAAAGCTCTTTTAGGGCTTTTTTCATATAGACTGTATGTGTCATAAAGTTGACACTCCGAATCTTACCCCGAAACGTCTAGTGGTCTATTAAAGGACTGGTGGTTGATCTGTCTATCTTATTTCTTTAGTTGTTTCAGTGCATGGAAGGCCACAAGCGTCTCGCGGCTATTTTCCGGCAATCTGCCGGCTATGTGTTCTTCTCGCCCTTTACTCGGTTTTCTCTATATGTAGCATTTATATTTTTTTATATCAAAGTGTGGTCAATTTTTCAATAAAGTTTTTTTGTTGCGATTTGTTTGGCAATAGTGGTTTTGGTGCCGCAACTTGGTATAAAATTTTGTCACATTTTTCCAGATATCTTTTTTGGCCTTTTTCATGTTTTTATTCCTCTGTTATTGTTTCGAAATGATAATTAGTTTAATTAGTATGCTCATTTTATTCATTGAGTGGTTGCCTGGGTCTTACAGGAAAACGATACTTCGAGTTTGATCCGAAGTCTTCCGGCTACGTTTTTCTGTGCAATAAAAATGTTTTTGCTTTACCTTAGTTCAAAGCTTGCTCAACATTTCGCATGAAATCTTTTTGAACTCTCTCGGCTGGTTTGATTTTCGTCGCCCATTCTGTCCAAAATTTTTTTAAACAGCAGTTGATCAGCAAAAGCAATCTAAAATGAACAGAATCAGTATCGAAAAATGAAATCGAAATGGAGACAGGATGAACTCATGAGTCCCAATTTTAGATGCCCGTTACTTGAACTTTGTTCTTATAAGTCTTAGTTATAATGTTATATCTCATGCGTTTTGGCAGTACTACCCCCTACATGCTCCAATTAAGAAACAGGGGTACAAAATGTACGACAATCAATTTTTATCATTGTTTTTCTGTTTCTTATTCAATCCCAACCGGCAGTTTGCCGTATGTTCTAAATTCACTTTATTAAAACGGTTATGCGCACAGTACTAAAGAAGTTATGTGGTCGTCTTTTACTACAATTATATGCGCGTTGATATCATTTTTTCGGGGAAAAAAATTTCAACGTCCTCTCACGTTGGGGTGAATTAGTTGCACTGGGTTTAAATAGGCGCCTAAATATATAGATTATTTTGAATGGTTTAGAAGAGCAAGCTGTCAACTTCATTAGACTCTGTCAAAATGCTTAACACCTCCGATGTTGCCATGGATTCTTCAGCTTACAGCTCAATCACAGACGTAGTTAACAGTACCTGCCAAAGAGTACCTTCATCGGTTAAAAGCGTTAACACAAATGTTGATACAGTCAGCCTCGTAACGCAAAATTGTGGTGATAGTCTCAATGTAGCTGACTTGGAGCCTCAATTTCCCGAAAAGCATTCGGGTACACCAAGCAACCGCGTAAACATTGAAAAGCAATTTGGTAAACACAATGGAAAATCGGACAATAGTTCGATATTGATGACACCTACTAAGTTGGGCAAAGGTTTTCCCCAATTTGGGATTTTGGGGCCTGATGATTTTGAAGTAGAAGATACCGATGACCTCGAAATGGAAAATAATGACAATTTTTGCGAAGAAATTCCGGAAGATGTAAAACCGAATGACGATTTCAGTGACAAAAATGATGATGATTTCTTGGATGACAATCTGATGTGTTCATTACTTGATGAAGATTTACAACAGCTGTATGATTCAACGAACCCGAATAGAAACTCTTCAAGTTTAGGAAATACTAATGGATTTGAAAACCTCCTATCGGAAGAACTACTCGATGATCCTCCATTAGCTGAATTGAACACATCGCCTACGCAACTTAAAACGTCCCTTAAAAGCATTTTAGACCACGGCCATGAGTTCCAAAATAAGCGGTACGATTTTTCGGAACGAGTTGACGTTGCATTCAGAAATGTGTTTGGTTTGAAGCGATGGAGGAAGAATCAGCAGGAAGCAATCAATGCGTCGATGCTGAAGCATGACAGCTTTATTCTCATGCCAACTGGAGGTGGAAAAAGCTTGTGCTATCAGTTGCCGGCTCTTATAGAGTTAGTGAAGTTATTTTGAACAAAAGTTGCTTGTCAACAAAGCAGATTAATATAAAGCTTTAATATCTAAATGATAGCTGTTTGCATGCTAGTAGCAAGTTTTTGATACTGAAGTTTTAAATTGCCAATTGCGAAAACAAGCGTTTTTCCATCTTGAATGGCGGTTATTGTTCCGACCCTCTTGAGGGGGGAGGAACTATATACTCAACTGGGTTTTTTTTGTTCCGTGAATTTTCGCCGCTCGATATATTCATCGTAGAGAGTTGAGACTGGTATCATTAGAAAGCTCGTCCAGCGTAGAATATGGAATTAAAAAAATTTTTTTAATTTTCGTTTTCTACAGGGAGTTATCGAGGTTTAAACTTGAGAAAAGAAGAGTGAATTCACGTTGTTTTTATTCACATTTTCCGGAATTTTTGCCTAAATTTTCGTCAATTTTGGTAAAATTTGTTTATAATTTTTAAGAATAGTGTCGTTGATTTCATTTTTGAAGACGAACAAGCATTGTTGATTGTTTTGATTTAATTTTTTTGGTCAAAAAATCTGGATAAACATTTCAAAATTTAGCCTTTTTCATCAAAAACAGCACGAAATAAGCTACTTTAGTCCACTTTGATTAAATTTGCCGACAGTACACCCCCAAACAACACTCATACAATCTTTGTAGACTCAGAGGGGGGATATTTCTACTTCAGAGTCCGCTGAGAGTGCACTGTAGTTAAAACTTTGCCGTTTTTTACTAACTTTACTCGCTGATTATCAAAAATGCAGAATTTATTTTGAGTTTTCAACTAACAAATTATCTATATCTACAACATTCGAAAAATCAATTGTTCCTAACGGACAATAAATATTAGCAGGGCTAGTTTTGGGCCATTCTTGGACTGTTACAATCCAAAAGAAATCGGGTTGTAATCAGTCGGTCTTTTTTTAAAAAAAAAAGACTTTTTTTTAATAATAAAGAACAGAACATATCAAATCAAAGCTCAGGAGTGATAGGTCCAACCAATTCGCTTGCTAAGCACCTCCAAGCTAATGCATTTAGTTTTTTAATTGAAAGTTTATGGTCGTTTCTTTTTTTAAAAATAATTGACTTTTCAATAAGTAATGGCTTAATTAACTTTTTCTTAATTTGCTCAACTTCCAGCTGAGTGTCAGCAAAGAAAGACTGCTTCTTCTTTCTACTGAGTTAACATTTATTCTCGGTTGCAGTTTTAAGCCTGAAGTTATTGTTTTCTGGCTTTGATACTACAAGATTTCAGATTTTTGTTTGTTTTGATATTTGCCAGTTTTTCACGTTTTCGAATTTTGTCACATTATCACATTATTGACAGTTCCATGTCACCTTATTAGCATTGAGAATAAGACACAATTAAAGATATTAAAATCTTGAAAGATATACATCATCGTTTTAACGGCCTCGACGCCTCTTTCTTGAAGAAATCAATTGAATTTTTTAATTTTGTCTCTAACTGTCATTTATACTTTGTCGTTTCGGTCGTATGAAATTTCCTGTAGAGTGATAGCTTTCATTGGCTTTTCATGGATGAATAGAAGAACCGATATTCTGATATTAGTTGATAGCTGATGGCTTTCATTACTTTCAAAACAATCGTTTTCCAAAATTAAAAAAAAACTTTTTAACTTCGCAATTTTGTTCTTTTTATGTTTCTTTTTGTTACCTAATCTCGTTAGTTAATTACTGGTCAAAATGACATTATTGGTGTCAAGGGAACAAAACGGATTGGTGTCCCAAAATCTTTTTTTAAAGAATTTGTTATGACCTTACTGGCTTCGACACCGGTTTTTCACAAAAAAAAGTAAATTAATTTGATTTTGTCATAATTGACGTTCTTTTTGTAGATGCAAGAAATATTCTGGATATTTACAGGTCTTCAGAGCTTCCTTTTCATGAATAAACGACCCTAATTAAATAGTTGTTTTTGTAATTAATGCCTTTCATGACATTGAATGTAATTTTGTTTCGAAAAAGAAATTAAAAGTATTACATACTTTAGCACTTCGCTTTTTTGTCTACTTGTTACCTAGTCTTACAATTGAATGGCCACATACTACATTATAGCTGTTTGAAGAAGACACAATCAAATATATTTTGAGTGCCAAAATCTGGCTTCACGGTTTTGACAGCGTTTTCTGGCAAGTTTCAATTGAAATTTTGTTTTTCTTTGTTGTTCTTTTTAGCCGCTTTAAAAAATGAACAAGGACAGGTCCTAATGCCCTTCTATAGGAGCAGTGTTAATCGTAAATTTGTGGTAATACTAATTGATTCCTGATGGTATTTATTACTTTGAAGTTAACTGTTTCAAAAAAATAAGTTAATTTTTTTACTTTACTGTTTTTGTTCTTTTTTGTATAATTGTCACCAAACCTTTTTATGGACTGGTCGAATATGTTTTCTGGTGATTTTTATGTAATTTTTGTTTAGTTTTAATTTTATCTGACGGTATGTTGACTTTTCTATTAAATTTAGTTTTTAAGAGGGACATAAATTTTTTGATGTAACTAATGTTTGTTGTTGTTTGATTTTGCTGTTCGTATTGACTCGCTTTCTTAATATTGACATATAACAGCAATCTAATGCATCAATTTTTACTCCACTGAGTTATTTGCTTTGGAGTCTATCTTATCGTTCATACAGAATTTTTTGAAAAAGACTTGGGCTTTTTTGGGATTCGCAAAAAATAATTTTTGGGTTTTTCTATCTGTTCCTCATTTGGTAGACAATTATGCCAAAATTGTGGATGGGCGGGGTCGGAACCTTATATGCCATCGCACATTACCGAGCCGCCTTGTTTTCTTAAATGTCCAACTAACGAGTGTTTTCTAATGGTTTTGATATTAGTTTATATAAACTTTAAACAAGCGGGCCCATAATATTTGATGTTTACTTTGTAAAAACCGCAATAAAAATATATAAATGTGAAAATATCTTTATTATTCGTTACCGTAATTTCGTCTCAGGTGAGGTTTTTAATTGCTCTTGAACGAAGTTCATAGCAATTATTGTAAACGTCTTGGTCTTTTTTATGCAAATTTTTCGCTTGACCATTTTGCGCTTTTCTTCTAGAAAATGTTTTGACTTCTCAAGTAACTTTTTCACGAATTTTTTTTCTACCCGCCTGTCGCTCGAGAGCAATTCTTCCGACATTAGTCGGTTTATGTTTTAAATTGCTCTCGAAAGAAGTTTGAGTCAATTATTGTGAACGTGCTGGTTTTTTTACGACTCGAAGATGAGTATTGGCATTCTACGTCTTTGGTCAAAAGTGTTTGGATTGTATTGGTGTGCTGTCTGTTTACAATCCGAAAAGTTTGGGTTGTATTGGTTCTGTCTTTTTGTAAGATGTGTTCACAATTATTTTTGAGTATGAGCTTTCAAAGCGGGATAAACAGGTGAAGCTCAGTTGGCATTAAGTTTCTATAGAAGCCCTTAGCTGGCTTTAGTAGTCTTTCAAGTTCTTAGAGCGTTGCACCTGCTCGGAAGGCCTGAATTCAAGATGAAAAGGTTATTTTTGTAGTTTTTAGGAACAATATGGTTCAATTTTTTAAAGTTTTTGTCATTTTTTGTTTTTTTTTGTTAGATGGGTATTTAAATAAAGCTTTTTTCAAAGTTCGTTGAGTTTTTTTGCAAGCCATGAGTCCTTTTTTGTCTGTTTTTTGTGCTATATGATTTGGTAATACAAACTTAAACACCCAAATCTATATTGACTTTCTTAAATTTGTTTTAAAATTTCTGTCAATTTTAGTTTGTTTATCTCATGAGGTTAATGAATAGTTTTTAAGGACAATGAAATGGTTTTTAGGATAATAATACGAGTAAATTTAGCAACTTTCCATTATAACTTGCCAGTTTTTTCAACTTTTTGTGAATTTTGTAATTTGAGTTATTCGATCTTTAGGTGTCTCTGAAACTTTCTTATGGCACTAAAATTTAAAGATGTAACTGGATAAGTTTTAGAGACAGATTGGTTATAAAGATATTTGTATCACCAATTTTGCAACTTTTTAATAGATTTTGCAGTTTTTTCAATTTTTTTCAAATAGTTTGTTATTTCTTGATGGCTTCTTTTTTGGGGGCCAAAGAAAATTTTTAAGGTTTGGAAATGAGTAATTTGGTAGTTTCCAGAGTCCGCGAATTGATTTTGCGAATATCAGAATCACTTGTTTCAGCCACCTTCAAACAAAAATTCGGTTCAAAATTTTTTTGCTATATTTGGAGTTGGTTGATCTTTAAAGGCTTTCTATGCCTTTTTATGGCTTTTTGATGAGATAATATGAGATTTGGCCTTTTCTATGGCTTTTTAATGAGATAATATGAGCTTTTTGAGACATTGGATTGTTTTTAAAGATTGAGGATTTGAGCAACTTTGAAAAAAGTTTAACATTTTTTTTTGAAATTTTACGAGTTTTCGATCTATAGAAGCGAATGAAGCCTTTTATGGCTTGCAGACTCGTTACCTGATAGTTTCCAATGAAAAATATTCGTTTTGAAGATATAAGTATCACGAATTACAGCGATTTTTTACGTTTTTGAAATTTTTTGAGGTTTGTTTGATTTTCTTTTAAAAAAATTTCGAGGACTAAAACGTTTTAGGGCAACAAACTATGTCACTTAAGATGCCAAAAACTTTTTTAAAAATTTGTGCTCGTTTTAATGGGTAGTTTTAAATTGATGAAATTTGGCTTTCAGGAATTCAGCATCAAGAATTTTAGCAATGTCATTTTATGCTTTCAAAAGAAGTTTGTAGCAATTATATTAGTCCTGTCGGTCTTTTTATGCGATTTTTTGCTTGACCCAATAGGCTTTTCTTCCAGAGAAACGGGATCTGCGCCTTTCAACTCACTAGCTTCCAAGTATGCGATTCACAGAAACTGTTTTGGAGACTTATACTTATGGTGGGTAGCTACTGACGAAGCGAACCGCTCGCCGGTCCTTTGAGAGCAATTCCCCGACGTTAGTCGGTTATTATTCAATTGATCTGTTAATCAGGTATAGTAATTTTTGTTATCATTGGCTTCCAGGGTATTGTTATGTTGTTGTTGAGGATTTTGGCATGTAGTGATGTAATTTTCTTACCTTGGGGCCGCTGAATTTCATTTTTTTGCCATTTCTTTTGTTTTTGCCTGCCTTTGCTTTGTATGTCATTAATTACCACAGGGTTGTTCTGTTTTGTACCCAACTCAAGGTTGATCAGAGTCAATATTTTCATATGATGCTAATATTTTGTTCTTGGGAGAACATGGGCTGTCTTAGTTTGATGTGATTGCAAATGTTAGTTAATTAGCAAATTCAATTCTTTGGATTGTATTTCAGGACTTGTCCTGCTGTTTTTTTTAGCTGATGCAAGTTTGTTCACGCCGGTCGACATTGATATCTGACTTAGAACGGTGACTTTTCTTTTCGAACAGACTTCATCAGTAGCTTAGTTTGTAATGTATAGTAATTAGGAACTGATGATAATATTCAAAGTGAAAAGGTCATTTTGAGAATTTTTGATCCCATTCAAGTCACTCCTGCCTAACTAACCTACCCCACCTCCTAACCCCTACCTACCCCCCTCCGCCACCGAATACCGCACCCAACCTACTTGCCCACATTCCTCAATAAAGTTTGGTTGTTCCTGGATACATTTTGCTTTTTTATTTCAAATAGGCCAGGTCTTACAATTGTGGTCTCACCTCTTAAGTCTTTGATCCAAGACCAAGTTGACAAGCTACACCTTCTGGGCCAGGAAGCAGCTCACTTGATGGGCGGAGGTTCGAGTAACGATTCCAATGTATACGTGGCAATGCTGACCTCACCTGAACCATTGCTTAAATTACTCTACGTGACTCCGGAGAAGTTGATGCAGAGTGCGTATTTGGTTGAGAAGTTGAAGGTGGTCCATGGAAGGGGGATGCTACAGCGGATAGTTATTGATGAGGCACATTGTGTGTCTCAATGGGGACACGATTTCAGACCAGACTACACAAAGCTCAGGTTAGTCACTTTGAGCTTTGTTTATGCCTCCCTCAGATGTGCTGCATTTTCTGTTTTCAATACTATTCAATCTACACTACAGGAAGTGAATTAGATCTATTTTTAATAGCCGAAAGGGATAGCTGAAGCTATTATTGGCCTTCTCTTTTTACAATTCAAATCTCTGGTTTTTTTTTTACAATTCTAAGAATTCGAATTGTGTTGGGGCTCTGTCTTTTTACGACTCAAAGAAATTTGTAGTGGTTTGGTCTCTGAAAAAAATTCAAGAGCGGAGCGAAAAGAAAGTGTTTTTTTTGTCCATACTACTACTGTTTTCGAGAGACCGAAAGATTGAGGTGTGAAAAAAAATTCCTAAGCGAGCGATTTTTTTTCACGTGCTGCTTTTTAAAATACTTTTTAAAAAATTTTTGGTTACGAGGTTTGATAATAATGTTTTATTGTTTTGGGGCTTGTTTTGATAGAGTTTTGAAGGTCCTTGTTAGTTTATGTGTTTCATGTCAATTTGGAGGTTTGTCAGTTATTTTGATGATTTTTAAGCGAATTTTACAGATTTTTCATCTATTGTTTTGTTTTACTGCTCTAAATAGGGTTTGGTGAGTGTTTAGGGAGTGTTTAGATACCAAGTGATCAGAGTTTCATTGGTATAAAGCATGTTTTGGCGAGAAATGTGAGACAAAATTGAGACCTAATATTCGCCTAATGAACTTTTTTTGGCTCTATAAGCGCTCGTAATGTTTAAAAATTTGATAGTTTTCAGATTCTTTTAGTTTGCTATTTTTGAATGCTTTTTGTACTTCAATTTTTTTAGGTTTTGGTGAGGTTCGTGGTTCAAATTAATGGTTCTGGTTGTTTTGGCGGACTTTTGATTGAATTTATTTCCATTATGAGTTAAATTGATTATAATTCTGTAGAAGATAATTGAGTAATTTTACGCAATTTTTAGGCGATTTTCGACTGGTTTTTATAGCTGGGAAGCTGTAAGCTGAGCGAAGCTATATTGCGGTGCTCTTGGTTTTTTACAATCCAAGAATTGGATTGTATTGGTGCTTTGTCTTTTTTTATTTTTAAGATGTTTTCACACCTTGACTTTCAAAACAGGTAAAGCTCAGCGGGCATCAAGTTTCATTAGAGGCCCTTAACCGCGTTTTTAGTAGTCCCTCAAGTGTTTAGAGTGGTGAAGCTACTGGGAGGGCCGTAATTCAAGGTTAAAAGGTCATTCAGGAGTTTTTGGGCACAAAATGTTGCAAATTTTAGCATTTTTTCGGCATTTTTCCTTATTTTTGTTGGACCAGTCTAAAAATTGAGCTTTGTGAAGTTTGATAATGTTGTTATTACGTTTTATGGTCATTTTAAGAGCTAGATGTTTTGGTACACCAAACATAAACACGCAAATTTTTCAAGGTTTTTGAAAATTTTTGTCATTTTTTGAGGTTTTTCAGCCCCTGGTGTCAATAAGCCTCCTCCGGGGTTTAATAATAGGTTATTGCATGATTTCTAGTGGTAATGGAATGGTTTTCAACATTTTTACATCATAAATTTTTTTCAATTTTTTGTTAAAACTTGCAATTTTTTCTAGTTTTTAAAAATTTTTGTCAATTTTTAGGTTTCTCTCACCTCAAGGCCCAAAGAATCTACTCAAAGTTTTGATAATAGTTTACTGCATAGTTTTATTGGTAATGGGGAATGTGTTTCAAATTTTTAATAATTTGATTTTTACGATTTTTTAGAAATTTTTTATTTTAACGATTTTTTAATTGATATTTAGAATTTTTCTTTCAACTTTGCTGTTCTAAGTTTTTTTGCAGCCTTTGTCATATCTCTCGAGTTTATCTACCTTTAGTGGCAAAATAATCTCTTTCAAAGCTTGTGCGTGAACTAATGATTATTTTGAATTGTCATTTGTGGCCTTCAGGTTAAAAGTTTCAAGAGTTTTAGCAATGATTATTTTTTTGTTTAGTTTGATTCTTTTAGGTTCCCAACTTTTGAGATTTTATCTTTTTGGCTGGGATTGTTCAAATGATCTGCTGGTCAGGTACATTAGGGCTGCTTTTCATTCAATTCTTCGGATTGTATTTCAGGACTTGTCCTGCTATGTTTTGTTTCGTCGTCTGACGCCTTTTTTTCGTTTTACATTTGTTCACACAGCAAAGCTGAAAAGTCAAATTTTCTGAATGACTTCTTCCTCTCACTAACGGCATTTGTGCGCGTGACGTCATTTCTCACTCGCTTAAGAAACAGTTTTTAGGTTATATGCGTGATTAGATTTTGATCATACGTGACTTACCTCACTCAATAAAATGACTTTTGCACTTTAAAACTTAAGTTTAATTTGAATTTGTTTAAAGGTCAAAGGAACTCGTTTGTGCAGTAAAGGTCCCTAATAAGAGGCTTCGGCGGAATGAATTTTAACAAGCTTTATTAATTTATCGCTGAATGTTTTTTTACCTAGTTTTTTGAGCGGCGTCTATTTTTTTCAGTTTAGATCTGTATCTGTTTCTATCTATATTATATGGCACGCAGGTCTATTCTTTCGCAGCTATTCCGGAAATCTGCCGGCTATGTTTTGAAATTTCTATTCATTTTTTAAATTTTTTGGCTTATTGCTAGTTTTTCTTGTTCATTCGTTATTTGAGAGATATTATATACCTTTCCTGCTAAACGATGCCATTGAAATCTAGACAGGCACTTCACTGAAATGTGTTAAGTTTATCTTTCTTCGGTTTCCTGTTCTTTGCATCCTTTGTTCTTTGATGTTTTATGCGGTTTGTTTTAGTGGAGGTTTGAAGGTTCTGATAGTTTGTGTTTCATGGCAGTTTGGAGGTTTGTTGGTTACTTTGCTGATTTTTAGGCGAGTTTTTGCCTATCGTTTTACTGCTTTAAATAGGATTTGATAAGAAGACTATTAACTAGGGATTGTTTAAATGCCAAGTGATCACAGCTTCATTGGTATAATACATTTTTTGGCTGAAATGTGAGACAAAATATAATTTTTGAACTGTTTTTCTTAGTTTTTGCATTTTTCGTTTTCTAATCGTAGACAACTTTCTAAGCTTATGACCTGCCTGATTATGACTTGCCTAATGTTTTGCAATCATTTCAATGACTTATTTGCTCTGTTGGCTCTATATTTGTAATATTAAAAACTTAATAATTTCTAGATTTTTTTTAGCTTAAGTTGTTTTTGAATGCTTTTTGTAATCTTCAATTTCAGGTTTTGGTGGTTCAAATTAGTGGTTCTAGTTGTTTTGGCAGACTTATGATTCAATTGATTTCCTTTATGAGTTAATTCTGTAGCAGACAATTGAGTAGTTTTAAGCAAATTTTGGTCGATTTTCTACTGTTTTAAGTTCTATTCCTATTTCTAATTTTTTAGCTTCTCGCTGTAGTTTTTCTTGTTCACTCCTTATTCGAGAGCTATTCTATACGTTTTGCTGCTAAAAGATGCCAATGAAATCTAGACAGGCACTTCAGCTGAAATGAGTTCATGCCATTGAAATCTAGACGGGCACTTCAGCTGAAATGAGTTTATGCCATTGAAATATAGACGGGCACCTCTACTGAAATGATTTTTTAAGGTTGTTTTGTTAGGGGTTTGAAGGTTCTTATAGTTTGTCTTTCATTCCAATTTGGAGGCTTATTGGATATTTTGCTGATATTTAGGCGAATTTTAGAGATTTTTTGCCTATTGTTTCACAACCGTATGATTCACGATCATTTTAAATCTGCTGTTTGTTCATTCAGGCAATTTCAAGTGAATTGCGTGTGTGTCGTCATTTTTCAACTCTCAGTAGAGAGAGTTTTTGCAATTCAAATAGTTTGAATTGTATTGCGGCGCTGTCTTTTTGTAAGATCTGTTCACATATTTTGCAAGTCAAATTCGAGTAGTGATTTTGGTCACGCCGAAACAGGAAGTGGAATGAAAAAGCGAGTGGTTTTGCGGCGTAAAATTTGCTCTAATTTTCAGGTAGAGTGATAAAACGGTGCTTGAACAAAAACTTGCTTTCTCGCTAGTGGTTTTTTGTTCACATGCGGCAGTTTCACTTTGATTTTTTACCGTTTTTTTAGATTTTTGATCGGATATTTTTCTAAATGGTTTTCCCAATCCATTCATAGTTCATTCCAGTTCTAGTTTTTTGTTTGTACCAAATTTCCATTTCTCGCTAGTGGTTTTTGTTCACATGCGGCATTTTGACATTGATTTACTGTTTTTCTTACAATTCAAAGAATTTGAATTGTATTGAGGCGCTGTCTTTTTTTAAGATCTGTTCACACATTTTCATGTTTGAAGTAAAATTGGGGTAGTGATTTTGGTCACGCCGAAACAGGAAGTGGAGCGAAAAAGCGAGTGGTTTTCCGGCGTGAAATTTTTTCGCTCTAAATTTAAAGTAGAGTGAGAAAACGGTGTTTGAACAAAATTTCGCTTTCTCGCTAGTGGTTTTTTGTTCACTTGGGGCAAATTCACTTTGATTTTTACTGTTTTTTCGATTTTTTGGATCGGATTTTTTTTCTAAATAGTTTCCCCAATCCATTCATAGTTCATTCTAGGCCTAGTTTTTTGTTTCAACCAATTTTCCATTTTTCGTTAGTGGTTTTTTGTCCATATGTGGCATTTTGGCATTTATTTTCTGTTTTTTTTCTAATGGTTTTCCCAATTAACTCGTAGTCCGTTCTAGGTCTAGTTTTGTGTTTAGTCAATGAAAATTCTTTGAATTGTACGTCAGCACTTGTCCTGCTATGTTTTTTAATTATTGATCTGATTTTTTTAAATGGTTTTTCCAATTCACTCAGAGTCCGTTCTAGATCTAGTTTTTTTAGTCAATGAAAATTCTTTGAATTGTACGTCAGGACTTGTACTGCTATGTCATGCTTTTTAATTTGCGTGATTAATATTTGGTAAGGCGTAACTTATCTCACCATCAAAAATGACTTCCAAACTATGAAATTGTCTTTTTTTAATTCGAAGAGATAAGGTCAAGGTAATGCGTGTCACTCTAATTGAAGGTTATTTGAGAGCAGCTAATACTAGCAGCAATAATTTGAACACATTCTTAATCAAAAAATAACGTATCACCATGTAATAAAAAACAGTTTTTTTAATCTTTTTGAGACTAGTAGTAATGTGTATATTGGTACCTCCGCAGCATAGAGCCGCGATATGGTACCAATATACACATTACTCTAATTCCCTTTATATATCCACTACTCTATTTTCACTTCTTTTATATTCACTCAAAACCTATCTTTTCCTATCTCACTTGGCGTAATGGTTAAATCGTCGAGTCTAGTTAAGTTGCTTTAGCAAACGGAAGGTTTGGGGTTCCTTCCTCACTGACTCCAGTAGCTTTGATTATACCTTTTAACTTTTTCTCATCTTCTTTAACTGTATTATCAACAGAGTTGCGGTGTAACCGATAACAATATGCTTTAGCTTTAAGGAAGCAGGCTTCTATAATAGTATCATTAGGTAATTCATCCGTCGTCTTATCTAACTCATTATTATGTAAAATATCTTTTACATAATAATGAGTTAGATAAGACGACGGATGAATTCATTATTCATTTCAGTTTCTATATTACTATCTAAATTAACATTTATGTTTATAAATATACTATCAGTATCTGTATAATGATAACTACAATCTAACTCTTTCTCAAAGTAATCATTTATAGCTTTATACATAAATAGTTTAGCTTTTTTAATATAACAAAACCAATATAATTAAACTTATCTAACTTAACTTTACCTCTTGTTTTATGTACAGCTACTAGATCATCATCAAATTCTACAACATATTTAAAGTTAATATTTTCTATATTAATATATCTATCTACTTCATTAACTAACTCTACATCTTGTCTTTTGTATACATTTTCTATTCTTTTTCCATAGAAGGCATTATTCATCAGTTTAAAGAATACATCTCCAAATTTATCACCCCTAGCTGTAGCTTCTTTTCTTTTCTGAATTTTAAACTCAATATAAGGCTTTAACCATTCACTCTTACTATACTCTAACTTTCGCTTAATTGTAATATCTTCCAACTTCAAACCACTAGCTAAATACCAATCTAACATCTCACCATCAATTACATAATCGTTTTTATCCGTTAACTTCAACATTAACTTCTCATTTGGTTTGTATCCTTTCTTTTTATTTTCATTTTGATAGTCTGTAAACTGATCAATGTTAGCCTTTGTCTTTTCTGGAAAGAATGGATATTTCTTTCTTTTGTTTCAACTCATCATTATACTTTACATCAATAGTATAGATATAACCTTTTGTAGAGATAGAGCTAGTATAATTGAGAGTGTCACATACTTTGATCTCACCAGTAGGTAAAGCTTGAACCATAAGCAGAAGCGTTTAATGAGTTGAAGTCTAAGTATTTTAGATAATTCTTTTTCCCTGTATACTCAGGATCTATTTCTTTTTTTTTTACATTTTACATGACAATCACCTAATACTGAAGCTAACCCACCTCTAATACCATGTTGTATTGTATCATAAATATTAACTGTATTTTCTTTATAATATTTAATTCTAACATTAGTATATTTCAATCCACATAACCATGTTAATCCAGGAGTAGAATATGTGTAACAAGGATCTATTTCATAATATTCTATACACTCTTAACCTTTCAAATACATCTACCGATAATAATAAGTCTGTTTTAAGATATAACATCATATAGTCTTTTATTGATTTACATCCAGTATTATTCCAACAATCTATTGCTTGCTTATATTCTTTATCTGTAATACCACTTTGTTTCAACTTAGAATAGAATGCTTCCTTAGGTGGTAATGTTGTTTCATGTAGTTTGTCTATACTATCAAACCATTCATATGGGAATATACCTTTACGTCTCTCTAACCCAAATTTGTTTAATGTTACACACTCTTTATCACTCAATGTTTTACTTATAGCATCTAAGCTAATTGGATGGACGAACCTAAACATATCTAATGCTTTTACATAACCCATATCAATACTAATATAATTCTCACCAGTTTTAGTTTATACTTTAAGTCTAATTTTCTGTGCTAGTTTATTTATAAATAATTGATTCATAATTAGTTGAATTAAATGCATATATTGGTACGAATGAATTCTTAGCTTGGAGGTTACATTTATTGTGAGCATAACCTCTAAATTTATCATTTAGATGATCATGATCTCTACCAATGTCATCGGTGAAGCCGGTTCCCGGATTACCCAAGTTCTTTCTACAATAGAAACAATCTGCGAAACCGCTCTGTGGGTCAGTTGTAAGTGGAGTAATAGTATCTTCATTAAGCGGAATATTAATTTCAAATATATCTTTAAATATTTTTTTATAATGATTTACTCTACTTATAAACCCATCAACTATATCTTCACTGGAATAACTTTCATACTTATCTTTTAATATATCAGGATAGTAACTTTTTATATATAAACCACAAGCAATAGGAATGTGTTTTTTGTTTTTTATTATACATTCAAAATCATAATACATAGCAAATGGTACTCTGTAATGGAACTTATCAAACTTTAGATATTCATCTTTATGGAATGTTCTTCTTCCCACATGTTTCTGTGTATTACATAAATCCAAATGTTTATTTAATGCATGTTCAGTTAGAAATGATACACAACATTTTAGACATGGATAACATTTATGTTTAGATGATTTTCTTAATAAGAATGATACATCTTTACATAAGAAGTAATGATTATCCCAGTATAATATATTACATCCTTTAGGATCATTATGATTGATTAATACAGGATTAATAGTTTTATTTTTATTTAGATTAAACACATTAAATAATATTTTATCTTTATTCAGTTCTTGTATTTTCTGTAAGTGATAATAATCTTATGGAGTTGGAACCTTTGGAATTTTATCTCATTAAAATACTCTGGTTTATTATATTTACTAACTCTATTTGGATCACGTGATGCAGGATGTAGATAAGCAAATAAACACCACACTAAACATTTATTATGAATATTATGTATATTAAGTATATATCTAGACGTGAATGGTAACTCAGTAGTACAACCACCAGTATGATAAAACCTATGTATATACATTGTTTTTTTAGCAAATCTTTGCATGCTCCAACCAGATTGATTCATCTCTTGTTCTAGCATTCTAGTCTCTAGTTCACTATTCAACATATCCAAGTCATGAGGACCATTATATTGTCTAGTCATTAGTCTAAATATGAATTCGTTTTCTTCTAACTTATCATCTGTAGGTTTTGTATACTTAACTACATCAAAGGTGTTAAACTTGATATGGGGATGTATGTTATACATTGCCTCTAATAAATTCAAGAATTTAATATCTTCATAATTACTACTTAATATCATTATTTGATTATACTTCATATAATGATCTAATCCCAACTCATTAACTTTATCTCGCCACTTCTTATCAACAAGTTTTTTCTGTGTAACTTTTTCTTTATGTTCATCTGATTCATTGTGTTCATTTTTGTTGTTATATCTAGTATTACATATATTGCAATATCCTGAATTATCTTTAGATATGGTACTATTGGTGTAACCACTTCGTGGATCTTCAGTTATATCCTTATCTTTACCATCGGTGAAACCGCTTCGCAGATTAACAATATCCAGATGCATCTTTGTTTTCAAATATTGATCCACACTATTTTGACTCAGAGTTGTCTCACATATTACACATTCGAACTTTCCCATTCTTTATTATTTCCCCATTAACTAATCTTACACTATTCCTATGTTTTAATGTGTCCATATGTAGTATGTTCAGTATTATTATCCAGATACATATCACAACTATAACAATAGTTTATTCCCTCTAGCTGAGGATGCTGATTATCTATCTTATGTTTTATATCTTCATTAGTAACTTTTATTCCTCATTAGCACTTTCAATAATTTTATTGCTATTATATATTCGCTCATTCTTTTTATGTTTAAGTGATTGATTATGCCTATAATAATTCTTTTGAGTTAACTCTTGATTGCAAGCTTCACATTTAAACTTATTTGTTTTAGGCTTTTGGACATAGACAATATCATAAGATGAAAATGATTCTCTATCTGAATCTAAATCTTTAGATTGATCTAAGTCTTTAGATGATTCTCTATTGGTATAAACACTTCGTGGATCTTTAGTTTGATCTAAATGTGGATAATTTTTTGCTTCAACCTTTCGCAATAACTCACGCATATCTTCTTCTCGTTGTTTTAATTTTGTAACCTGTTTATCATGCGACTTTTATTTCTTCATTCATTTGATTAAACCTTCTGATTGATTCTAAAGATTTTTCTAATTCAACATTTTGTCTTTCCTTATCTACTGGTTTGATTTCTTCCCTTGGTTTGTTTTTATTTTTTAACATTTGGACTGCCGTGCTAGTAGAACTAGATTGAGCTTGTCCACCACCAAATTGGACTTGTCCATGAGATTGAGCTCGCTCACTTCCAGATTGAACTTGTTCACTTCCAGATTGAACTTGTTCACTTCCAGATTGGACTTGTTCATTCCCAGATTGAACATTTTCGTTAGGACCTTGATAACTCATTTCTATAGTGCAAATTTGAAATGATATACTTATATATATTTTCACAATATAAAATGAGTACTAAGTGTAATAAATGTGAAGATAAAGCTTGGTGTTGGAGTTGTGATGAGTGCCAAAGTAAACCTTATTTATGTTTCATATGTAATGAAGCTATACCATACAGAGATAGTCACTCTCATATGAGTAAGCATTATAATGATCCCAATCAATATTTAACATGTAGAATGTGTAAGATATGTGTAAGATGATCTCCATAGATATAGATTTGTTTATACTAAAGAAAGATTTAGAGAACATGTAAAGAAATATAATATTGAAGTTGGGCTATAATTAAACATGGAACTTAAGTTTTTTTAATCTTTGCAAATAGAAAATGACTGAGCTAGATAAACTTATAGAACTAAACAGTCTAGAAAAACAAAACAGAAGAAATAGATTAGAAGATAAATTAAAACAACAAGAATATTATGATGAGATAGAAGAGTTATTTGATGCTTTAACTAAAACTTTAAATACTAACGCTGAATCAATGCAAGTTCTTCAAAACAAAACTTTAGCCGCGCTAGACAGTAACACTAATGCTTTAAAAAGTCTAGGACACCATCAACAAAACAGCTTTCTTGATGAACGGGCTGCTCTCATAACACCCACACCTGATCCACCCGTAACATTAAAAGATGATGGAGGCAAAACATTTGCCGTAGACAATGATATGATTGATATTTTGTTCGAAATGGGTAAACAATCAAACAAACAATTCCAATTAATATCAGTTGATGCGAATTCAAACACATTTAAAATAAATGATATAGATGTATCTCTACTGCCCGATGGTATAAAATTGAAAGGTAAAGTCTATCATTTTTCTAAGGGCTTTGCTATTTTTATTACTAGTAAAGATGTAACTGAAAGAGACATAAAGGTGATGAAGACAAAATAAAACAATTTCTTAAAGATATTGGTTATAAACAAAGAGGAGATACCAAAAGTAATAGATCAAAACTTATAAGAAAAATGTTGGCTATTATCGGTGAACCTACTTCTCAGGTTATATCTATACCAACCTCCAGTGAAGACGAAAAATATCAACGTGATACAAGTGATTATGAACAAGGGGTATTAGCAGAAGAAGAGGAAGAAACTGTTTATGAGAGTGATGAAGAAGTGAAAGCTAGTGGCCTTATCAAGGGTGACCCAAATAATTTAGTAGAAAGATTAGAATTATTAATACTAGAAACAAAAGCTGGTCATGATGGATTATATGATGAAATGCTAGATATATCTAAGCAACTATTATCTATGAATATTATTAATCAAGAGCAACTAGATAATTTTGTTTTTAACTATGGTAAATAAATAATGATGGAAAAACAACAACAACAACTATTAGCTAAAGAAGTATTCAGTCCTCAAATCACAAAGTTTAGAAGAGAAAGAATAGTACCATTATATAAAGATGAAACATGGTCGGCTGATTTGATAGACAAATCATCTCTAAGTTAGTACAATAATAATTATAAGTTTATATTAACAGTTAGATGTATTCACAAAATATGAATGGGCTACTCCATTGAAGAATAAATCTGGTTTATCTGTAACTAATGGCTCTAAAATAGTATTAGGTGAACATAGAACACCAGAAACGTTATGGGTAGATAGGGGTAGCGAGTTTTACAATAAAACATTTAAATCTTTACTTAAAGAATATGAAACAAAACTATATTCTACTTGTAGTGATTTAAAGACTGTGTTTATAGAGAGATTCAATAGAACATTATTACATATAATTAATAAACAAATGTTCATCAATGGTGATGGTAATTGGGTAAATATATTAATTGATGCAGTCATAACATATAAAATAACATTCATTCAACAATTAATATGACACCAGTTGATGCTTCTAATAATCCTGATAAAGTTAAATACTATATCAATGAAACTGATTCGCAGATTAAATCTACCAAAGCAACGCCAAATTTTAAATTTGGTGATTATGTTAGAAATGCAGATAAACGTAATATCTTTTCTAAAGGTTACACTTCTAATTGGAATAGAGAACTATTTAAAGTTAATGAAGGTTTGAACACACAACCACTAACATGTAAGATAGAAGAGATGAATGGAGAGATAATAGAAGGTAAATATTACGAACAGGAATGATTAAAATCCGATTTTGACTTTGAATCTAATAATAAAGTTTTAGAATCGTTAAATATTTTTATATGAATAATGACAAGAAACAGATTCAATCAGGCTAAACATCAATCGAGGAACCCGCTTCTCGGATTAACATCAACATCAACAAACAACCTAACACTAAGTAAGGCTCGTTGGTTATTCCTAGAAGATAATGATAATATTGATATGAAGGATACGTATAAAATTACAAATGTTCATCCTCCAATAGATGAAAAAGATGTTGTTAATAAATGGTATTGTGACAATAACTTATTATCTTCTAATTATAAAATAGACATTTTGAGTAAAACAACTGAGCTAAGAAAAGGTGAATTTGATAAAGTCACAACTAAAGTATTACACTAAATGAAACAAGAGTTAATGATGCACTAATTAATGAGTTTATTGAATCAGCAAATGAAGTCACAAATACTGTTAACTTTTGTAATAAAGTTGCCGCTGATACTATCTGTAAATATGATCAATTAAAACAAGAATTTGACAACAAGTTTAATCAATATATTACTAACATACATTTAGATGATATGTTTAGTAACGGTCTAAGAGAAATGAAATACAATAAATCTCTTAGAAAAGTTATAGTACAATATATAATTGCTATACTTTTAAAAAGTACGTTAGTTGATAATAAAGAGAAGGCAAGACTTGAGATGCATTATGGTTTTAAACAAGATATAATGAAAGAAATAGAAAGAATTTTTACTAATGAAAATAAGCAAAGCTATGACGGAGTCCATGACCAATCCAACAGCACCGAGTGAGAGATTACTATATTCAGATCTGTCTTCAGTATCAGAGCGGCTGATAAACGAAAAGATTGAAGCTAATCATAAATTTAACAACAATATTAACATTATATAAGATATGAGAAATTATTATGAAACTGAAACTAATAACTATAATAAGAAGTTAAGTAGATATAAAAATTATATTAATGTAGCTGAGATAACAGAAATACTATTATCATCAATTACAACAACGGCAACAACAACATCAGTTGCATTAACAGGTATAGGATTACCTTATTCTATACCAACAGCTTTTGCTACAGCAACAGTTTGTGGTTCATTATCAAAAACAATTAATACTAAAATAAGAAATAAAATTATAAAGTTTTCACAAATGTCTATTTTAAGTAAACAGTTTAGCGACAAGTTTAATAAACTATATACTAAATCAATGAAAGATAATAAGATAGATAATGATGAATATAAGGAATTAGTCAAGGTATATGAAGAATATAAGAAGAACAAGAAAAATAAATTAAGTTTTTTTTAGATTAAAGCTATTAGTGCCTAGTAATAACAATGTTTTTAATAATAATATTAGTATTAATCTTTATCCGCGAACAGACTCCGTCTGTGGTCAACCAAGCAGGTTCCCTGATCGGTGTAACCGCTTCGCAGATTGGTAAGATTAAAGCTATAGTCTTAGTCTTAACCTTAGCCTTAGCCATAACTAAATTATCTTTTCTTTGTACCTAAGTATAAACCTCTTCGTTTTTGTACTACCTTTATACCTTCACCAGTAGTTGCAAATTTAATTAAATCAGGTGTGGCTGATAAAGCAGCTCTAGGGTTTCTAGATGCAGCTGCACTTCCTATTTTACTTGCTATTTCTAATGCTCTTACTGGATTATTAGCAAGTTAACTGTAGCTCTACCAACACTTTTAAAGAAATCTTTCAATCCCTCTGCTTGTTGCATCACTGACAGTCATTGACTTATTTCTCTTACACTTAACACAATCACCCTTTAACATTTTAGTACCTTTTGAAGTCATAAAACCTCTTATGTTATTAGTACCACTATAATGTCTACCGCCAACACAATATGAATTAGTTTTAAATTTCTGTAAAAGACTCATTTCTATATATAAAAAAAATGAAGAAGTTAAAAAGTATAATCCTTTTGTTGTTAAGCCTAAGCCACTACCTAAGGCTAAGATTAGGCCAAAGCCCAAGACTAAACTTTAAGCTAGAGGTCTAACTCTTGAGAATAAAAAGAAACTAGATACTATTTATGCAAAAGGTTTTGTTAAGACTAGTAGGAAATAGTTTGATTAAGATAATGACTAGAGTAAAGACTAGAGCAATGACTAGAGCTAACTAGCTATAAGTATAACATTGGTTATATAATAACATTGACTACAACTATAACTAAGATATAATATCAACCATCTTATTACCATCACTATTTACACTAATAACCTTTCTAGTTAATACTAATGCATGACATAACATCGGCAACTACAGCACTAAATTTAAAATTAAGTTGTATTGGTTGTGGACCTATATGATCACTATTGGTTGTTGACCGATATCTAGTATCAAATACATATATTCTATAATTACTTTTGAATGTTCTATGATTTATATATGGTTTTATATTATGTGGTAGCCCATTATAATCTTTATGAAAGCTAACAATCTCTTTAAAAGCCTCATTATAATTATTAGTGCCATAATTAATATTCATTCTATCCTCGGGATAAAACCCACTACCAATCTTACAATAACATTCAGTAACATTCATTATATCAAATGTACTTGCATCATGAGTTTGTTCATTAACTTTATTATTTTCAAAACCAACTATTATATATTGCGGTCTTTCCATATCACTTTCCATTCGTAAATCAAACAAGAATTTAGTAGCATTGGGTACATTCTTATAAAATTTCTTTCTTTCTTAATAGCTAAAGTCTACACTATTCTTTTTACTTAAACCCTTTTGCACAATATTTCTATTGTCATTACTAGGATCAATACTGGGCACACACCATGATATATCTCTAATATCTATATTACCATCATTACCAACTGCATCAGCACCAGCATTAAGTCTAAATAGAGCTCTATCATTATTGTTTCTTTTTAATATTAGTTTAAGTCCTAAACCATATATAATCTTTTCTAAATCATTTATAAAACCAAATAGATCACTCATCTTAACCATCATATACATATGACCTCGTTCTGCAGCAATATGGTCAACTTTAAGTTGACTATCTCTATTACCTTGGTTTCTAACAAAACCACTTTCATATTCATCATCAGTACTTGTTAATAACTTATACATCAATAGATTAGGATGGCAATGATCTATATATTCAATAGTCCTACCACCACTAGTTTCAAGTTTAACTGAACTAAACAATGCCATCATACCATAATTAACTAATCTAATATTAGCATTGTTAGCAAATACACCCCCAGAATCATCTGATACAATAAACTCTCTAGATACGAATCATGCAAATTTAAATGATTTTCTCTATTGAGAATGATATTAATATTAGTATTAACCGTATTCGTTGTTGCTAGATTATTAGGTTTATATTTTATAATCTTACTTCTGTGTATATCTTTATTATAACCATAAGTTGTATCCAATTTGAAGTCCATTTTTATTAGATAAAAATGACTGACAATTTAATCACGCGAGGTGCAACTTCGTTAATGTTGTGAGAACTACAAAAGATAACTAAAGAATTAAATAAAACTAAAGATGAACATACACTTAACTTTAGAATGATAAAAACAAATGAAAGATTTCATTTTAATAACCCTATACTTAACACAACGAAAATGGGTTTAATTAGATTATCTGTTTATAATTCAATGTTTAATATAACTGAAAGAAATAACCAGTTTAAATTTACTAATCCACAAGCTTTCCACCACGTAGATGCAGCCAAAGTATTTATTATACCACCAGGGTCATACGAGTTAACCGATATGGTAGATATAATAAAACAAGAATTAAATAATAATGTTTTAATACACGTAGATAAAAAGACAAGGTGATATTAACTTTGATGTAGAAAACTTGGTAGCATCATTGCTAGGATTTGATAAACAAATATATTCAAGAGGTAAGTATACTACAAATAAAATTATTGATATAATGGGTTTCAATACTATTAACATTCATTGCAATATTATATCTGGAGCTAAAGATAATGGTAACGATACAGATATATTATATACATTTAATCTAACTGAACCACCCGGTTATTTGATAAATATTATACCAACTAATATCTTGTATCAAAATGTAACTAAAGATAGAATAGAATATATAGAGTTTCATATTAAAGATGTGTATGGGAGACCTATAGACTTTAATGGTGATGTATTAAGTTTTACTTTACATCTAATCTAGATATAAACTTAAACTAAACTACAAAACTCTCCGATCCCAATTAATTCTTAGTTTACCATTAATATTTTTATTTTAAGTTATATCAATGACAATGTAATTGTAAGACTCTTTCCATACCTTATTACATATATTAGCAAAATCATTATAACTAAGTTCAACATTATTAAAGAAATCTTGATATATAGATATGAGGACTTTACCTCTTTGTTCAAATAAAATAAATAGATTACAATTCTCTCTAACACTCTGTCTATCTATTGTGAATAGATTTTGGTTAAGATAAGTCATATTGCAATTATTATGTCTACCCCTACAAACGTATTCATTAATAACTGGTTCTTTGGCTCTAACATCATCGAATATCATTAGTTTCTTTAGGTCTTTTTGTAGTTGATCGGGAGAGGGTAAATCTTTTATTTCTTTAACAAACTCGACATCTGCTTTATGATTTATTCTCTCTACACCTTCATATTGATCACCAGTAGGACCAATAATGTATAGCTTATCAAAGTATATTCAGATATTATACATCTAAAGTTCTCTGGGAGTGTAGCTTCTGTAATCATATTATCATCATTTAGCCATGATTGTAGATCTTCATTTATATTAATGGCAATAGGTTTTGATTGGATTATATTATTTCTTGGGGTGATATATCCCCTGATCAGGGAACATATTTTGCAGATTGGTGAAACCGCTTGGCGGATCGTAACTACTTCTCTGATTATAACTATTTCCCTGATTATAACTACTTCTCCGATAGACAATCTCATCAGTATCATTATCATTAACATTTTCATTGACATTATCATTAACATTATCATTGACATTATCATTGTCATTGATATTATCAATGTTATTGTCATTGTCATTGTTTTTGCCATTGTCATTGCCATTACCATTGGCATTATCTTTAATATCGATATTATCATTAACATTATATTTATCATGAACATTACAACCTAAACAAAAACACTCATTATATACTCCTGGATATTTACATTGATTAACTAGAATATTCAAAGCATTGTTAATTCTAATTCCTCTATCAATAAGATAGATCATATATAAACAATAAGCCCCACAATAAGATTCATCATATTGTTGTATTCTTTCATTAGAGCCTAGATCAACATATTCTTCTAAAAATAATGGTGGGGTCTCAAAACCAAAACTGTCAAAGTAATACACAGGACCGCCTTCTCTTCTTATAACTAAAACCCAATGTGTACCATCAGTTGGATGTAGATTGACAATAATGTTGACGTTAGGTTCACTTGTGTTATCTGGAGTTTGATCTCTCATTACAATTTCAATTGGTGTTAGACTTATATCTTTTCCTATATCTTTTATTCTGATATCATTCATGGCATTATTATCAATATTAAATTTGTTATTGAATTCCTCAAAAGGTAGGATAAGCATTTTTAATAGGTATAAAAATGGAGACAGGTAGCTCAGTTATAAATTTTATTTTCTTAATTGGAATTTGTTATATAATATATAATTCAATACCAAGTAAATATACAAAACTGGAAGAAAGCTTTGGTGGATTTATGAATAAATGTTTAGTTATAAAAATGTTTATATGAAAAGTCACCATTACATACTATTGTTTATGGTGGAACTGGTACAGGCAAAAGATATTTTATTAGACAATACTTAAAGTTATACTTAGATCCGCGAAGCGGTTTCACCGATCCGCAAAGCGGTTACGATCAAGCTAAAAATATAATCATAGTATGTAAAGATGATAGATCCTGAGACTGGTGAGTTTTATATTGGGTTTAATACATGCGATATAAATATGATCACATCAAAAAATAAGTCTAAATTCAAAGATAGTGTAATTGTTCTTGATGATATGGGTGATAAGTTAAATAAGGATATAGCTTATTATTTCACAGAAGGAAGACATTATGATATTCAAATGATTGTAATGTGTCATAAACCCGCTCAAATAATTAATACAGCAAGAATGAGTTGTGATACTATTTATTTAACAACTTATAATGGAGCTGATCTATTTAAAAATTTTAATGAAATATATAAATGTGAACATAACTTCAATGAAATAATTAGTGAGTTAAATAGTTACTATTTTAATTGTACAGACGGAATGTCAGATGAACTTCGTTATGGTATAATTAAATATAATAGGAAAGAGAATACTTTTATTATTATTGATAAGAATAGAATTATGATATATGACTCGAGAGTTGGTTTCCTTGATTTAAAAGCTCTTAGGTTAAAAGATAAATTAGAAAGTGAAGACAAAAAGATAACTACAAAAGATAACTAAAGAATTAAATAAAACTAAAGATGAACATACACTTAACTTTAGAATGATAAAACCAAATGAAAGATTTCATTTTTAATAACCCTATACTTAACACAACGAAAATGGGTTTAATTAGATTATCTGTTTATAATTCAGTGTTTAATATAACTGAAAGAAATAAGCAGTTTAAATTTACTAATCCAAAGGCTTTCCACCAGGTAGATGCAGCCAAAGTATTTATTATACCACCAGGGTCATACGAGTTAACCGATATGGTAGATATAATAAAACAAGAAACAAATAATAATGTTTTAATACACGTAGATAAAAAGACAAGGTGATATTAATTTTGATGTAGAAAACTTGGTAGCATCATTGCTAGGATTTGATAAACAAATGTATTCAAGAGGTAAGTATACAAATAAAATTTTTGATATAATGGGTTTCAATACTATTAACATTCATTGCAATATTATATCTGGAGCTAAAGATAATGGTAACGATACAGATATATTATATACATTTAATCTAACTGAACCACCCGGTTATTTGATAAATATTATACCAACTAATATCTTGTATCAAAATGTAACTAAAGATAGAATAGAATATATAGAGTTTCATATTAAAGATGTGTATGGGAGACCTCTAGACTTTAATGGTGATGTATTAAGTTTTACTCTACATCTAATCTAGATATAAACTTAAACTAAACTACAAAACTCTCCGATCCCAAGTAATTATTAGTTTACCATTAATATTTTAAAGTTATATCAATGACAATGTAATTGTAAGACTCTTTCCATACCTTATTACATATATTAGCAAAATCATTATAACTAAGTTCAACATTATTAAAGAACTCTTGATATATAGATATGAGGACTTTACCTCTTTGTTCAAATAAAATAAATGGATTACAATTCTTTCTAACACTCTGTCTATCTATTGTGAATAGATTTTGGTTAAGATAAGTCATATTGCAATTTTGTCTACCCCTACAAAAGTATTCATTAATAACTGGTTATTTGGCTCTAACATCATCGAATATCATTAGTTTCTTTAGGTCTTTTTGTAGTTGATCGGGAGAGGGTAAATCTTTTATTTCTTTAACAAACTCGACATCTGCTTTATGATTTATTCTCTCTACACCTTCATATTGATTACCAGTAGGACCAATAATGTATAGCTTATCAAAGTACATTCTAGCCAGAATTAGTTTTTTTTAATAAGAATGTCTTGCCGCATTCACTAGGACCAGATATTATACATCTAAAGTTCTCTGGGAGTGTAGCTTCTGTAATCATATTATCATCATTTAGCCATGATTGTAGATCTTAATTTATATTAATGGCAATAGGTTTTGATTGGATTGAATCATTTCTTGGGGTGATATATCCCCTGATCAGGGAACCTATTTTGCAGATTAGTGAAACCGCTTGGCGGATCGTAACTACTTCTCTGATTATAACTATTTCCCTGATTATAACTAATTCTCCGATAGACAATCTCATCAGTATCATTATCATTAACATTTTCATTGACATTATCGTTGACATTATCATTTTTATTGATATTATCAATGTTATTGTCATTGTGATTGTCATTGTTTTTGCCATTGTCATTGCCATTACCATTGGCATTATCTTTAATATCGATATTATCATTAACATTATCATTAACATTATATTTATCATGAACATTACAACCTAAACAAAAACACTCATTATATACTCCTGGATATTTACATTGATTAACTAGAATATTCAAAGCATTGTTAATTCTAATTCCTCTATCAATAAGATAGATCATATATAAACAATAAGCCCCACAATAAGATTCATCATATTGTTGTATTCTTTCATTAGAGCCTAGATCAACATATTCTTCTAAAAATAATGGTGGGGTCTCAAAACCAAAACTGTCAAAGTAATACACAGGACCGCCTTCTCTTCTTATAACTAAAACCCAATATGTACCATCAGTTGGATGTAGATTGACAATAATGTTGACGTTAGGTTCACTTGTGTTATCTGGAGTTTGATCTCTCATTACAATTTCAATTGGTGTTAGACTTATATCTTTTCCTATATCTTTTATTCTTGTATCATTCATGGCATTATTATCAATATTAAATTTGTTATTGAATTCCTCAAAAGGTAGGATAAGCATTTTTAATAGGTATAAAAATGGAGACAGGTAGCTCAGTTATAAATTTTATTTTCTTAATTGGAATTTGTTATATAATATATAATTCAATACCAAGTAAATATAAAAAACTGGAAGAAAGCTTTGGTGGATTTATGAATAAATGTTTAGTTAGATTTGAATATGAAAAGTCACCATTACATGCTATTGTTCATGGTGGAACTGGTACAGGCAAAACATATTTTATTAGACAATACTTAAAGTTATACCTAGATGCGCGAAGTGGTTACACCGATCCGCAAAGCGGTTACGATCAAGCTAAAAATATAATCATAGTATGTAAAGATGATAGATCCTGAGACTGGTGAGTTTTATATTGGGTTTAATACATGCGATATAAATATGATCACATCAAAAAATAAGTCTAAATTCAAAGATAGTGTAATTGTTCTTGATGATATGGGTGATAAGTTAAATAAGGATATAGCTTATTATTTCACAGAAGGAAGACATTTTGATATTTAAATGATTGTAATGTGTCATAAACCCGCTCAAATAATTAATACAGCAAGAATGAGTTGTGATACTATTTATTTAACAACTTATAATGCAGCTGATCTATTTAAAAATTTTAATGAAATATATAAATGTGAACATAACTTCAATGAAATAATTAGTGAGTTAAATAGTTACTATTTTAATTGTACAGACGGAATGTCAGATGAACTTCGTTATGGTATAATTAAATATAATAGGAAAGAGAATACTTTTATTATTATTGATAAGAATAGAATTATGATATATGACTCGAGAGTTGGTTTCCTTGATTTAAAAGCTCTTAGTTTAAAAGATAAATTAGAAACTGAAGACAAAAATAAACTTATAGCATATATGAAACCACTCATGATAAATGCTACAGATAGAAATACTATTAATCATGATAATTATCAGTTCTACTTCAATAAACTTCTTACATTAAAAGGTATTAAAATACAGAATGATGTTTTAACAAAAGGAATGATTAAAGCAAATGGTTTTAGATTAATATCAACTATTTTAGGCATTATAGGTACATGTTTTATGATATACAATTATATGAGTCCCGATACAACAGTAAAAACTGCTGGACATGTGGCAACGAGTGCAAGTAATATATTGAATAGAGCAAGTACATTATTTAACTTTTGTTATGGGACTCCGTCCATGTCTCCCAATGGCGAGGATCGGGATCAAGAACGGGATAAACAGAGTTGCCACTCTGCGGATCAAGATCAGGAGCATGAACGGGAACACAATCTACTCATACAAGAAGAATATATAGATGAAAAGACTGGAATTTTAAGTAAAGAGGGACGAAGGTATTTAAGCAGACTATATGGAAATAATGAAGAATTTAGAGATGAAATTATAATTTTGTTGGAGATAAAACGGAATTAGACCTTGAAGTGATTTTAGATAGAAGATATAAAACTAATACACTCAATGCGTCGGGGAAGAAATATTTATCAGAGTGTGTGGCGTCTAAAGATAATACTAAAGATGTAATTGAAATCTTGGCTAAATATATTGGATATAATTGAGAATTGACCAATTATAAATGGTTATGAAATGTTAAGAGTGTAAACATAAATGTGGACTCCCTTTTAATTTAGCTTTTCATTATTCAATATATCATGAAGATAAAATTAGTAAATGTGCATGTGGTGATAAAACATTAAGTGGTATTTGTATCAAGGAACTTGCTTGGTATGCCACGGACGGAGTCCGTTCGCCGATGAAAACTGATTGTTCTTTTAAAGATTAATCTGGATATAACTCTAGCTCTAGTATTATCTCTAGCTCTAGTATTAACTCTAACGCTAGCATTAACTATAACTCTAACTCTAGCGTTAACTCTAACTCTAGCATTAACTCTAACTCTAGCATTAACTCTAACTCTAACTCTAGCATTAACTCTAACTCTAACTTTAACACCAAAGTCTTAACTAGAAGTTGTATTAAATGTAATTCTGTAAAACCACTAACTGATTTTGATGAGAGTATGTATACTTGTAGAAATTGTACTTCAGCTAAAGTTAATTGGCTATATTGTCCTTCTGTTGTGAGATATGATGGGATAAGAGCTCATGTAAAGAAACAACATCCAGATGTAGAATTAACTAGAGGATTTAGTAGAAGTTTAACTGAAAGATCAGTGGAGCTGGTTCCCAGATCAGTGGAACTGGTTCCTAGATCAGTTGAACTGGTTCCCAGATCTGTTATTACCCAAACTGGGGAAAGTTGTTCGTGTAAATATTATAATTTTGTATCATTTCTTACTAATAATGGAATAAATATAGAAAAAGTAAAAGAGAATATAAATTTATTGAAGAGTATAGATAATTAAAAATGAAAAAATATAGAAAAGTAAAAAAAATTATTAAAAATTTAGATAATTTTAAAAAGTTTATTTAAAAGAGGGAAATCACTCTTTAAGCGCGATAAATAGTGATTTTGTACTGGGGCATCACTCCGATAGGGGCGATTTCGCTCTTAAAGAGTGATTCGCAAAATATTAGAAAAATTTAAAAATTTTAAAAGAGTTAAGCTGGTTTTTTGTTCAAGTTTTTTCGCAAGTTGGTTTTACGTGCTTGTTACACGGTCTCACCAGTTTTATACTAGTATCTGGGGACGTCCACTGGAGTCAGTGGGGATAGAATCCAAACTATCCGTCTGATAGCGGTTAATTACCAGCTTAACTCGACACTAGTGTTTTGCACTAAGTGAGACAAGAAATGATAGATTTTAAATATAAATCTATTAGGATTGCCATATTGTTTCTAATTTAAGGTACGAAATTTAATGAATAGTAGCCTTGGACTAAACATGGGAGAAAGTTAATAAATAGTAGCCTGGGGTTAATGGAAGCATAAATCCGTTGCTCTGAATTTGACACTGCGTGGCTTTTGTCTTTCAGGATGTTGCGTGACAACTTCCCAGGTGTTCCCATAATGGCCCTGACTGCTACTGCCACCCCACGCGTCTCTCAGGATGTGCTAAGACAGTTGGGAATGATAAACAACGTCAAGTGGTTCGTCCAGAGCTTCAACAGACCTAATCTGGTCTACGAGGTACAAAATGTAGTTATTGATTTCTCTCGAACGAAATTTGAAGCAATTATTGCAGTGTGCCTTGACCTATCATGAATGTCGAGAGATGTATCAGAGAACACTCATCAATGTTTTTACTGCCGGTCCAAGCAAAAATGTGGTGCTCAAATATATTTTTTTTCAGGGATTTCACTTTATTTTTAATAGCCGCCCTCATCTTGTCGGCAGGCTGTTACTGCGCTCTAATTTTTTGTTCTTATAGCTGTAAGCTGAGCGGAGCTATATTCCGGTTTTCGTGGTTTTTTTTACAATTCGAAGAATTGGAACTGTGTTGGGTTTTTCAAGATCTGTTCACACATTTTAATGATTTCTGAAGTCAAATTGGAAAGGCGATTTTGGCCATGCCGAACTACTGTCTCTGTCTATTTCTATCTATCTATCTATCTATCTATCTATCTATCTATCTATCTATCTATCTATCTATCTATCTATCTATCTATCTGTCTATCTATCTCTATCTATGTCTATTTGTATCTATCTATATCTGTCTTTATATATATTTATCTATCTATATCTATCTCCGTCTATTTTTGATATCAATATGCAATATTCCGGATTTTTTTCCGATTTTTGCAGTTTTTCAAAGGGAATTCTTGTTGCATGTACTATGCCCTCAGCACCAGCCTTGACTGCTACTCCCAATTGTTTTGTGCTAAATAGTTAAGCAGCTTCTGAATTTGTTTCACGAGCTATGTATTTAGCAATAAGACGTCGAATGACTTCCCCAACAGCGATGCGACAGACCCCAGTTTTCAACATTTTTAATTGCAGTTAGTGTTGCACTGCAAAATATAGGAGCAACTAATTCGGGAAGCTGACCCCTGTTGGCTAAGTTGACGAATATCGTTAAACTAGTGATTGCTCGCTTTGATTGATCGGTGACAGCGCAGTTTACTGCATGCAGCAGATGCCGGTGATACGTTTTTGACGGCCCAGCTGCAGTAAATTTGGAGAACGACTCGATTTGGAAGAATCCTGATGCCTAGTCAAATTGATATGCGTTCGTGTCAGCATCTTAATCAAATTGATGACCAGGTTGTTTTTCCTTAGGGTTGAGTTTTTAAGTTCATTCAACGTTGCAGCATTGTCAAGTGGGAAGCCGTCAGAAGTCAACTTTCGCTGCCCTGCAGGAAGAGATATTTCGGACGGCTTGTTAAAGCGTTTATTGACTCGTTGATAGTTTTCCTTGACTGCTTCATTGAGGCCGCCTCGTACCACAGTACAGCATAATCACCTCACTTCCATCGCTCAAGTCTGCTCAATAACCGTTTCTCTTGTTGCTGCTTCTGCTTCTTACCCCCACGATTAGACGCGGGTAAAACTTATTTGCTAATCGCAGAGTTTCCAGTTCTTTTACGATTTTGCGTGTGAAATGCAAGCATCGCTAACGGACGTTGGTAATTCTGACCATCACCCGAAAATTTACAGGAAGGAACCTTAGGATAGGAATTTGTTTACTGCTGATGGTTTCGAGATCGGGGAGTTAATTCAGTTCATCTAGATTTATATCTGTTGCAGCTAGATTTGCTGAACTCGCGGACTGCACCATTTCGTATGTCCGCTTTGCTAAATAACGTGGTATCTTTTTCACTTTAGACAGTAAAAGCGTTAATTGTGAGTAGGCCCATGATTTGGAGCACACTATCTCATCGATGTTCGTTCCCCACTGGTCAAACCTAATTTTAGTTTTTCCGAGATTTTCAATAACAGATATCTAGTACAGTTTATCTTTTTGTCGGGGTAGAAAAGGGTTGTTTCGCGAGCACTTGAAAGCGGGATGCGGTGTCATGAATTATTAAACTATTCATTTGCCGAGTCAATCTCGAAGATGAAATGCCATTGCTTAGCCCCCTGACTAAGCTCTGTAATATTATGGCTCAGCTAACAAAATATTCTTGCTTTCTCTAGTTTTCATAACTGTTTCATCTGATTAAAATTGAATGCGGAGTTGTCTACCGACAGTTTTCTTCCACCAGATACAAAAAAAGCAAGGTAGGGGGTCGTTTTTGAGGTCAACACGAGCTGCTGAACAACCACTACATAATTGATTTCAAGTACACAGTGCTTCTGACATGATAACAGCCAACAATTTTTAAAAATTTTGGTGGGGGATCAATCTAGGGTGCTAGAGTCAGTGTACAATAGAGTTTTTTTGTCTTTCTTGTTGAAATCGAAAGCAATTTAAAGGCGCGTGTTGATACTACTGTCTCTATATCTCTCTTGTGTTTCGTGTTTCTTAAGTCTTTGATCTGCTTTCATCTGAACTGTTTTGCTAGTACTTTTCAATTGCTCTCGAACGAAGTTTGAAGCAGTAATTGTAGACCGTTGTTTTTATGCAAGTATTCTGCTTGGCCGTCCTTGTGCTATTTTTCTAGAACTTTTTTTTCGATTTTACTGCTCGAGTGACTTTTTCACGTTTGCCTTCTCGATTTTTGAGTGGCCTAAATTGCTCGAATTCAGAAATTAAGTCCCTTACTAAAGCAAAAGCGGTTATCCGATAAGCTAGCGCAAGGTCCGTTTATTTTAGTTGGAATTTGTTGCACCAATGAAAACTATCTAGACTATAGCACCCTTTCAATTAAATTGTCCCGCCTGTCGTTCGAGATCAATTTCTGAGATAAGTCGGTTTATGTTTTCGATTCTATGAGATGTGTTCGGCTTGTCTTTTTAAATTGCTCTCAAGCGAAGTTTGTAGAAATTACGTCAGTCTTGCGGTCTTTTTAATGCAATTTTTTGCTTGACAGATTTTTTGACAATTTTTAACTTCGAACATTTTTAATTTTTCGACTTCAAAAACGAGATAAACAGTTAAAGTCCAGAGGGAATCAAGTGGCTGTTAACGACTTAATTTTCTCTAAATATGCGATTCGCCGGAGCTGTTGAGGAGACATCAATTTATGGCGTGGAGGGCGGTTCTTATTTTTATGAGTTAGACCCCCTCTCCAGTAACACTCCCCCCACCACCATTCCCCCCGTCTACCCTCTCCCACATGGCGATCTGGACCCACCTGTCCAGCCCTCTAAGCCCCGCCCATCGCTTGATTTTTGACTATAAGTTGTCTTAGGTGCGTGCAAAGAAGGGCAAGAACGAGTTAGTGGAGCAGATGGCAATGAGAATCAGGGCTGAGTTTCGGGATCAGTGTGGCATTGTGTACTGTCTATCCAGGCAAGAGTGCCAGGAGGTGGCTGAGGAACTGAACAGCAATGGAATCTCTGCTGTTGCATACCACGCTGGCATATGTAGGCAACCATTTCTGTATTATTTAATCAGTAAGCTTTCTACAAACGCAATCCAAACTGAGACTGGTTCAGCTAACGGGCCTCTCTAAATAAGGTTTATTGGCCTAATTGTTGTGATAAACTTATGAAATAGAAATATTTGATAAGTTTGTCACATGTGTATTTAAGGCAGCGAGGCATGGAATTTCAATAATGGTTCTAATAATTGGAGCAAGTTGTCTTCAGAAAGCCACTACAAGGACAGCCCATAGTGTAATAAGGAAATTTATTGTTATCGGCCAGACATATGCCAGAAAAAAGATTGAGCTTTAACCCTAATAGCCGACGTACCAGCCAAAACATTGGAAATTATCTTGAAAAGGTAACCCTTAATGATAGAGTTATTTGGCATGATATTGTGAATTCCCCCTGAGGAATTGATTGATATACTCAAGCAGCACCAGAGACGAATCAAAGCCATTGTATATAACTGGCGTTCCGGAACTGTGATACGTATGGATACCTAAATATATATCGAAACCTTTATGTGAACTAAATTAGTTATCCTCTATATCTATAATTATATCATGTGTTTTTATAACTAAAAATCATGACTCCTATTTATTCACCTATATTAATATTCCCGTTAGTCTACTAAATTATTTCATATTTTTGTTCATGCTAGTTTATTATAAGTAATCATAATCTCACTAATACAGTCTGAATTCAAGTTACTCTGCAAACGCTCTTCATATTCCTGAGTTAAACTTAGCAGTGGATTCGCACCGCGTTTCCAAGGATCAGAATTCGTAAAACACAATTAGTTGTGTATTCGCTCAGCAATTCCTAACACATTCTTGAGACAAAGTATTCGCAACGCGAATCCTAAACTATTCAATAAGATAAAGTACAACATGGCGCAGTCAGCGACAAAGGACAGCGGCAAATCCCCACTTGGAATTCAACCCTTTTGGGAAAAGGCGACACAAGAACCCCCAATCCGCTGGGAGTATTGGAGAATACAATTGAAACTCGCAATCCTCGCCCGAGAAGGAATTGAAGTGGACCTCCTCTTGGTGGACCCTCCAGAACATGTTCTCTTGCCTCTTGAACCAGCATATGAGGACGCAGTTGACAACCCGACGGCACAATCAGAGCGAGACCGACGTACCCGCAATGAGCAGGCAAAAACAGCGTGGAAAAATCAGTGTCAACGTGTTATAGCAGTCGGCATACTTTGCGGTGACAAACCGTGGAAGTTATGTGATCGGAAAGCATCTTCTGTGATGTACTTGAGCTTAGGCATGGAAGGGCGGCGCGTATTCAACTCAAAGAATTCGACCGTCAATCTCGAAACAATCTCAACGAAGGATCTTTGGGATGTTCTAAATACAACTTTCATTCGGATCCATAATATAACCTTCGATAGATACCTCTTCCTCACACGAAAACAGCAGAAGGGAGAACCTATTGAGAAGTTCTATGGACATCGCAAAGAACTTTCGGAAAACTGTGATCTAGGAGATAAAGGAGACACTATCATCCGGGAAGTCTTTATCGCGAACATGCAAAATGAAGACATTCAAAAGGAGCTTCTTAAAGAAACAGTAGACCCGGAAAAAGCATTGGCAATAGCAATTAATATCGAGATGGGTACGCTCAACCAACTAAAAATGAATGCAAGTAAAACCGAGTCACATTCAACTGTTAACCAAGTGCAACGGATGCGCATCGCGAGTGCTACCCATTTCTCCAATATGAAAGCAACAGTACGGAAAAAGCCTACAACCTGTCATTTCTGTGGATCTAGTTGGACCTCTGACCACCGTAATAAATGTCCCGCTCGGGGAAAAAGATGCAATAACTGTGGTATTGAAAACCACTTCGCAAAGGTTTGTCGCAAACCTAAAGACCCTAATTTGTACCCAAAACCTAAGCCGCGGGTCAATAACGTAGAAAAAGATGATCAAAATGAAGATGTCAATCAAATTTCGGCCAATTTTGATCCTGATCTGGAGTCAAACTATTCTTCAGATGAAGATAATTGTGTAGCAGTAGTATCTTCAACAGATTTCACAACTTCGGTGGACGCAATCAATCTTCCTGTAACTTTCAGCAATACATCAGCAAATTTTTTGGTGGATTCGGGCAGCGTATGCACAATAATAAATGAATCCTTGGCGAACTCCATCATTTCCCATGACTCGAAATCGAAGTGGAAGCGAATCCTAAACAATTGAAAACATTTTCAAACGAGCCTATTCATACGGTGGGCATTCTCCAAACTTCAATTCAAAGCAGCAATTGGTATGCGAATCCAATAGAAATTCAAGTAGTGGCGGATGGACATCGTTCTCTATTGGGTAGAGATTTGTTTCCAGCTCTTGGACTCTCAATACAACAATCAAATAATCATATAACAATCAATCAGGTAGATCAAGAATATTGCCCAATCAAAAAACAGATTGCTACTGATTATCCTGACCTAATCTCCAGAATTGGTAAGTCCAAAGTACATACAGTTCATTCAAAATTCCACAAACATTATACTCCATCACATCAAAAAGGCCGCCGTGTTCCTATAAACTTATTAGACAAAGTATCCGCTGAGCTAAAGAAACTTTCTGAACAGGGACACATTGAAAATTGAAAAACTACAAGAATGTTCGGATAAAAACTTCATTTCTCCCATTGTGATTACGGTCAAAAAGGACAAATCTGTAAAATTAGCTCTCGATTCAAAAATATTAAAGAAAGCGATTCACAAAAACAAGTATCAAATGCCAAATATAGATAGTCTTATCGATTCAATTTCACAACACATTAATAATTCAAATCTGGGAGATAATGTCTATTTTTCAACGATCGATTTAAAATATGCCTATAGCCAACTAAAGCTGCATCCGGATACCGCACGTCATTGTAATTTTAATATCATTTGCGGCGAAGCAACAGGTACGTATCGTTTTAAAACGGGATTTTATGGCCTTACGGATATGCCGGCCGAGTTTCAAAAGGCAATGGATTACACATTGGTTGGGCTGACTAACACATACTGTTTTCTGGATGATTGTAGTTAGCAAAGGCACCAAGGAATCGCACCTCAAATACGTGTACAAATGTCTGCAAAAACTCGAAGCGGATAACCTTAGAATTAATTTAAGCAAATGTCACTTCGCAAAACATCAAATAAATTGGCTTGGCTTCACATTCTCACAAAGTGGTGTTAAACCTATAGAATCTAAAACAGCGGCAATTGCGGAAATCAAAGCTCCAAAAACATTGAAACAATTACGGTCATTCTTAGGTAGCGTTCATCATTTAAGTAAATTTATACCTAATCTTGCCAAAATATGCCACCCTCTTCGGCCCTTATTAAAGAAAAACGAAAAATTTATTTGGAATGAAAATCATCAATTACATTTTGAACACATCAAAACTGTTATTGCAAACGCTACAGAAAATACTCATTTTAACCCAACACTGGAAACGCGAATCAAATGCGACGCATCCCGTCAAGGCTTAGGCGCTGCACTTGAACAATTAGATTGTGAAGGGTGGAAAACAGTAGCTTTTGCATCTCGTTTTCTTAACAGCAATGAAGAACGCTATAGTATAAATGAACTCGAATTACTTGGGGTGGTTTGGGCCATTGAATATTTTAAATATTATCTATTTGGGAAGACTTTCACAGTTCTAACAGATCACAGAGCACTTCTTTCAGTCTTAAAATCACACCGCTCTAATAATTCCTACAACAGTAGATTAACACGATGGATTGACCGTTTGTTACCATTTGATTTTAACATTGAACATATTCCTGGTACTAGAATGGGCTTAGTTGATTATATTTCGCGACAACCAATTCGAAACGCTAAAAGTGTCAATCAATACGATGAGGAATTCATGGTAGCAACAATTTCCCGTATTCGCGACGCAATTACATCTTCATTTAGTCACGTGAATAAAATTCCTTTCCAAAAGCGGCACATAGCCAGTAATTATAAGCAACAAGTAAACAAGACGCGCGTCCACTTTTGCAAACCTGCTAAAATTATCACGCATAATTCAAATGCCTCAATTAATCCACTCATTACTCGAACACTAGTAAATAATTATAATTCCGAATTCATTTCTAACTTTAATTGCCGTGCGAATCAATTGATTCAAAACACTACTGCATCCGCATCGCAAATCCAGTCAAATAATTTTAATTGTAATTTAGCCGCAAAAGCAGAAAATAAAGTAAACCACATAATAATGTCTGCAAAAGAAGTGCCTCAATCTAACCCCCCAACTCCTGCTACTGCTCCCGAATTAACTTTCCGCACTCAATCAACCCCAATAGCGACAACTAGCACGAGCCCTTACATTCATACCCCAATTTCATCATCACCCGAAATTCAAGACATTGAATTGTCCAAAGAGGAAATCTTTGAAAGTAATATAAATCAACTATTTACAAAATCATTCCTAGCGGTCCTAACAAGTAAGGACGCAGTATTAAAGAAAATTAGAGATTGTGTCCTCCAAGACGACGAGAACCGCTGTAAAGAAGTCAGCTCTTACATACATTCATTTTGGAAGGACCTTCACGTGAGGTCCGGTTGCTTGTGTGTTGACGAGCGCGTCGCCATACCCAATTCGATAAAGGAAGCGGTACTGGAATCCATTCACATGACCCACCCTGGTAGTTGGGGCATGATTTCACTATCGCAGTATGCATGGTGGCCCTATATGCATAGAGATTCTAGCCAAAGCATCAGATTGCGTTCCGTGTACAGACATTGGTAAGAATTTAAAACCTGTTATACCAAAATCTAAATAGTATCCGCATAAGGCTTGTCAAGAACCAAATGAAGAAATTCAAATTGACTTTGGGGGTCCGATAACAAATGACAAAGATAAAGATATTTACTTTTTGGCATGTATTGATCGTTATTCAAAGTATCCGACAGCTCGAATTTTTGAACATGCAAATGGGACAAATGTGGTAAAATTTCTCCGCGATTACGCTTATACTCATGGAATTCCTTGAACAATCCGTTTAGATCAAGCCACTTGTTTAGTAGGTAAACAAGTTACAAATTACTGTAATGAAAATAATATTAACATTCTCGACGCGCCGGTCGGAGATCATAGAGCAATTGGATTAGTGGAGCGAATGATACGGACAATTAAACGGCGGTTATCCTGTATGAAAACTGAAAATAAAGATTCATTTTCAACATCTAAAGCAATTAAACAAATAATTTCTGACTTACGAATAACAAGACAGAAAACAACACAGATAACTCCGTTTGAAGCTCATTTTGGTCGCCTGGTGAATACTCCTTTGCGCAATATTAGCACATGTCCATCAAGTTTAAAATTAACATATGAAAAAATTATTAATCACTATTTAGATGCTGATACAGTTCCTGTAGACAAATACCTCGATGATGCTGGATGGGTCAACCCTGAGATAAGCGATCTGGAAATTGAGACAGCGATGAACAAGGCACAACAAGATGCAGGCCTCCGATATCGTGACTCCGACAATAAGGAATCGCGGTTCATATTACACCCCAAACTCACGAACCCCATTCCGACAACAATAATTAACGAACCAGGGCGATCACCAGTTAAAGTCAGAGATAGTGATTTGGCAAAGTTTGGCACCAAAGCTGAAAGATCCACTAATCTCTGGGCATACGCACAAAGGCGTCCTGCGCCTTATGAGCAAACAACAGAAGTAAAGATTGCCAAACACAGCAACGACATCAAAAAGCAAAAGCGAGGGGAAATCAAAATTTGACACCGACATCGAGACACTACTTCAGTTGTTTCCTCTGTCAACTCAAACGTTTCTCGAGCCCTCACCGTACGCAAACCTGCAAAACCGCAGCCCAAACGACGTCGAAATGCAGCTTCAATCAACGACAATGATAACGCGACAGCTCAGGGACAACAACTGATATCAATAGTACCCGCTCCACAGATGTCTTCTCAAAATCAGCAGAATCAAGAAACACATTCCGACCCGCAAAAACAACAAGGAACCCGAAAACGAAATCGGCCCCAATTTTACGGCTTCACAGACGCGGATATTTCACCAACCAGTTCTCTGACCTCTACTAGTTCAGGCAAACAGCAACAACGCAAATCGAAAAAAGAGAAGAAGGATGCAGCAAACGCGAATACAGTGGTAGCCATGATTCAAAGTGCGGAACATTCAAGAATCCCCTCTCCCCCAAGACCGGACATTCAAATTGGCCAAGTTTCGCCACCAGATTCACGAGTTAGATAGCACGAATACGAACAAGAAAGAGAACTATCTGTTTGGGATGCAGAAAATGAAATTTAAGCCAAAAACTCAGTAAAACTGTCATAAACTCCAATCACTTATTTAGTCTTGTTCTCGCTTCTTTAATCCAATTTTAATGTTAACCTTGCTTTTAATTTATTACAGTTGCTCTTCAATTGTTAGTCTTAAATTCATTCAAGTATTCGCCCTGCAAATCCATTTATTACTGTGTGTGCACTTAAATTATTCAGTGTAATGTATTCAGTTTACATGTTGAGAATTTTGAAGCGTATTCGCTTTACGATTCCAAAATTATTGAACATTTAGAATTTTATGTGCTGTAATTGTCTGTCAAGTGGTGATAATTTACATTCATTAGCATACACAACCCATGTACGATTGAAAGTCCTCAGACTTATAAGCCTCGCATATACTTAAATTTTAATCGTTGCTATTCTTAAATTTAACATTTGCATTACCTCTACAATTTTGAGTTATGTTCATCCCACTCGAAAAAAAAATTGTAAATACATTAAATTTTTTTTTTGTCACGAGGGAATTGTGATACGTATGGATACCTAAATATATATCGAAACCTTTATGTGTACTAAATTAGTTATCCTCTATATCTATAATTATATCATGTGTTTTTATAACTAAAAGTCATGACTCCTATTTATTCACCTATATTAATATTCCCGTTAGTCTACTAATTTATTTCATATTTTTGTTCATGCTAGTTTATTATAATTAATCATAATCTCACTAATACAGTCTGAATTCAAGTTACTCTGCAAACGCTCTTCATATTCCTGAGTTGAACTTAGCAGTGGATTCGCACCGCGTTTCCAACAATCAGAATTCGTAAAACACAATTAGTTGTGTATTCGCTCAGCAATTCCTAACACATTCTTGAGACAAAGTATTCGCAACGCGAATCCTAAACTATTCAATAAGATAAAGTACAACAGGAACTCCTGATTTTTCGATAAACTTGTAGAAGAAAAGTTACTACAATTATTTGTGAAGCGTCATCTATCAAGCTCAACTTTCGAAAATTCGCTTAAAGGTTTCGATCGAAATCAATTAGAAACGACGCTGCGTCATAAAACCAGATTAAATAGACTAGTACTTAAAAACCTGTCGAAATCAAGGAAGAAAAAACAAATGAAATGGTCAAAATTGTGATTAAAAGATGCTTAACTATTTTGCTCGGATCTTGAAATTTCATTGACTTGGACTTCGTTTTATTTCGATAATGATAATTTATCACCTGCTTTTCGCTCGATGAACTAGGTATATTGTCAAAGTTAAAATTTCCGCTGATTTTTTGTTCTCTACCTCCTTGTCAGATCTTCAGAGTTGTTTGTTGGAACTGATGTAGGCCGTGAAATCTATACTGTAATAGAATTGCGTAATAACTGTAATTGCGTAGCCGTTAATCTGAGATGGAGAAATGAATCGACAATAATGATAGCGAACATTTTGAAGAACATGAGCTGGAAAATGTTCACGCTGAAAGTATACCACAGTTGAAATACCACGGACAAACGCCACAGACGGGTAGAAATCCGCTCTCAAATTAAACCAAACGGAATAGCAGTACACTAAGTCCATTAGGTGAATTAGACGAAAGTTCAGATCTTCTCAAAGCAGTAGATGTGTGTTTCAAAACTTCTACGGTAAAGCTCATGCCTAAACTGCTGGAAACAATGCGAAAAGAAATCCAACAAACAATTAATAGTATCAATGATGAGAAAAAGGAGAAATTCGAAAGCAGAGTTGAGAAAAGACTAACCTGGGAACAACAAAAGCCACATTGAAAACAATGTCAGAAACCTCGAAACATACAGCAGACGGGAAAATGTTAAAATAATTTTAATGTTAAAGTGATTTGAGAAAAAATATACGATCAAACCATTTCAGGTTCTAGAATTAGCATAGGCGGCTGTAGTGGATGAAAGAAACATCTCGGTTTCGCATCGTTTGCCTTCTAGATAACCAGCAAAACCAATTGTGGTCCACTCGAGGAGTTAAGGAAATTGATTTACTGAAAAACAGGATAAATCTCGAAAGCTCGCAAAAGTTTGGGGGAATCAAAATCTTGGACTCAAGCAAAGCTAGGATCAACTTTTTGCATCTGATGAAAAAGATCAAAAGGATATCTGACGTCTGGCTCCGGGAAGGAGCTTTTTTTAAATGAATTAATGACAATCGAGTCATTAGAATTAATAGACTGTTCGACGGCGGTGTATTCGTAAATTACTCTTTTCAAAACGTCGAAGACTGGTTTTTCTATTCAAAATCTGTTATTGGCAGCGAGCAAGCAAAGGTTCCGGACATAAATGTGAACGTTTCAAAAGATTTAACTTTTCGGAGTGAACAAAGTGCGAACAAACTTTTAGTAAAATGAACTCTCCTCTAAATTGTAATATACGTCGAACTAATGCTCATAATTCAATGAATGCACTCCACGTTATTGTTAGGTCACTTTAAAATTTTTTGAGTCATTTGTGCTGAGTCTGGATTGTCAACCAGACTTCCTCTGCCTGACGGCGGAAATCTGTTTATCGGAAAACGATGAACAAGAAATTACTTTGTTAGTGGTAATAAATATTTGGAAAGAAGAAACCTCAATAAAAATGGCAGCGGAGTTATGATACAGTGCAACCAAAATTGCTCTAAAAGACAATCACTAAATAAGACTACATTTATTGACCCGCGTGATATCCGTGCATCGTTTGCAAATTATTTCCTTTGGAGAAAAAAATCATCTCAGTATGATTCATGAGTCTTTTCTTTTTTAACCATTAATCTGTGTTTTAGATATTCCCTTACTTACTGAATTTTGTCCAACAATAAACTTTAATCCATATTGTCCATTTTAATATTTTTCCTTTTATTTACACATTTCTCTGGTGAGTCACAACTTGTGAATAAACATTGTAATACGCTTTTTTAATAAGCAATTTAAGCTAAATTCAACCCCAAAACTTTTCCTCGCAACGAGGAACATGCTTTTGAATCCTCCATTTTTGACACTTCTCAACAAATACCCGACCAGGAAAAATTTGTCAAAAAACTTGGAAAATATTTCTCAGAACAAACCAACACAACTATTGCAACCAAGACACTTGACGTCCGTTCAGAACATAAACCACACCTATTCCCACGAAGTCTTTGAAAGGGCACGAGTTCAAACTTACTAATTGTCACGAAAACTGGCAATGAGTTCGCGCCCTCATTCCGAAAAAAACTTTAGTTAATCCGTTGAAGTATCCTGGGGAGGAAGGAAGGTATACACAATATCTCACACTCGCATGAATTGGTTGTCTTCTCACCTTTTCCCACCTCATTTCTTTCTAATTTCTTTATTCGCCGTCAAACCGAAATTCCCATTTTAACCAAACTTTGAACATTCTCCCTCACATCACTCGCATCAACAGTAATTGTCCCCCTTTGTACTGCCCATTCTTAAGCCCTTTTATTCACTTTCGGTTTAATAACTTTTTTGTCACCCCTTTACGCACGCCAAAACCGAATTTTTTACGCACGCTCCAAAAGTGAGCCCAACAACAATTTTATTCGAATCGTCCCGAGCCTCACAACCCGTTGTTAAAACAACGCTTAAGTAAACGTTAAAACAGCGTGCCCACGCAGCCGGCTAACACATCACATTGTGTTTTGCTGGAATAAAAACCAAATATCCTTCTCCAACTTACAGGCAGACGGGTGTGAGCCACTTTTAATTAAATCCATAAAATACTGCGGTATCCCCATGATACCAAAATCCCTCGAAGTCTGATAACTCCTACAAATCAGAAACAATTCTTCCTCGCAAGAAGTTTTCGAAATTCTGTCAGTACCAACAATCTCGATATGTGCTGCAGTCCACCATTTATTCCGCTGCACAATAGCATCCCTTCTTATTTTGCTGAAAACCGCAGGGACCACCAGACATCAGCCCCTCAACATAAAACGTCCACGCAATTAAATTATACAAATCAGCATACGACGCCAATTCTTGATTCAACGGACCTTGACCATTTCCCACCTTTAAACCACAAACATTCCTGAATAATTCGCCTTCGTCCCCACAACCATTCGAGCCCTATATTTATCCATTATCCAAATGCACGATTTCTTCTTTAGAATTCGCCAATGGTGTTAATGCTAGAGATTAACCTCTTACGTTGATTGTGTTTTACCGCTTTTTGTAAGTTGATTTGTTTCCAAAAGTTGTAACGAGAAAAGTCATGATGATGAAATATTGTAAAACCGGAAATGATATTCTTGCTTAAAATGTGTAACTTGAAACAAAACATGTGCAACCAAACTAATTGAAACTTAAAGCTAAGACTCAAGACAGATAACTACCTATCACCCTTCCCAATGCGGAAAAGCGGAGCCATGGCGTTATCATTTTGGCGCTCCTGGGAACTCGCCGTCAAACCTAAATTCCCATATTAACCAAACTTTGGACATTCTCCGTCACATCACTCGCATCAACAGTAATTGTCCCCCTTTGTACTGCCCATTCTTAAGCCTTTTTTTTCGCTTTCGGTTTAATAACTTTTTGTCACCCCTTTACGCACGCCAAAACCGACTTTTTCATGCACGCTCCAAAAGTTCGCCCAACAACATTTTTTTTCGAATCGTCCCGAGCCTCACAACCCGTTGTAAAAACAACGCTTCAGTAAACGTTAAAACAGCGTGTCCACACAAAGCCGGCTAACACATCACATTGTTTTTTGCTGGAATAAAAAACCAAATATCCTTCTCCAACTTACAGGCAGACGAGTGTGAGCCTCTTTTAATTAAATCCATAAAATGCTGTGGTATCCCCATGATACCAAAATGCCTCGAAGTCTGATAACCCCTACAAATCAGAAACAATTCTTCCCCGCAAGAAGTTTTCGAAATTCTGTCAGTACCAACACTCTCGATATGTGCTGCAGTCCACCATTTATTCCGCTGCACAATAGCATCCCTGCTTATGTTGCTGAAAACCGCAGGGACCACCAGACATCAGCCCCTCAACATAAAACGTCCACGCAATTGAATTATACAAATCAGCATACGACGCCAATTCTTGATTCAACGGACCTTGACCATTTCCCACCTTTAAACTACAAACATTCCTGAATAATTCGCTTTCGTCCCCACAACCATTCGGGCCCTATATTAATCCATTATCCAAATGCACGATTTCTTCTTTAGAATTCGCCAATGGTGTTAATGCTAGAGATTAACTTCTTACGTCGATTGTGTTTTACCGCCTTTTGTAAGTTGATTTGTTTCCAAAAGTTGTAACGAGAAAAGTCATGATGATGAAATGTTGTAAAACCGGAAATGATATTCTTGCTTAAAATGTGTAACTTGAAACAAAACATGTGCAACCAAATTAACTGAAACTTAAAACTAAGACTCAAGACAGATAACGACCTATCACCCTTCCCAATGCGGAACAGCGGAGCCATGGCGTTATCATTTTGGCGCTCCTGGGAACTCAGTGAGCGAACCCAGGATCTCTTGCTTAAGTTATTTTGATTGGTATGTGCTACATTAAGACATTGAGATGGACAAAAGAGATGGAAGAATGGAGTTGACCACCTTCAAATACTGAGGGCTGTAAACCAAATAAGGTTTTTTTGCTATTTCAGTGAATTGATATAGTAAATTTGGTTGTCCTTCGGGTCCTAAGTTCCCCAACCACCAGGGATAAGGAGTTATCTAAGTTTTGTCATTTCAATTGTTTGAAATTAGCTAAATACTGGATTTTTGAAACCTTATATTAGTCCTATTGTTCTGAGCTATTTGAGTCCTGTTGTCAACATTTCTTAATTGAAATAAACAACAGCGCGAAGTAGATTTTCTTGGTTATTTTTTGAACAAACGATTCAAAATAGAATTGTTTAGTAGCAACGGTTCGAAAAATAAAAATTAAACAACCACGCGTAGCTGATTTTCTTGGTTAGTTTTTGTTGAACATTTTCAAAAATGTTTAGTAGCAAGATACCTGTCCGGTGAAACACTTTACAAAGATTTCATCAACAAGCAAGACAACGAGGATGTCAGCCCACTCAGGCCAACCTGAGTCATCAGCAGCTGCACTCAACAGCCTCCTGTGTTCTGCCAGCAGAACCAGCTTGCAGTAGACCCCCACTACTGCCCTCCAACAGCCAGCCAGCCCACTCAGGCCAACCTGAGTCATCAGCAGCTGCATTCAACAGCCTCCAGTGTTCTGTCAGCAGAGCCAACTTGCAGTAGACCCCCACTAACTACTCTCCAACAGCCAGCCAGCCCATTCAGCACAACCTGAGTCATCATCAGCTGCATCCAACAGCCTCCAGTGTTCTGCCAGCAGAACCAGCCTGCAGTAGACCCCCACTATTGCCCTCCAACAGCCAACCAGCCCTCTCAGGCCAACCTGAGTCATCAGCAGCTGCACTCAACAGCCTCGAGTGTTCTGTCAGCAGAACCAACTTGCAGTAGACCCCCACTACTGCTCTCCAACAGCCAGCCAGCCCACTCGGGCCAACATGGGTCATCAGCAGCTGCACTCAACAGCCTCCAGTGTTCTGCCAGCAGAACCGCCTTGCAGTAGACCCCCACTACTGCCCTCCAACAGCCAGCCAGCCCACTCAGGCCAACCTGAGTCATCAGCAGCTGCACTCAACAGCCTCGAGTGTTCTGCCAGCAGAACCAACTTGCGTTAGACCCCCACTACTGCCCTCCAACAGCCAGCCAGCCCACTCAGGCCAACCGCAGTTATCAGCAGCTGCACTCAACAGCCTCCAGTGTTCTGCCAGCAGAACCAACTTGCAGTAGACCCCAACTACTGCCCTCCAACAGCCAGCCAGCCCACTCGGGCCAACCTGGGTCATCAGCAGCTGCACTCAACAGCCTCCAGTGTTCTGCCAGCAGAACCGCCTTGCAATAGACCCCCACTACTGCCCTCCAACAGCCAGCCAGCCCACTCCGGCCAGCCTGATTCTTCATCAGCTGCACTCAACGGCCTCGAGTGTTCTGCCAGCAGAACCGCCTTGCAGTAGACCCCCACTACTGTCCTCCAACAGCCAGCCAGCCCACTCAGGCCAACCTGAGTCATCAGCAGCTGCACTTAACAGCCTCCAATGCAGCCTGCTTGTTCGATCCATTAGGAGTCATTGCCCCATTATTGATTACACTCAATCATCTTTCAGGATACTTGGAAAGAAGGACTTGCATGGGATGATCTCCTGTCAGATGAGAAACAGAAATCAATAAAAACTTGGATAGAGCAATATCTAAATATTCCTGAAATAGCACTGCCATGATGTTTTGTTTCTCCGAACGAGCCATCTCCAATAAACCTGTTACATTGCTTCTGTGATGCCTCACAGCTGGCTTATGGAGCAGTCATATACGTCAGATTATCATTCAGCTTACACCATTTCAACTGGGTTTGTTATAGCTAGAGCTAAAGTTGCGCCATTAAAGCAAATCAGTATCCCGAAACTTGAATTGCAAGCAGCAGTGCTAGGATGGAGACTAATGCAATTCGTTTCCAAGCAGATAACGATACAAGTTACCTCAAGACACTTTGTGGAGCGACAGTGAAGCTGTCATTGCCTGGATCAAAAGCAAAGACAAAGTGAAAACCTTTATTGTAAATAGAGTACAAGAGATCGGCAACAACACGGACGTTTCAAAGTGGCAGCGCATCAGCAGAAAACTCAACCCCGCAGACCACGTCTCCCGTGGAATACCAGCTTGTGATATCAATGTGTTCTGGATAACGCCTCCAGCTTTCTTAAGTGATCTGGAAAGCCGTTGGAAGTAACAAGGAAAGCCTTGGGTAACAAGAAGACAAACGTCATATTGGAATCATCGATCGATGAATGTATTATTGATGTCAGCAGATTCTCAAAGTGGACGAAGTTAATGCGCTCTATGGCGTTCTGCCATAAGGTTCATAAAGAATCTCAGATCAAAACAAAGAGGCAAGCTAGAACTCGATGCGATAATGGTGCCCGAAATTATCTCTTCACAAAATCGCGAGAAAAGTCCTTCAGAGATGCCATCAAAGACATCAAACAACACAGGCTTTTGTCAAAGAAAGATCGTCTGCTCTGCTTGTCCCCTTTCTTTGAAAGTGGAGTTCTTCGCGTTGGTGGCAGAACAGAGTGAAGCTCGCTGCCTTTTGACGCCAACCACCCCATCATCCTGGACTCAATAGAGCACAACGTTCAATTATACACACTGAAATGCCACAAAATTTGTATGCACATTGGAGTTGGATACCCGCAACTACATACAACAGAGATGCCACATCCTTGGAATCAGAGCCTTCCTGAGAAGTTTGAACTTCAAATGTTTTGACTGTCGCCGCTTCCGAGCACAGGGACTACTGCAACCGATGGCACACCTGCCAAACATTCGTTTCCAGGAAACGCAGTCACCACTCGTCTTCATCAATGTCGGCGTGGACTACCTGGGACCGTTTGCCGTCGTTCATCGATATGCAGAAGTGAAAACATACATCTGCTAATTCACTTGTTTGGTCACAAGAGCAATTCACCTGGAAGTTGCAGAGGACCTTAGCACAGACAAGTGTTTGACAGCAATCCGACGCTTCTTTGCTCGACGCGGCCAACCGCGTTTGTTCTTGTCAGACAACGGATCCAACTTTCTGGTAGCAAGAAAGCAGATCAGACGAAGTCCACTGATGTTGGACCACGACTACATCAAAGGTCAGCTACTGAACCGGTCTGTCGAATGGAAGCTTAACCCCCCTTCTGCTCCTCACTTCGGTGGGGTGTGTGAGAGACTCGTTCAGTGTGTCAAACGAGCTCTTCTCTTGAACCTCGGTTCCGCGAAACTCACCCCAGATGTCTTCACCACGATCGTCAGCGAAGCCGAGTGTCTTGTCGACTCGCGTCCACTCACCCACGTCAGAAGCCACCACGAAGACGACAACACACTTACACCGAACCACTTATTGGTTGGAAGACCATTCTGCAATGTTCCTGGAACCGTTTTCAACGAGACACTTACGTTGAAGAATTCGCCATGGACACAGGTGAAGCAGAGACTTCAGCAGATTTGGAAGAGTCTGATAACCGAGTTTATTACTTCGCTGAACAAACGACAGAAGTGGACATCTCGTGAAGCAGCTTTGGAAGTGGGTGATGTATGGCTTTTTGAGGAGTTTACACCACGAGGAATGTGGCCGATGGGACGATTCACACGGACTTTCACCGGCCCCGACTACACAGCTAGGTCATGCAAGGTTAAGACCGCTTTAGGCAAATTAACTAGACCGGCAGTTAAACTTATGCATGTCTACCCCAAAACCACAACCAGCTTAGGGTTAGGTTTTGTGGGCCCAGTGGAGAAACTTCTTACGTTGATTGTTTTACCGCCTTTTGTAAGTTATTTGTTTCCAAAAGTTGTAACGAGAAAAGTCATGATGATGAAATGTTGTAAAACCGGAAATGACATTCTTGCTTAAAATGTGTAACTGGAAACAAAACATGTACAACCAAACCAATCCTATATATTATTTGTATGAATTTCTAAGGTACCATGTTTAACGAAGGGCGAAAAAGGATGTTTGAGAGCTCTCCAGGAGCATGTTTAAGAGCTCTTGAGCAGCATGGTAAAGAAGATATTGCGAGAGGTCGATGACCAAAAAAAGTCTCCTAAAAGGTCACTCTTCGAAAAAAGAGCAGATAGAAAGAGTCATTGACCGAAATGTGAAAAGAGTCAGTGACCGAAAAATCTCTCCACCTAGAGTGCCAATGCGTCGAAGATGTCAGAGATGCAAGATGAGTCAGTCACCGAAAAAGCGCCAGAGATGCAGGACAAATTAGTCACCGAAAAAGCGCAGATGCAAATTCAGTGAGAAATGGATGCAAAAAGATAAAAGTTGATTGCCCAAAAAGCCGAAATTTTCATTTCCTTCCCCTTAATTGATAGCTGCGATCGTGACAGCTGAGCGGAGCTATTACTGGTCTTCTATTGATTTTTTATTTTGTCGTCAAAAGTTTTGTTGTAATCAGGTGGGGTTATTCTCTCTTCAAATCTGCTTCTTGTTCATTCATTCCAGCATCTATCTATATATTAATTCTTACTCGAATGCTGTAACAACCTCGAGTTTTTAACGGTCCTTAAACATGCAGCCTAGCGTAATGCATGCTGTTTGAGACGCGCTAAATCGCCATTTTTAAGCTCCTACTTTGTTCACTTTCTGCACTCATAATGCGTGCCGCATAGCAAAAACAAGCGAGGCAATTAGCCACTAACCAAAAATTTGCTCATTAGAAAGGTGTGCGCATTAGGCATGCGAAATGGTGTGAGCATTAGGCATCGGAATCGTAGAGGATAAGAGCAATGGCTCTCAAGCGAGGTGCGGGTACTCGAGTCTAATTAAAGGCGGAAAAAGACGCATAATTTCCTGGACTACAAAATTGAGAAGTTGGCTTTCTGTTTTTTCGTTCTTTTTTGTTCCTTTTATTTCGTTCCTTTTCCTTTTTTCCTCTCCTTCTCTCCAATCTTTCTCTTTTGTCATAACTTGGCTCCTAATCTGCTCTTTTTAAACCAAAAGGTGGGTAATTGTATTTTTTCATCCACTCATGTCTTTCTTTCTTGCTTTCGTTTTCTTCCTCTTTAATTCGTGTCTTGAGTTTTTTCTATCTATTATCTTAAATTCAAGTCGCACTTGAGCGCAATTGTTTACACCGCTCCTATCTTCACATTTTTAACGATCCTTAAACATGCAGCCTTTAAGACCATGATAAAAGCTCGTGATCTGCAATTTTTTTTGTGCTCATCAAGCATGCAACTCAACAAAAAAGCGAGACAAAAAGCCTTTGACCGAAATTTTGCGAATGTAGCCAGTTCAATAGACTCGAGCAACAGGCATCGGTAGCCCAAGGGATTAGACTTATGACTGTGAGGCGAGGGGCTTGGGTTCGAGCCTGAGTAGTGGAGGAGCATGATGTATAATGTACTCGGATAAAAATTGGGGAGCTGGTTGGCTTTTCCTCCCTTCATTTCGTTGCTTTTATTTGTTACTTATACCTTCTTTTCGTTCTTTTTTCATTCCCTCATCTTTTCTTTCTCCTTTTCTTTCCCTCCTTCTCATTGTATTAAATTTCAGTCGCACTTGAGCGCAATGTTTATCGGCGCTCCTATCTTCACAAGTTTCAACGGTTCTTAAACATGCAGCATGCACCACCATGCTTAGACTCCTGATCAGCAAAATGTTGAGCTCATTAAGCATGCAGGTTAGCAAAAACGAGCGAGACAAAAAGCCATTGAGCAAAAATGTGCTGGTGTATAAAGTGCAATTGACAGCAGCAGGCATCGGCAGTGTAAGGTGTTTGACTTATGGCTTTTAAGCAATTGGCATGGGTCTCTCTCTCACTCTAGCTGTCTCTATCTCTTTCTGCATTTTTCTTTTCCTTTCTTTCTTTCTTTCTCACTCCTCTCTTTCTCTCTCTGTGTGTGTCTCTTCTCTTTCTTCATCTTTCGTCTTTATTGCTTTTTCCTTTTCTCACGTCATTTTTTTTCGCTCTTTCCTTCCTTTTTTCGCCTTTTCATTTTACTTGTCTTTCTTTTCTTACTTGTTTTTCTTTTCCGTCTTTTTCTGTTTTTTTGTTTGCTCCCGTTTTCGTTACTTGCATTAATACTTGCGTTTTTAGGCTCGCTATACTGCCATATTTTGCGCTCAGAAAGCATGCAGCAATTCAAAAATAAGCAGCCTAATCTGACTAAAAACATTTTGATATGGATGTGATTTGATGATTTAGATGTAAGCAATAGGCATCGGTAGCGTAAGTGATGGAACTATTGGCCGTTAATCGAGGGGTTTGAGTCCTGAGTCTGGCCGGAAAAAGACGCATTATTTACGGATCTGTAGCGAAAAGGATGAGACCGATGGCTGTTAAGAGAAGAGCAAGGGTTCGAGTTAAAGTAGGGATTGAAAAGGGTGCATAATTTTCAGATCAGAAGAAATGGGAAGTTGCTTTTCTGTTTCTCTTTTGCGTTCCTTTTCGCTCCTTTTGGGTTTTCTTTTCTCTTTTTTCCCTTTCTTGCCCTTTTGGGTTTTCTTTTCTCTTTTTTCCCTTTCTTGCCTTTTTTCTTTCTTGTCATATTTAAGCTCTTTATCTGCCCTGTTTTGCGCTGATTGAGAAAGCCCCATAGAAAGAATAAGAAAGCCAAAAAGCGATTGAACAAATTACTGCTGATGTTGAAAGAGGAAGACAAATGCAATAGGCATTGGCAGCGTAAGATATCAGAGCTATGACTGCTAATTAAGGGACATAGGATCATGCCCAAGTTGGTGCAGAAAATTGCTATTGTTTTTGTTGGCCCTAATTAGAAAAGGGGTAATTGTTGTTTATCATGCACTTCTCTCTATCTTTCCTTTTTCTTTCTGTTTAATTCTTATCTTTCTTTGTTAAATCGTTTTTCCTTTTCTATATATCTAATCTTTTAAATGTATGTGGCACTTGACTTTGAGTGCAATGGTTAATTGCGCTCCCATCTTACTTGCTCTAAGTGTCCTAAAAGCTGCAACCGAGCGTTACACATTCGCTTTGAGACGCGCTATACCATCATAATTGAACTTTTTAACATCATATAATTTTGCGCTCATTAAGCATGCTGCCTAAAAAATCGAGCCGAAACGCAATTGACTAAAATTTGGCTGCACATAGAAAGAGTAATGGACAAAACTAATACGCATTGGTAGCGTAAGGGATAAGACCAATGGCTGTAAGGCGAGGGGCATTGTTCCGCGCCCCAGTTGTTGCCGTAATTGGCTACTATTTTTTGCGCAAAATTAGTAATTTTTGCTTTTCGTTCTTTACTGTGTTTTTGGTTCATTCTGTAATCCATTCTCTTTACTCATATTTTATCTTCCTTTGTTATAATTGTCCTATTGTTATAATTGTTCTATACATTAATTATAATTTAAGTGATATCGAACTAGGTATAAGTTCCTAATCTTCGCGTGTTTTAACGCTCCTTAAACTTGAAACCTATCGTAGTACATGCGTGTTGAGACGCACTATGCAACAGTATAGAATATCTGCAAGTTCATAGCGCTCCTTAAATACAGCAAAGCCAAAATTGTCGCTTAACAAAAAGTTGGTGCTAAATAGATTAGTGGACGGAAAAGATACGCGTCGGTAGCGGAAGAGCGGAAGCGGTAAGAGCTGTGGCTGTTAAACGAGGGGCATGGGTTCGAGCATGAGACTTTAATTGTCTAAAGTTGAAACCTAATTTCTTTTAAACCTGTCAAGATATGATTTTGCTATGCCGTTGCGGGCCTGCTAGTTGAAACTTATTCCCAATGCGGAACAGCGGAGCCATGGCGTTATCAAATTACATGTTTGGCCGGCCGTTCTCCCCGCAATAAGGAATCCTGAACTGATAGTTAATCACAAACTTTTCAACGTTCATTCTCAATTTTCTAGTCTCCAAAGTCGGTTTATATTAACTATCAAGTTGATAAATATCACTGCAACAGATTGAACTCGTTGCACATAAATAAATCTGAATAACTTTTTTGAAAGATCAGTCAATGATGCTGTTCTGAATTTATGATCAGAACCCAATGCCACGCTAGGGAAATACTTTATTACTTCGTATTCAGTTACTCTGTCCCTTGCAAATGACATCATAACTTTCAATATGTTCCCGTTCTACTTAAATTCCACCGAGAAATGCGAATCCAATTCTAAAAGGAAACCAAAATGCAAAACTAATAATGAAATGGCAATAAACTTTTACCTCCTTTACTGAACTGGAAGCAAAACCGCAGCGCTCACAATTTCAGCTACATTTGCATTACAAAATGGTAGTATTTTTCGTAACCCACCCACCACTCCACTTCAATTTAAACTACAAAATGTCTCTACCCAAACGCTGCATCCTGAATTAATAAGGAAGCGCGTGTCCGTACGCAGAAGCGAGTATGCCAGGAAGCTTGAAGCAGCAGCGCGACGTCGTTTACACGGCTTCAGACTAAATCTGATACGAAACCTTGACGAAATAGTTTAATGTCTAAATCTAATTTTTTTGATGCATGTGTATTTTGCTTGCTACAGTCAACACGAACTTATTGACAAATTACGAGAGCTTGCAAAATCTGAACTTTCAACATTTCCAACAAGACAGATGTGGCTGCGGAATGGCAGAAAACTGACATCTAAATGGCCAACAAGAAATGTTGTTTTCCTCGGACAGCATACAGCAGTGGTACTCATCACCTGTACCTCCGCACAGTCATTACGGAGACAACAGCACTCAGACACAACAAGAAACAAGCAATTCACCTTCAACATTGATGATCTGGAATTTTTCGAATTAAAACTTAATACAAAAGAGCAACGAAATTGCTTTACTACATATACACATCCCCACTTTGTTTCTTGCTTTTCGTACAATTTGCTGTAACAACCCACTTGGCTCAGTTCATTAAGCAACCTGTCCCACAACCACAAGATAAAACGCCTCCGGTTTTTCTGAAGAGCAGTATTATTACAATGTTGAAATTTGATTGGCTGCAGTTTGAATGTCTCTCATATATACGTTTCATTACTCGTCCCTGCTTGCTGCAGTTCAGTCGCTTCGATAATATAAAAAAATGTATGCACAAAACAGAACGTTTTTTTTTACCGGACTTGCGCTGGGAATAGCACTTAGCAAAAGCCTTGATTGGAAATTTAAATGCGCTGATTACTTAAGTCTTCTAATAGCTTACTACTTAGCAAAAAACAGCGGCATAGCACCTTACAAAGACAGAATGACCAGAGAAATAAGGAGTGCTATCATAGTCAACAAAAGCAATTTTTCTTGTACTATAATGTTTTGTTCTGTGTTTAGCGGACACAATGCGCACTGACATCCAGCGATCGTGGGTGGAGAATGACGTGTTGATCATCTGCGCCACTATTGCTTTCGGAATGGGCATCGACAAACCAGATGTGAGGTTCGTGTTCCACTACAGCATGCCCAAGTCACTCGAGGGATACTACCAGGTGAAAAAAAACACCCTCACCCCTACCCCCCCCCCCCCCCCCCGCTCAGTTTACTGTTGTATGATTAAATGCTCTGTTAAGTTTCAATAATTAATATTTAATGTCAAAATTCCTGGGTTAACAGTTACATTGTTGACATTTAGTCAAATTGACCGTGCGTTCTGCTAGGTTCCGGTGTTCCTGGTTTTTTATAGCTGCGAAGCTGTAAGCTTAGCGTAGCTATATTGCGGTGCTCTTGGTTTTTACGACTCGAAGAGGAGTATTGGTTTTCTTAAGGTTTTTTTTTTTTTTACCGGAAGTACTATTTGTTCAGACGATGTTTTGACCTAAAAGAGAAAGCGAGAAAAATTGCAGTGTGAACTAATTTTTTCTGAGCGAGAGAATTTTTTTGATCATGCGCTGCGTTTAGTGAATGACTTTTTGACATTGAAAAGTAGTTTTTGACTGAATGGCACATATAGATAACGGTTTTTAGCCGTTTTTTCGTCTAAGTTGCCTAGTTTTTTTGCTTGTAATTTGGTTTTTTGTAGAAATAATTTTTAATTGATGCTATGTTGAAATGTAAACCCCGGAAATTGATAGCACAGTATTTTGCATAGCCTGAAATTGCGTTTCAAATGCGAAATTGGCACATATTTCTTGATTTTTTTAGTTAATTTTTGGCTTTGTTTCTATCAATTTCTTCATTTTTGGATTTTTTAGCTGTTTTTTGTCAAAAATCAGTTAATATGGCAACTTCCCTTTGATAATTCATATACTCAATGCCTCTTTCTACCTCGATGTAATTTTGTTTCATAAAATTGTACATTTGCTAATCCGATTTTCGTAGTTTTTTGGCAATTTTTTTCAGTTTTTTGTTTGTATTTTGCTTTTAATTACTAGAAATAGTGTTTTGGGGAACATGAGAGCCTTTAATTTTGTTTCAATAAAATTTCAATCTTTTTTTTGGTGTTAAGTTTTTGAAAAAAACAGATAAATTTTTTTCATAAATGCAGTCTTAAATATTTTTTGACCACTTTTTTTTGCAAAATGTTTCATTGTTTCGTATGTCTGAATTCTGCTTTTTCTTGTTTTATTCTGTTCAGCAAGTTGGATTTTGTCTCGAATGACTCGTCTTTTCTATGTCTCGAATGCTGATCAATGAAATGTACTCGTTTTTCTTGATTTTTTTAAATTTGATTTTTAACTTTCAAAAATCAAGAAATTGGTCTTTTTGTTATGGTGTTCCTAACATTGTGTCCATATTCTTTACATTCTCGTTTGTTTCATTCTAGTTTTGTCCTGGCACCTACTTTTTTATTCGTTATATTGATTTTTTCAGTTGTTAAAAAATTGAATGAATTCAGCTTTTTCTTAGATCTTGGTTTCTTCGGTTTGCAATTGATTTATTTCAAAATAAGGCAGTACTGGGACTTTGCTAGAAAGTCTTTTCCAACATTTCTACTTATTACTATTCATTGCAATTTTTTTCCGGGCTCGGTATTGTTTTTAGAGGATTTTCTGCCTTTGAATAATATTCTGTTGCTTTTGTTTTTCTGATTAATTTAATTTTTGAATTAGCATGAAATCATGTTGTCTAGGATATATACAACAAGGAAGAATTCTGTATTATTTTTATCTTAATTGCCGTGATTAGAAATCTTATTGTAGTGGTTCTCTGATTCTTAAGTTTGAGCACTCTTTTTTCAATAATTTTGACTTTCCTGTTTTTTTTGAAAAGTTTTTATCTGCCGTTTGCTTTTGCGATCTTTTTGAGATTATAATCATTAATTATCTGAGGGCAATTGATGGCGCTCTCAGCTTTGTCAGGCTATCAGTTTTTTGACCATCCTAAAAATTTCAGACTGTTTTAACGTTGCCAATCGTTTTCAATAATAAAATTTTGCTGCATTTTCTTTCTCTTGGTGACAGTGGTTTAAATTTCACCGATTTTTAGATCAGACCCGAGGAGGTAATGAGTTAATGGTTTAATACAAAAGGTAATGGTTTCAGCTTTTCGTGAAGTTTTGGTGCTTCGAGTCGCTTCCGGAATTCTTCCGGCTATGTTTTTTGTTTCATCGTCTGACGCTCTTTTTTCGTTTTACATTTGTTCACACAGCAAAGCTGAAAAAGTCAAATTTTCTGAATGACTTCTTCCTCTCACTAACAGCATTTGCGCGCGTGACGTCATTTCTCACTCGCTTTAGCCAAAGTTTTTTGGTTATTTGCGTGATTAGATTTTGATCATACGTGACTTACCTCACTCAATAAAATGACTTTTGCACTTTAAAAACTTAAGTTTAATTTGAATTTGTTTAAGGTCAAAGGAACTCCTATGTTTAGTAAAGGTCCCTAAAAAGAGGCTTCTGAATTTTAACAAGCTTTAGTAATTTATCGCTGAATGTTTTTTGGCCTAGTTTTTTTGAGCGGCGTCGATTTTTTTTTTTCAATTTAGATCTGTATCTGTTTCTATCTCTATTATATGGCACGCAGGTCTATTCTTTCGCAGCTATTCCGGCAATCTGCCGGCTATGTTTTTAGAATTAAAAGAATTTGAATTTTATCGGGGCACTCTTTTTTATGACTCGAGGAGTATAGGTGGAGCGTCTTTTTTACGAATCGAAAAGAGCATTGGTGGAGCGCCTTTTTACAATCAAAAGAATTTTGGTTGTGTGGGTTCTGTCTTTTTACGACTCGAAGAGGAGCATTGGAGAAGTCCTTTTCACAATTCAAAGAATTTAAATTGTATTGGGGCGCCGTCTTTTTTACGACGCGAAAGGGGAGTATTGGTAGAGCGTCTTTTTTAATCGGAAATTTTTCCGGGAGGGTATTTGAAACGGAAAGTGAAATGCGTGAGAACGAAGTGTTTAGGTCAAATTGCTGAAGAGAAGAGAGAGAGAGAGAGAGAGAGAGCGCAATTATTTGTTCATGTCGCTTTTTTAGAGAGAGGGAGAAAGAGCGAGCGAGAAAAGTAGGTGTGAAAAATTTTTCACTATGCGAGAGAACTATTTTGTTCATGTGCGGCTTTTTCAAACCAGTTTTTTTAATAGCCGCACAGCGATAGCTGGAGCTATTATTGGTCTTCTCTTGGTTTTTTTAAATTTCGTCGTCAGGATTTTTGTTACGACCATATGACGTCACCACCACTTCAAATCTGCTTTTTGTTCATTCGATCATGCAATTTCAACTGAAGTGCGTGCGTGACGTCATTTTTCGCTCTTAGTGGGGCGCATTTTTTGTTCATTTGTGTGATTAACTTTGTGTTCACAATTGACTCACCTCACTCTCAAAAATTACTGCCTCACTTTGAAATTAACTTTTATTTACTTTACTTCCAAGAGATAAGATCAAATGGGTGTGTGTCACTCTAAATGGAGGTTACTTGAGAGCAGCTACTAGAGGCAGCAAAAACTTATACAGATTTTTAATCAAAATATAACATCAGCCTTCAATGAAAAGACGAATTTTTTTGGTCTGTCTTTTTACTGTTTTCTTTGAGACTGCAGATCTACGAAAGTATTGCGGCTGTTTTCTGGCAATCTGCCAGCTATGTTTGTTTAATAGCCGCACAGCGACAGCTGCGGCTATTATTGGCCTTCTCTTGTTTTTTTTCGTCAAGATTTTTGTTGCGACCATTTGAAGTCACAACCAATTCAAATCTGCTTTTTGTTCATTCGTTCATGCAATTTCAACTTAATTGGGTGCGTGATCGTTTTTCACTCTCTGCGAGGTTTTTGTTCATCCGCGTGATAAAGTTTTTGGTCACACGTGACAATTCAGAGAGGTCAAGTGGATATGTGACTCTAATTGAAGGTTATTTGAGAGCAGTTATTAGAAGCAGCAATAAGTTAAACATATTCTTAATCACAATATAACGTCTCAGCATTCAATAAGAAATTTCTTTTCTGGTCTGTCTATTTTTTCTTTTTGAGACTGTAGGTCTACGAAGCTATTGCGGCTACTCCCTGGCCAGCTGTGTTTATTAAACTTCTACCAGGTGTTGGGTGCTTGAATGTTGAAGCAGAATGTCACTTTTTTTCTGAATGTAAGTGTTTGGGGGAAGCTTTTTAGCATTTTATGTATAATTTTGTTCGAGAATTTTGTAGAGATTCTTTGAGTTTGTCCTTCACTTCTCCTTTCTTTGGGTTTTCTCAATATGGCCTACAGTTGTTGATTTTCTGTCAATGAGCGATCGTGTAATTAATAATAAAAAATCAACCGCCCTGAAGGTCTTTTGCCTATAGTTTTTGACTGTTAATTTTCATGTTAATTTTTTGTGTTACTTTCACAATGTCAGTACAACGAAGTTGGAATAGCATCAGGTTAGTGGGATCACTCTTCTACTTCGGGTCTTTTCCGGAATTCTTCCAATTATCTTTTTTAAGATCTCTTCGCGTTTCATGATTTTTGAAGTGAATTTGAAGCGGTGATTTTGCGGCGTGAAATTTTTGCATTCTATTTTTCAAATAGAGTGAGAAAACGGTGTATGTGCAAAAAATTGCTTTCTCGCTAGTGGTTTATTGTTCACATGGTATTTTAGCTGTGCTTTTTACTGTTTTTATAGCTGCGAAGCTGAAAGCTGAGCGAAGCTATATTGCAGTGCTCTTGGTTTTTTGTTTCGTCGTCTGACGCCTTTTTTTCGTTTTACATTTGTTCACACAGCAAAGCTGAAAAAGCCGAATTTTCTAAATGACTTCTTCCTCACTAACGGCATTTGCGCGCGTGACGTCATTTCTCACTCGCTTTAGCAAAAGTTTTTAGGTTATTTGCGTGATTAGATTTTGATCATACGTGACTTACCTCACTCAATAAATTGACTTTTGCACTTTAAAACTTAAGTTTAATTTGAATTTGTTTAAGGTCAAAGGAACTCATTTATGCAGTAAAGGTCCCTAATAAGAGGCTTCTGCGGAATGAATTTTAACAAGCTTTATTAATTTATCGCTGAATGTTTTTTACCTAGTTTATTGAGCGGTGTCGATTTGTTTTTCAGTTAAGATCTGTATCTGTTTCAATCTCTAGTATATGGCACGCAGGTCTATTCTTTCGCAGCTATTCCGGCAGTCTGCCGGCTATGTTTGGAGTTTTTGATACTTTTTTCTAAATGGTTTCTCCATACAAGCCATAGTCAATTCTAGGTCATTTCTTGCTTAGTCAGTGAAAATTCTTTGAATTGTAGCTCATGACTTGTCCTGCTATGTTCTTTTTCATCACTTTAAATTGAGTGATTTTGAAGCAGTAAATGAAACTCGTGATAAATTTTTGAAGTTTGGGTTCTGAACAAATTTGAAAAGTAAATCTAAAGAGTTTTTTTTTCATACGCTGTTTTGTTGAGGGAGCGAGGAACTGGGAGTGAAAAAAACTTCTGTAGGCGAGCGAGGTTTTTGTAAAAAAGTGATTACAAGTTTATTGGTATTAAACGTTTTTTGTTGAAAAGTGAGGATTGGGAAATTTTAAATTATCTTTTATTTTTGCAGTCTTTCTAATCTTGGATTCTAATTTTAGATTTTTCAGCATTTTAATACTTTATTTGCACCAATAATTTTCTTAGCTCTATGTACTCTCGTAATATCAACCATTCCTAAAGGTTTGTTAGATCTATTTCAAGTTTTTCTTGAATGCTTTTTGTTTTGTTCAAGTTTTCCAGCATTTGGGGATGTTTATGATTCAAGTTATTTCTTTTTGGGCTTCATCAATTTTTTACTTAGGTAGTTTCTGGAGTTCTTCTGGCTATCTCTTTCTTAAGATTTGTTCACAGATTTCCATGGTTTTTGAAGTGAAATCAGATTTTGAAGTGATTTTTGGCCACGCCAAAGCAGTAAATGAAGCGAAAAAGCGAGGTGTTGTGCGGCGTGAAATTTTATTGTTCTTATTTTAAAGTTGATTGAGAAAACGGTGTTTGAACAAAAATTAGCTTTCTCGCTAGTGTTGTTCACATGTGCGGCATTTTTACTTCGATTAATTGCTCTTGAACGCACTTCATAGCAATTATTGTAAACGTGTGTGTCTTTTTTTTATGCAAATCTTTCGCTTGACAATTTTGCGCTTTTCTTCTTGAATATTCTTTGACTTCTCAAGTGACTTTTTCACGCTTTCGTTCATCATTTTTGAGTGATCTCTAGTGCTCCGAAGTAGTTTCTAATATAAAATCGGCTGCAGCGTAGAAATATTAACTGACTGGTAGCGCAGTGGTTAGTGCGTGTGGCCATGGATCGAGAGGTTAGTTGTTCGAATCCCGGTGGGGTCAAAGATTTTTGCACCCATAAAAAAATTGATCTAGGCTACTGCCCCGATGAATTAAATTGCCTCGCCTATCGTTCAAGAGCAATTCTTCCGACATTTGTCGGTTTATGTTTTTAATTTCAAGTTTTTTGATCGTATTTTTCTATGTGTTTTTCCTTATCTAGTTATATTCTATTCTAGCTCTAGTTTTTGCTTCGTCAATGAAACTTTTTTGAATTGCGGGTCAGGACTGGTCCTGGTATGTTTTTTTAAGATATGTTTACACATTTTTCTTTTGAGCTTTCAAAGCGGGATGAACAGTTAACGCTCAGTGGGCATTAGGTTTCCTTAGAAGCTCTAAGCTGGTTTTAGTTGTCTTTCTGGTGCTTGAACTGTAGAGCCTGCTGCGAAGGCCTAAAGTCAGGATCAAAAGGTCATTTTTTCAGTTTTCGAGACCAAAATGCTTCTTTTTTCGCTTTGTTGTAATTTTTATCTGTTTTTGTTAGTTTTTCTTTAGGGGTCAGTGAAACTTTATCATGGCTAGACGATGGGTTACTGAAGTTTTATAAGACATTGAAAAAGTGTCGCTAGAATGTTGTAGGGACAACTGTTTGATTATGAAGATAATAGTATCACGAGTTTCCAAATATAAGTTTCATAAATTTCTAGATACGTGTAATTTCGAGCTTTTAAATTTAGAGGCCAATGAAACATTTTAAGGAATGAAATCATGCTATTGAATGGTTAACAGGTCCGAAACACTTCAAAACGTGTGCTCAGGTTAATGGATATATTGAAATTAATGAAATTTGGCTTTCAGGATTTGATTAACGATTTGTTGTAGTTTCAATATATTTAGTTTAATCTAAATTTACGAGAATCTGTTTGGTTGGCCTTATTCAGTCTGTCGGGCAGCTTTAGTAAATTTAGTTTTTTTTCAATCAATTCTTTGGATTGTATTTCAGGACTTGCCCTTGGTTTTTTTCATCGATAGGTTTGTGGAGTGTATTAAAAGTAGGATGTAAAAGTCAATGCCGCAGGTAAAAACTAAGTGTTTAGGTCAAGTGGCTGAATAAATTAAAGAGAACAGAGAGTGATTTTTTTCTTCATATCGCGTTTTTCAGAGAGCGAAAAAAGTAGTAAAAAAATTTTGCTAAGCGAGCGAAATATATGGATCGCGTGGGACTTTTTCGATTAAGTTTTCATAGTTTTAATTTTACTTTTCTCGGTGAAGTGGATTTTCTAAATCGTATTGGCAATATTTTGATCATCTCAATCATAACGAGTGTTTTATATGCAATCTTGAGTTATTTCTGCGATTTCGCCGTGTTGGAGGCGTTTAAAACGGTTTTGTGCTCTTTTTTCATGTTTCCAATGCGAGGGATTTCATTTTTGGGTTGAAATTACCTTTTATGACGGCCCTCGTGTCCTACTGATAAAATCAATATCAGTTTAATTTCGTTTTAATATACGTAATTAGGCTAAATATAATGATTTTTTCGCTTTATTTTTCTGTTTTGAAGGTTTTCACATTTACAGATCATTTTTCTATGTTTCACTGTTTACTCAGATTTGATGACAGGTTAGTGGTTACTAAGGGGAAATAATTAAAGATTCGATAGCACATATTTTCATATTAATAAATTCTGCAGCTTTTGTAATATTTAGTTCTTTCTCATGTTTTATGTGTTTTACAGTGCGTTTGGGTGTCGCCTAGGTGCTTAATAAATCAGCAAGAACTGGTTTTTAAACTTTTTGAGAGTAGTTATTGAGGTTATGCAATTTTGATTGATTATTGAAAAGATTATTGAACCTTTTCTTTTTGCTCAATTTTTCTTTTTTGGGATATTCAAGTGTTAATCTAAAGAAATTACACCAGACACTTCTGTGATATACAATGCTTCAAATTGAATGGTATAATGAAATTAATAGTTTTGTAAGTTGGTGGTTGGCTACTGTAAAGTAATATTTGTTAATAGCCGGGTCAGCAATTCCAGGCGGCTATTATTGCGCTCCTAATTTTTTTTTACTTCGTCTAACAGATTTTTGTTTCGTCTTACCCTGACTTCTTAGAATTGACTTTTTCAATGACTTCAGTGACTTCTACTGCTTTGCAGTTAAGTTTGTGTTCGTGATGTCATTTCTGCTTTTATGTCAATTGCGTGACCTACCTCACTCAAAAAAATGACTTCTGAACTCACTTATAGAACTTTAAATTTCATGAACATATACTAATTAAAGGTCAATAGTGTGCGTCTAAGTAGTGCCAAACTTATATGCCCTAATTCCTGAGTAGTAGAGTCTTGAGTTTTAATATCGAATATTAATTTTGAAAAAAGTCCATTAGTGCCTTTTCCTTGTAGAGCAAATGTGTCTCATAAAACTACCGTCCGAATCTAACCCAAAAAGTCTAGTCGTCTATTAAAAAGCTTGTGGTCGATCTGTCAATCTTATTTCTTTCGTTGTTTCAATTCATGGTTGGCCAGAAGCGTCTATCGCGGCTATTTACAGGCAATCTGCCGGCAATGTTTTTGAGTCAATTCCGGAGTCTTTTTGCCATGTTTTATCTATACTTTTCGAGTGTATTTAGAACAAGATGTAAAGGTCAAATTCCTTACATGAAAACTAAGTTCTTATGGCAAACGACTAAATGAATTGAAGAGTAGAGAGAGAAAAAAGTAGGTGAAGGAGATTTGCAAAGCGAGCAAATTTTTGATCACGTGCGGCTTCTTCGAAGAAGTTTCTTAGGTTAACTTTGCTTTTTTTGTTGGTGGTTGTTCCAAAACATATTAACAGTTAATTGTTTGTTTGGGAGTTTTTTCGACCATCTCGTTGATTTTTTTAAAGTTTTATATGCAATCTTGATCTATTAATTGTAATTTTGCCTTTTCGAACGCTTTTTTAACGGATTTTGTGATTTTTTCATGCTTTTAGTGTCTGCGATGTTTTTTTGTTTGAAATTCGTTTTTATATTGGTATTCGAGGTATTTTCTCTTTATTTTAATTTTAAATTTGTTGTAGAATACGGGCTAATTTTCATTTATTATGCTTATTTTTCTGTTTTTGATGTTGTTTTTACCTAATTACTGTTTTTTTCCGAATTTCAGATTATTTTTCTTGTTCAATTGATCAAGGGGTGCTGTCCAGGGTTATGGCTAATAAGTGAGAACAAGTAATAGTTTCACAGCGCATGTAGTAATTTCTGCAGTTTTGTAGTTCTTGCTCAAGTGTTTTCCAATACGTCTAGATGTCGCGTGGATGCTCAAGGAATAAGCAAGAACTGTGTCAAGAAACGTGCATTGTCTCAGTGTCTGCGATGATTTTTTGTTGAATGTCGTTTTAATATTTGTTCTCGTGGCCTTTTTATTTCGTTATTATAATTTTAAATTTGTTCTTTGTACAATACAGGCTAAATGTCAGCAATTTTTTGCTTATTTTTGTTTTTGATGTTTTCACCTAATTACTGTTTTTTCCCGAATATAGATTATTTTTTTGTTCAATTGATCAATAAGGGGCGCTGTTACGGTTATGACTACTAAGTGAGAATAAGTTATAGTTTCACAGCACATGTAATAATTTAATCAATTCTGCAGTTTTTGTGGTTTTCTTGCTCAAGTGTCTTCCAATACGTCTGGGTGTCGCGTGGATGCTCAAGGATTAAGCAGGAACTCTGGCGTGAAACGTGCATTGTCTCTTGAAATAATATTTTTGTAATATTGTAACAATTGCTAATCTAACATAATACCTGTAAATTACACTGCCTGCAACTTTACACAAGACTGTAAATAATCAGGTAGTTCAGTGTTTCCTTTTTTATGTCTTAAATTGTGGAGAACATATGTTGAGGTTTCTGATACTTTGTTCCTAAGTTTTCTTTTTGCTCGGTTTTTCCAATTTTTGAAATATATCGCCGGTTACTTTTTTTTCTAACAGAAGCAGCTTTGTTTAACAAAAATTATGCATATTAACAGTCTCTTATTGAAGACAGTTTTTTCAAATTTGAGTATTATGATGGAGCAATTAGATTTTTGGTTTAATTGGTGCGCTAGTGCGTAAGTTAAGTTTTGCTTCGGGTCGATTCCGGAGCCTTCGGGCTATGTTTTTTTCAAGATCTGTTCACACTATTTCGCGATTTTTGAAATCAAGTTTGTTACGATTTTGATTACGCCAAAGCAGCATCGCGGCGTTAGTTTTGTCACTCCAATGCTAAAGTGGGGTGAGAAAACGGTATTTGAAGAAGTGTTTGGCTTTTAGAGCTAATTTTTGCTCACATGGGGGCAATTTGAGCTTTTTAAGCAATTTGTTGTTCTTTAAAGTCGCTTCCAAGTCAGTTCATTGTTTAGTTTTTTGGTTTTGCAATGAAACTTCTTTGAATTGTTTCATGACTTTTCATGCTATGTTTTTCGTCGTCTGACACTCTGTTTTCGTTTTACATTTTTACACACTGCAAAGATGAGAAAGACGATTTTTCTGATTGATTTCTTCCTCTCACTAACGGTATTTGCGCGCGACTCTCTCTCTTTCTCTCTCTCTCTCTCTCTCTCTCTCTCTATCTCTCTCTAGCTAACGCTTTTAGGTTTGCGTCATCAGATTTTTATCATACGTGACTTACCTCACTCAATGAAATCACCTTTGTACTTTAAAACTGATGTTAAATTTGAATTAGTTTAACACCAAAGGAACTCGTGTAATAAAGGCCCTTAATAAAAAGGCGTCTATAGATTGAATTTTAACAATTCTTAATAATGAATCGCTGAATGTTTTTACATTGTTTTTTTTTAGCGCCATCGATAACTTTTTCAGCTTGTCTTCACGTCAAGCAAGTCTATCGCAGCTATGCCGAGTGTGTTTTAATGAATCCGGGCCTACCAAAACCAATTGAAGATCTATCCGCTTTGCTTAGTTATCGGGATGGTCTCAACTGTTTTATTTATTACATTATAGTCTGGGTTAAAATCAATGAAATATCAATGAAAGCTAGTTCAAAATTGTAGTTTAAGAGGCGTCAAAAGAGCGCTTGAGCCTAAATATGTAAACTACATCTTTGTGTAAATCAATGGAGGATAGATGTGTCTATTGCTTTTTAGGAGAGTGGCAGAGCTGGGAGAGACGGGATGAAGAGTGTGTGCTGTCTCTACTACTCATCTGCTGACTTCACTCGCCTTTGCAACCTCATACATTCTGACAAGTCCCCAGGTACCACCATGCTAACGTGAAAACGGTTACAAATCCAGTGAAAAAGTCATTCAAGATTGTAATTAATAACCGCACAGCGATAGCTGGGTCTATTATTGGCCTTCTCTTAGTTTTTACGACTCAATGAGGAGTATTGGTTTTCTTAATGTTTTTTAACAGGAAGTACTATTTGTTCAAACAGCATTTTGACCTAAAAGCGAAAGTGAGTAAAACTCTCGTGCGAACTAATTCCTTCTGGGCGAGAGAAGTTATTAATTGCTCTCAAACGAAGTTTGTAGCAATTATATTAGTCCTGTTGGTCTTTTTTTTTTATGCGATTTTTCGCTTGACCGATTTTTCGTCTGACGCTTTTGACTTTTCGTCCTCAAAAACGGGATAAACAGGTAGCGCCCAGCGGGCATTAAGTGCTCTTAGAGCCTTTCAGCTCTGTTTCAGTTCAAATTGTTTTGGAGACTTATACTTATACTTATGGTGTGAAGGGCGGTTCTGAGAGGTTGAGAACCCCCCCCCCCCCCCCCCGTTGACCCCCATCCCCACCGCGCTGTTGCCCCCCCCCCAACCCAGTGTTGCCCCCATCAGCCCCCAGTGCACCCCCCCCCCCCGTGGCTAGCTACTGACGAAGCCAACCGCTCGCCGGTCGTTTGAGAGCAATTCGCCCGACGTTAGTCGGTTATGTTTTGATCATGTGCTGCGTTGAATGATTGACTTTTCGACTTTGAAAAGTGTTTCTGAGAGAGTGGCGCATATAGATGACAATTTTTAGCCGTGTTTAATTGCTCTCAAACGAAGTTTGTAGCAATTATATTAGTCCTGTTGGTCTTTTTTATGCGATTTTTCTCTTGACCGATTTTTCGTCTGACCCATTTGACTTTTCGTCCTTAAAAACGGGATAGACAGGTAGCGCGCACCGGGCATTTAGTTTAATTTGAGGCCCTTAGCTGCGTTTAGTAATCCTTCAAATGGTTAGTGTGGTGAAGCTACTGGGAAGGCCGTACTTTAAGATTAAAAAGTCGTTTTTGAGCCCAAAATTTTTAGTGTTTTTTCGTCATTTTTCGAATTTATCTAATTGAAGATAAAGGTAAAGGTCTTTTGCAAGACATAAGTGCTGTTATGACCACTTAAACAGCTACATGTTTTGGTATTGCAAACAGCTATTGCAAACAAAAACACGCAATTTTATACTAATTTTCACAATTTTTAAGTTTTTTGAAAATTTCTCATTTTTTGAGTTTTTAGCCCTGGATGTCAGGGAACATCCTCTGGGCTTACTGCATAGATGGTAATGGAAGGTTTTCGACATTTTAACATTACTTTTTTTCTTTTTTAATTTGACAAAACGCCCAATTTTTTTTTAATTGTTTTTTGTCATTATTCAAGTTTTTCCAGGCCCAGGGGCCAGAAAACCTTCTCAAGCGTTTTATAATAAGTTAGAAAACTTGCAATATTTTTCATAGCCGCATAGCGATAGCTGAGGCTATTATTGGCCTTCTCTTGGTTTTTTTTTATTTCGTCATCATGATTTTTGTTACGACCATATGACGTAACAGCCATTTTTTGTTCATTCGTTCATGCAATTTCAACTGAATTGCATGTGTGACGTCATTGTTCGCTCTTAGTGGAGCGAGTTTTTTTGTTCATGCGCGTGATTAAATTTTTGGTCACACTTGACTTAACTCACTCTCAAAAATGACTTCCTCACTTTGAAATTGACTTTTATTTACTTTAATTCAAAGAGATAAGGTCAAATGGTTGTGTGTCACTCTAAATGAAGGTTATTTGAGATCAGCTAATAGAGGCAGCAATAACTTATACAGATTTTTAATCAAAATATATCAGATCAGCCTTCAATGAAAAGACAAATTTTTTTGGTCTGTCTTTTTTACTGTTTTTTTTAGACTGCCGATCTACGAATCTATTGCGGCTATTTTCTGGCAATCTGCCAGCTATGTTTTTTTCTTTTTCAGGCTTCTCCTGCCTGAGGAGCCACGGAACCTCTTCTAGAGTTTGGCAATGGGTTACTGCATAGTTTCTATATGTAACGGATGATTTTGAAGATTTTAATATCACGAATTTTAGCGTTTCTTTGACAAACTTGTAGTTTTTTTCAATTTTTGTTATGTATTGTCATTATTCAGGTTTTTTTCATCCTCTGGGGTCAGAAAACCTCCTTTTGGGTTTGATAATAAGTTATTGGAAAAATTTTTGGCCATGGAATAGTTGTAAGTTTTTTAATATCACAAATCTGAGCAGTTTTTTTTTAAAAAAACTTGCAATTTTTTTCAAGTGTTTTGAAATTTTTTGTCATTTTTTAGATTTCTCCAGCCTAAAGATTTAAGGATTCTCCCCTAGGGTTTGATAATAGCGTATTGCATTTTTTCTAGATGTAATTAAATGATTTTGAGTATGCGATTCACAGAAACTTAAACTTATGGTGTGAAGGGCGGTTTAGAAATTGACACCCACCCTCCCCAACCCCGACAACAACCTGTCCCCTCATATCGGCCCCCACCCTCTCACTACCCCCAATCCGCACCCCTGCACATCGTTCAGGCTGTAGGGGCCCCATGCAGCCAAAGATCCCCCTCCCACCGTTTTTGTAAATTGGTTTTGTTGTAGAAATAAGTTTTATCAATGCTGCATAAATATGCAACCCTCTGAATTTGAAACCACAGTTGTTTTTGCGCTCCTAATAATGCGTTTCAGGCGCAAAATTGGCAGATATTTTTCAATTTTCTTGTCAATTTTTTTTGCTTTTCCGTCTGTTTCATTTTTTGAGCTTTCAGCGGACTTTTTTCTACCCGCTCAGTAAATATAGCAACGTCCTTTTCACAAGTTCAATTGAATGCCTCTTTTTGACGTGTGGTTGTTTTGATAAAAGTGTACAAAACTAATCCGGTTTTTGTCCGTTTCCCAGTTTTTTTTTGTATTTTGTAGTTATTTACTAGTAAAACTCTTTTAAAAAATCTTTATCTGCACCGTCAAGGATTTTTGTTTCGTTCAAAAGTTAATTGAAGTAGTTTTTGGTAATAAGCTTTTCAAATGAAGTAAAAAATTTGACCATTCGTTGACCATTTTTTTCAAATTTTTTTGTTTCGACTGTGAAATCTGTGTTTTCATTTCTTACTGAGACAGGAAGATGGGCATGCAATTTTTGTGAGCCTTGATTGCTTAATATTGAAAAATCCATGTTTTTACCTAACTTGTCCAGGTTTTCTTTCAATTTAATTAGATTTACCTATTGTATTGTATTTTTCAAAGGTTGCGAATTAGTTTTATCTTTTGACAATGTCTGTGTTCTTCACATTGTAGCATGTATCTTTCCAACAGTCTCCCAATGTTTATAGTTTTATTGGCCCGGCTTTTCTTGGTTTAAACGTATTGATTTGAACTGATATTTTAAGTTTTGATTTTCAATTTTGCATCTGCAGCTTGCTTTTAAATACATTATAGCACTGAGTTTTTGCAAGATTCACTGTTAAACATTTTGGTTGACTGTTTTCGTCTGGTAATATTCATAGGTCTAGGTTTGGTAATATAAGACATTTTGCTTTTGAATATTGATCTTATGTCTTTTTCTTGATTAATTTCTGACTTGATAAATTTTTTGGCCAATGCTTAGTTTTATCAGCGCGTTCATTGCGATTAAGAACGACAACTACTCGTTAAGGTTTATTTAGGTTAAGGTTTCTATCTTAAGGTTAAGGTTTCTGCTTAAGGTTTCTATCTTCTGAAACTGACTTGACCTAACTTTAATTCAAATGATTACAGTTGTTTTGGTATAAATTATTGTTTTTAATGAGAAAAATTACGGAAGTTGATAAATTGTGTAACATTTTCTGCAGTGTATGCTAGTTCTCGACGAAAAAAAAAACACAGCGGAAAGAATTCCGGAAATGACTATAAGATTCTACTGTCTGAAAAAATTACAATTTAAATTGCTTGGTACTTACTGAAGTGACTACTGAAACAAAAATTTTGGTCAAAAGTTGAGAAATAGCCCATAAAAACCAACTGAACTTAAAGAAATGGAAAGTCCATTACTCCTGTATTTAATACATGCGAAAATTACTACGGAAATTGTTTTACGGAATTGGAAGCATCAAAGCTCAAGCGGCAAAGTTCAAGCTATGTCTACCTGTCAAAATTTTGTATTTTCGCAGTAAAATTTTTCTTCAGATTTCGAAGTTCAAGCTATGTCTACCTGTCAAAATTTTGTATTTTCGCAGTCAAATTTTTCTTCAGATTTCGAAGTTCAAGCTATGTCAACCTGTCAAAATTTTCTATTTACCTGTCAAAATTTAAATTTTTCTGCGAAAATTGAAAATTTGGAAAGGTTGCTATAGCTTGAACTTTGCCGCTTGAGCAGTTTCATGCTTCCAATTCCGTTAAACAATTTTCGTAGAATTTTTTGCATGTATTAGATACAGGAGTAATGGACTTTCCATTTTTTAGTACGGTTGGTTTTTATAGGCTATTTTTCAAATTTTGACCAAAGTTGTTAGTTTCAGTAGTCACTTTAAGTACCAAGCAATTTAAAATGTATTTTTTTTTCAGACAGACGGCTCTTATAGTCGTTTCCGGAATTCTTTCCGCTGTATTTTTTACTTCGTGAAAATTTTTGTTACTACCCTATAACGTCACAACCACTTCAAATCTGAATTGGTTCAGTTGTTCTTGCAATTTCAACTGAAGTGCGTGCGTGACGTCATTTTTCACTCTCGGTGGAGAGAGTATTTTGTTTATTCGCGTGATTAAATTTTTGGTCACGCGTGACTTACCTTACCCTCAAAAATGACCTCCTGACCCTGAAACTGACTTGTCCTAACTTTAATTCAAAGATATATATTCAAGTAGGTGCGTATCGTTCTAATTGAAGATTACTTGAGAGCAGCTAATTGAGACAGCAATAACCTATACATATTCTTAATCAAAATATAACATCACATACTTTTATGATAAGAGTAATTTTTGGTCTGTCTTACTGTTTTTTTGAGACTGCAGATCTACGACGCTATTGCGGCTATTTTCTGGCAATCTGCCAGCTATGTTTGACGATTGTTATATCGTCGAATTTAAATTACTCAATTTATAAAGCACTGTTTTTGGTTGGTTGAATATTAAAGTCGGAATATACTAGAATATACAATTTGCTATTAGCGCCGCTGGGAACTTAACAAACAAAGAATTGATACTGGCAGTTTGGTGATAATTTCAGTTATATTTGATGTCGACATGCAGCCGCATGTTTTCTAAATAAAATTAACTCTTAATGAAAAGAAACAAACTAAATCACCATCAGGGTGGGTTCTAAATTAGTTCTGAAAGATGGCCACATTTAGCACTCGCCTTTTATTGGTTCACTATTAAAGTAAGTATTTATTAATTGCTCTCGAAGAGAAGCAATTACTGTAAACGTGTGTCTTTTTTATGCAAAATCTGCTCTTGACGGTTTTTGACTTTTCGAGTGACTTTTACGCCCTTGACTTTTTGCGTTTCGCGTGATCTAAAATTCTCTCAATCACAATTTCGAGCAGCTAAACTCAATTGGCGGCAATTTAATACTAAATGACAAGTGAGCCGAAACTGGTTCCATTTTTCGCTTTAAATCTTAATAGTGGTATATATTGACCTCTAATGTGGTTATTTGAAGCCCCTATTGAACTTCTTAGTCTTTTTTTGAGCCCCCCCCCCCCACGACTGAAGCAGGCTGCGATTGATTAGCCCTCCCACTAGTCGTTCGAGAGCAATTCTTCCGACTTTTTGTCGGTTATGTTTTACGTTGAGCTTTGCTATTGTTGGCTTACTTTGATAGTAGTATAAGACTTCAATTACCTTCTGAGGGTATAAACAAGGATGATGATAAAAATGGATGGTTACACAAAGATAAAAAATGATATAAATCATGTAACAGCTAGAAAAAAAATCATTCATTGAACGGAAAGTCATGCTATACAGAAACTACATCTACACCTAAGGTACCACGTGCAAGATAAGTCAAAATCAAATTTTTCATTTCTCATTGCCATTAGTAGATTTTGAGTTGCGGTTTTGGATTTGCGAATATCCTTGAAAAAACTGATGGCTGACAATAAGTAAATCCACGGCGTCATTTATAATAAGTTCCACTCTAAAGAGAAACGGTTTTTCTGTACATCTTTTCTTAGCTAGTGTGAGTTCCAGACGTTCACGATCAAAAGTTCGTAGGCTTAAGACCTTTGTGTCCAACTTGAAAAATTTTCAAAAGATATGCAATTCTCATTGTTTAAGATTGCCGTAAAAACACGCATGTCTTGCTCGATAAGTTGATAGCATATTTGCAGAGAGTTGGATAATTTTAGCAGGGAGGAGTAGTCATTGTAACCAAAGCACCAACGCAGGCCATGGATATTGAGCTATTCTAATCTCCGTATATCAGAAATTTCAGGAAACCAAGCAGGGTATCCATATAGAAGAACCGACAAAACAATGACTTGAATAAATTGAATTTAACTCAAGATGGGAGGTTGAACGGAACGCTGTGCTTCAGGTAATTGAACGATCGACGAGCTTTTACTATTTTTGTTTGCATGTGAAGTCTCCATTTCAACGTTTTGGATACCTCAATAATTCCCAGATCCGTAATATTATCAAGCGAAGTAATCTCGACATCAAGAAGTATATTATCCAATGACATTCTACTAATATGTAAATAACCGCTTTTAGATGAATTAAAAGACAAATTTACAATAAGCCCATAAAACCGCAACCAGCATAGATGATTTTGGGCGCTATTCAAGCTGAAGTCGCCATGGCAGAGCAATTTCGTGTCGTCAACGTAGCAGAACACTTTTGATACTTTGGGTACGTCAATCGTATCGTCAATGAAAATTAAAAAGAAGAGCGGTCCCAACACGCTTCCCTGAGGAACACCACTAGTAACTGGGAGGCTCTCTGATAAAAAAACATATAATTTAACACATTGCCGTCTAGATGATAAATAAGAATCAATAAGTTTCACAAAATCTTCGTCAAAACCAAAATAAATAATTTTGGAGCGTGTAGCGTGGAGTGGTCCACAGAATCAAAAGGTTTTTGAAATCTAAATAAACAACAACTTGCTCAACGTCTCCGTTCAAGTTCAGATAACTCATGCAGAAATGTGAGCAATTGCTTAACTGTAGAATGTTTTGCACGAAATCCATGTCTAGGATTCAGCCGATCTTCGGATGATTAAACAGAAATAAAATTTTCTCTAAAACTAAAGATAACCTCGGGAGTATTAAAATAGGCCGATAATTGTCAACGTCCGCTCGAGGTCTTTTGTGAATAGGTGTAACATAGGCACATTTCCAATTCTCGGGACAATTTGTGATTGAATAATATATGTGAAAAGAAGATGGATGAATGGTGCTATTGCATGTGTCGCTTTACTTAAAATAGTCTGCTGTATGCCATCAAGAGCAGGAGTCGAGCTACTTGGGACACTTAAAAGTTAATTTTGAATTTCGTCAAGGCTGAACTGAACATCAGATAACTTGATCTCATTGCCGCACACAAAGTCAATTAACCGTATTTCACTTTTCGGTTGAAAAACTGATTGAACAAATTTTTAAACCACTTCGCTTTCACTGAGCCTTCAAAAGACACATCGTTTTTTTTAGAAGATTTGTTTAGGGAAGAAACCCCTACCATTTAAACTTTTCAACATAGCAAAGGATTCATTTGTATTAAACTTCTGTACATTGTTCAACAAGACCTGCTTGTCCATGTCGGTAAGAATCATTAGTTCATTTGAACAATGCATTGACTGCGATGAATAATCGAATGGAGCTTAGAAGCGCTTTCTCTGTTTTTGGGTAAGACTTTGGTTGAGAGCGCGAAATACTTTACGATGAAATGTTGATTGAAAATCCGGATTCAAGTTGTGGCATTCCTGAGCGAAAGATTGAGAGAGTGTTAGATGCGAAAAGTCAGCCTTGTTGAGAGAGCTGATCGTATAAGCGGGCCCATTTGCATATTGATAATCTAGGTCAACATTTGTTAAAAGAATAGGATAATGATCTGAGAAAAAATACTATAATAGTCGCATTTGTCCCATTTGTCGGGATGGGAGCAAAATTTACGATCCAAAATACTTCCAAGCTTATGAGTAGGCAAATCAACAATTTTTGTAAGCAATAAATCATTGCATAAAAATTCTAACAATTTTTTCCCATCAGAATGAGGCAAAGAGATGGACTCCCAAAGTACTTTGGGAAAATTAAAATCAAATAGAATCCACTGGACAGATTTGCGTTGATCACAGCTTAGGCTTGCCTCCCCATCAGCAAAAACACTTTGCAGTTTGTCTTCTGTAATACCAGGTTTGACGTAAAACACGGATCCTCGAGGAGGTAGGTATGCAATTATAAGTCAAAAAGTAAGAAACTGGTTACTTAGGACAAGAACACAAAGTTGCTCAAACTTTAAATAATAATTCAAGCGTTGCTCGTTACTAACAGATGTCCACCATGATGGCCGGCCGTTCGATCTGATCGGAGAACGACTGTATAAGGGTGACCTGCAAAAACTCCATTATCAGTGACCGAATCATCGTGCCATGTTTCTGTCAGACAGCGGGTGGAACTAAGCTTAAGAGCTGGCAAAAGTTTGTCTCAATCGATAGAATGCTCTGAACGTTAAGAAGGAAGATATAATTTTGAGAGGAGCATTTTTCTGTAGTCAATTCTATTGTACACGACCACGACGAATTTTTGTATATGCTTGCAGGATTTTGACTTTCAAGTTGACGTTTCTGCAATCACAATTTGTACTGCTGTACTCTCTCAGCTATAGTTAAGTCTGGTGACATATACACAATCGAAATTCTCAATCCCTCAATGCTACTGACTTACGCAGAAACCGATTTCGTTTTATCATTTCTTTAAACTTGAGAAGCAATAATTGATTTCCTGTATCACGTTGTGATTTTTTAATCCATTTACATTGAACATCAGATGACACAAGAGATACGTCAATTTGATTTGCAATTTTTTCAATATCGTAGCCAGCACAATTGTCAGATGGCTTGGTTCCTTTAACGATTAAATTTATTCTTTTTGCATCTTTACGTGATTGCTTTTGCTGAATTTCAGCAAACAATGTTGCTCGAGTCTGCTGCTCATTTTTCAAGGAATTCGTAACCGCTTCAGAGTACGATTTATAGTGTTTCAACTGATTAGAAGCGCAACAGAAGCCGCAAGTGAAAGGTTGAAAGCAGTCAAAATTAGCGGGCACCAAAACTGTTGTATTTGCAGGACAATTCGTAGTCGTGCATGCTATCAATTTTTCATCGCTGGTGGAACCTATATTGTTACGTGTTCGCAGAGGCATTAAGATTTTATTAAATATGTATCCTATGGAACCAATACTGGCACCGATGGCTTAAGTTGATGGAAAGACTGGTAAGGTCTATGGAACCTATACTGGCACCTACGACAAAGAAAGGATACAGCAATAAAAAATGCCCGTCAACCTAGGAACTACGGGTCTTTAGAATATAATCCTGTGGAACCAATGCTGGCACCGGCGGGTATGTTTTGTTAAGTCCCTAGCTCAATTTGATCTGAAAATACACAGTTTGTAAATTTGTACAGACGTCTGTTTAATAATTTTTATCACAACAATTGGGCTACGCTATTGTGTATTCAAGTTTTTTTGGGTTACAGGAAACAGACAGACACGTCAATTGCATTTTGAGAATGCCAAGATAGTGACAAAGTATGCAGAGAACTACATGCTGTGCAGGAGGTATCTGCAATTGGTCTACTTTGGGGAGAACCAGTTCGATACAGGGTACTGTTCCAAGAGACCAGAGTACACGTGTGACAACTGTAGACAAAAGGCCAACTACATCACTGTGGATGTAACACCACAAGCGCAGGTACAAATGCAAAATTTTTTAACTAGCCAAAAAAATCAACTGTCAATTGTTCCGACATTCTAGAGAAAAATATGTGGTATCACATTATTTTCTAAGAATATAATCAAGAATGCTCTCAGGACAATAAAATAAAACCTTTTGGATTTTTTGCGGTCACCTCAACAAAAATTGATTGAAATCAGTTAGAGTAATTAGTGGAGTGCTGATCACACAATCAAATTATGGCGAGGCTGATCCCCCTTCCCAGATGGCGAACAGCTTGTGACCTAATGGATTTTGGGTATACTGTGATCGTCTTCTATTTCTAGGTGCCGTTCAGTTAACCATTTGCTTTGTTGTAGAATTCCGTCTTTTTTTAACAAAAGTCCTGAAAGGAGAGAATGTGTTATGAAGCCACTGATTTTAAACGTGCAACCTGCATAGTGAAAAAAGGCGTTTTGAATTTCACGGTGTTTCTTATTCTTATCCTTATATGAACGCACTATCCGCAGAAATTGTTCGAACTCAGAAAGAATTGTTCATTTTGTTTCTATCGGAGTTCCTGGCCACAGTTTGGTTTACGTCAGATTCCTTCAATCTGTAGGATCGTACAAACCAGGAAATTTTTTTTCAAATCCCTGCAATTGGACACTCATGAATCATGGGTCGATCATTCACTCAATCACCTCAAATCTCCTAATTTCTTTCATGACCAACAATTTTGATAGAATTAGTTCCTGAAAGCTCGGTTATCGCATGCGCTGTTGAAAAATTTTTATCTGTTTAAAGTGTGATTCCTTCAATTTTAACCTGACTCTCACCTTGAACTACCCATTTCGAATGTAGAAAATTGATAAAGTTCTTGCTTGGCGTCACGGTTTGGTATACGTCAGAATTGCTTGCATCAAAGACGTGATTGCATCAAATTTCTGAACAGGAACAGTATTTGCTCAATTGAGTGCTTATTTGGCGAAAAGAAAACGTTTGAAAATAATCAAGAAAATTTTTTATTTTCAAGTTTTATAAGTTATAATTAACTTGGCTATCTTAACTATGGTAATTAATTCATCAGATCACCAGTTCAATAATTCTGAATTCAACTGTCGGTTTCAAGTTTCCAGGCGTGAAATGTTCGTTTATATTCTCCCCACTTTGGTCAGGTAAGAATAAAAACTGAAGATTGAAGGATTTAACTGTTTTTTTCTGAATTGGCTCAACTACTGAAGTTCTCCCCACTTCATCAGGTAAGAACGCAAAGAGGAGCAGTTGTACTTTCAATTAGATGTCTTTGAGAAAATTCGTTTACTTCGATGATTTCGAAGTTTCTCTGCTGATGGATGAGCACAAAAACTAGTAAAATTAACTGAAGTCCTCACTCATTGGGTGACTTTCTTGACCCCCTCATTAGGCATAGCGGCAAAATTGGATTCGACAGTCCCCATCATTTCTGGCTCATAATCACGAATCTCTTGCAATCAGCATTGTAGCTGAGCCACGCATGGCACTTATTGATACCACTTGAGTGAGGCGATTGAAGGCTACTGATTGGCCTGAGGGCTGTAAACCTCTGTTATCAGATAAAAGAGCTATTCTTTTCAATGTTTTCCGTTGTTTCGGATAGTCCGCCGAAAGTTTCGAACGCCAATGGTATGAAGTCGATGCCCATTTCGCTGCACTTTAGTAATAATGCCCAATCTTTTTGTCCTCCGCAAGGGTAAGAGCAAAACCACATGTCCTCGCCGCATCTGAGATAATACTGGCTTGCAGGGGAGACGTAATGGTGACGTCTAAAGCTGCGGGTTGTCTGGGAAAATACACGTCGCCTGGTCTTGAATTGTTTTCCGGCAGATGTTTTTGCTCACATACAGGGGAAAGATTGGCCGACGAACAAGCTGTCATTTAGCGTCTCGTGCTCTGTCATGACGAGAGATAATATCGCCACGCCCGTGACATGAAACGGCATGATGTCCAAATATGTCCAAAATAGCTCACAAAATGACTCACAATATCGACATCTCTTATCCGAATCATAGAGTGGAATTCCTAAACGGTATTTCAGAGCAGCTCGGGAATCGTTAGGTTGAAGGTGTAAGCCAGGAGCAGGGATAGGTGCTGCCGTCAACGAAGCTCCTGATTGAGCTTGGCAAAGAGATAAGTCTAGTTTTTTCTCTGGTGGAGGTTTGACCTTCAAGACGGTTGCTTAGAGCCGTATTGTCAAATTTTGCTGGAATTTTCTGTTGCGTCAAATGAGGAATTCCCAAAGTACTTAACTCCTCCACTAAGTCTGTGAAACTACTTTTGTGAATTGGGTTCAATCCAGTTATTTGTTCGACTATATTTGCTGACGGAGATAAGGAACCAACATAAGCAATTTTGAATTGACTCAGCGAACGACGAACTCCAGCTCCTGTTTTACTTATTGGCAGGCATGATTGGTCCCATAAATTATCGCTGATGACAGAACGCAATATATTTTCAAAAGTTGTTTGTTGGAGATGATTATATTTTTCAAGTATTTTGTTACTCTCAGGGGACGGAGTGTTGCATCTCAACGAATACACCAATTTAGGAGAACCCAGAGAGCTACTCAAAAATTCCAAGAGCGCACTGAGGGTCCTCTAAATAGCCTAGATTGTCTAATACTTTCTTGAGTTTTTTAACGCGTTTTTCTATACAAGATGCAACAAAAGTGGGTGTTCCAATGGCTGCGACCAAGTTTTCGATTCCTGATTTGCTGTTTCTCTTTATCTTGCTATCAACAGCATTAAAACATGTGATGGACCACAACTCGCACTTGTATCTTCTGAGTTCAAGGCCACACCTGTTGCCATGAGTTGATAAAATTTCTAATGATTCACATAGCTCCTCTTCCGTTCCTGCTATAATTTCATCATCAAAGTACCAAGAATTCTGCATAAGATATGGTGACTTATTGTCGAGTTCTTTGATAATAGGCCAAAGTGCTAAAGAAAACAGTAAGGGCCCCAGTGGGTCTCCTTGTTTGACTCCTGATTGACTTTGAATGTGAGTTGCATTTAAATAGAGCTTGCTATGCTGAGAATAGCTAAAAGAAGCAAAAGGAGCTGGACCGGGAATGATTTTTCGCGCTGCATCTAAACACTGCTTCCCGTAATGGAATTGAAGGCATTTTTTAAGTCGATTTGAAGTAGGCCCGCTTTTTTGTTGTTCAATAACTTTTGCCAGCACCGCATTTAACTGCCACACCAAGTTGTCTGGATGAAAAAAGTTCAACAGCCTCAGAACTGGCTTCTTGCGCAATAATTTTGGCTATGAGGCGTCGAAAAACTTCTCCTAGGGCGATAGGCCGTACTCCCCGCTGAAGCGAAGCAGAGCAAAAAAAATGGTGCAACGAAACTGGGGAGCTGCCCTCTGCTAGCCAAATTCCCTAATTTTGTGATGCTTGAAATAGATTTTTTGACTGATCAGGGGAACTGCGCACGTTACGGCAAGTAGAAGGTGCTCAGGATACATTTTGGATGGACCGGCTGCTCTGCAGTTTGAAAGATTGCAATTTTTTGAACACAGACGCTTCCTCAAACTGATAAGCATAACTACTGTAATCATCAGTTTCACTCGGTGGCACTTCTGGATGCACGTTCATATTATCAGGAGCCACTCCATCCGAAGACAAGATTTGTGCTGCACGTCCAAATTGGCATTGAAGACAGAGAGATTTTGCACGTTCTGCTAGCGATTCCATTGAGTCATTGTTTATTTTCTTGGCTTGTTTCATTGAGGCTGCTTCGAACCATAGCCCAGCACAGTCGCCATTATTCCAACGGTCAATTCTACTTAACATGAGCCGTTCTTGCTGCTGTTTGTGTTTCTTCCCCCCTCTGTTGCTAGCGCGCAGAACGCATATCATCTTAGCCGAAACTTGACAAGAATAAAGCGGAGTGTAGGTATTTTTTCTTGCAAATCTTTTCAAGGTCTGGGAGGGCGTTTAGATCCAAATTTGCTGTGTTTTGAGAGGTGTTACTTTTGGCATTTTCTTTGCTTTTTGTGGCAGAGACTAGCTCGTCAATGCGGGCTGCAATATCATGGGGAATTTTCTTACTTGTTGACAATTGGCTACTAAATTGAGAGTACGCCCAAATTGATCTACAGCATACCCATTCGTCAAGGGTTGTGCCCCAGTCTACGTATCGTATTTGTGTTTTGTTAGATTGATGGTCGAGTACAACTACCTCATATGAGTTGTCTTTTTTATCAGGGTAGAAGAGGGTTGTATGTGTGGAAACTCGAAAATGCAAATCAAAATCATCAATAGTTAAATTTTGCATTTGTCGTGTCAAACCTGACGAAGTATTGGTCTCATTCAAAATGATTGAATTTCGATTTTTCTGTCTAGGCTCCGCAGCTTTCTTTTTCCCGGGGAGTGGAGGCATGTCAACAATATCCGAAATCAGTGAATTTTGTGTTTCCTAACGTGTTTATTTTTTCTAATGTGTTCGTTTTTCAATGTTGTTAACGATAAGAAGAAAAGCTTCTTACAGAAATCGCAATTGGGTTCTTTTTTGTCTGTTTTTCTTCTGTTACGTTAACGATAAGAAGAAGCTTCTTATAAAATCGCATTTTTTTGCGTTAATTGCGTTTTTGCCTGAGACCATGGAACTGCTGTGTGAAATTGATACAGCCAGAAAAAAAACTTTTTCAACCACCGAACAAAAGGGGAGAGGGGGAGAATTTGGTTTGATCTCACCAGTTTATTTCGTCCGTTCGCACCCCCAATGAAACTTCGTTCCTCGAATACAAAAGTAATACTCCATCATCTTAAAAGTCTCTTGCTGCTGTCCAGTTTCAACATAAATTGTAAAAGGGGGGTTATGTTTGGGTCCAAAAGATGTAGTCAAAGTTCAAGATATATTTTCTGCCAATTTTGTTCTCTTCGGGTGAAAGAGATTAACTCAACGCACGTGCGATATATATACATGTCACCAAATCGACTACTAATTCTGGAATTGGCTTGGAGAGCATTTGAGCATTACTGCCACTAAATCTCTGAGCAAGAAGAATGAAAGAACTTCAAACGTCAAAGTGAGAATGGCAAGATCACGAGAAATAATCACAACTTCAATCAAACCGAAGTTATCGCAAAAGTCAATTGAGTTTGTTAGAGGACCGTAATGACGGATGTTTTAAATTTGTAACCACTAAAAGGAAAACTGGCAGATGAAAGGTGTTAAACGAAAATTCAGTTTTTGATCTGGTACCTCAGGAGAGCTGTTGATGATTGATGGCTCTGTTATGAAATATAAGACGCTTGAAATCGTTCCATTCGGGTGGAAATGAACAATTTCATTGCGACACCCATTACTTGCATTCTTTGGCTGTGGTATTCTAATGCACGATAATTATACAATAATTATACAATGATGCACTTTTGCGTACTCCGGTTCTAGAAAACTCAATATGACAGCATTTTGAACCAATTACGAGGTAAAACTTTAAAAACTCGAATCTCTAAAAATCATTGCGTCGCTATAATCTCCATGAATTAGCTGTGGCAGCTTAAATTTAATCAGAGTTTTTAAAAAGTGGTCTCAAAACTTCGGAGGGAAACCGGAGTGTGAGGATTTTCATTCCTCTTATGATTGGAAGGAATCGGTGATTGTTAAAACTTATGTTGAAATTCGGCTGAACCCTCTTAATGTTGTATTTTTCCCTGATTGAAATGCTTTCAGAGTTGGACAAAGTAAAGAGTTGATGAAATAAAAGGCTTTGAATCCGCATTTTATGCAAAAGTTACTAGAATTAAAAACAAATAACAACCTAGAAAGCACCACTTCATCGTTGTCTTTAAAGTTTTTTTGTTTTATTTTGAAATTTGTTGTATTATACTGTTGTATTATTGTACTTGGAACAATCTGAGCTAGACCATTTTCGTGCCAATTTTTTCCCACATTGCTTGTCTTACCAGAAAAAGTTTATCCAGAAGTCCTTGATAATTAACGTTATTTTTCGCTTGCTTCCTTGAATTTAGGCCAAGGTCAGTTTAATTTATTCTAGAAGAACTTATTTGGAATAAGTGGAATAAAAGATTTTGAGTATGGTTATGGGGGTCAATTAGTTTTAGCCCCCACTTTTAATTTAATCTTCGGAATTTTTCTAAAATGAACGATAATTTTTTCAGCAAGTCTATGTTTGGTACAATTGCGTAGTTGATTGAAACTTACAGTTCATCCTCGATCGGAAGCTGAAGTTAACAGCGCTTTGGATATGTTCTCTTCTTTTGAATAAGAAGTAAAATTTGATTGATATCCCTCTCATTGGGTGAAATGAAAAGTTATGAGTGGGTATCCCTTCTCATTTGGTCATTGTGATTCAAGAATTCAGCAGATGTTTTAAATAGAACATCAAAAAACTTCTGCAAATAGGCGTCAAGTGGTCAAAAATTGAGACAGACTGATGAGGGACCAATTAATAAGTTTTGAGGTTTGAAAAGAGAGCGAACTCTAGGCACAAAATTTTGAAAGGCTCAGCAAACGCAGTTATTTTTTTAATTAACGTCAGATCCGCATTTCTCTCTACGTAAGATTTGAAAAATGAAAATGACCTTTCAGCATTAAGCGAATAAATGGTTAATCGGTTGCCCTTAATGATAAAATGTTTATATGTCGCTTCACTTGTTGGAGATAGAGAATCATCAACTTTCTCAGGATATTGTGAAGTTTGCAGGATGTTTGCAGGAGATCCTGAAATCAATAAAGCAGGTGGAAGACAAAGCAGGTGGAATGAGGGGGAAGCAGCAGTTCAACTTGAAACACTGGGTGGATGTCTACAAAGGATCAGCTGCTAAATCAGTCAAACAGGTTACCAACTACAAAAGAATACAATAACTAATACAATCAGTTTCACTTTTGTCTCATTACAATTCTCCTGAATGGACTTAGATATTAATAGCCGCCAGGAATTTCCGAGGCTATTATTGGTCTCATCGTGGTTTTCAAATGGCCGCCCTTATCTACTTAGCCGGCTATTACAGGGAGCCTAATTTTCCAATATTTGGAATTGGAAAAAAATTAGGCTCGCTCCTAATTTTTTCCAATATTTGAAATTGGAAAAAATTAGAGCGCACCAGTATTTGAAATTTATTGGTGCGCTCTTTTTTACGACCGAAGAATTATGGGTGGTCTATTGTTACGACTCGAAGAGGAGTATTGGTCGAGTGTTTTTTATAAGTAATTTTGTTGGAGCGTACTTGAATAAGGAATGTGTGAAAACAAAGGTGTTTAGGTCAAATTGCTGCAGAGCTGAGAGAAGAGGGAGTGGTTTTATGTCCATGCCGCTTATTTGAGAGACAGAGAGCGAGAAAAATGGGTGCCAAAAAATTTTCGCAATGCGAGTAATATTTTTCATCACGTGCGTCTGTTTGAAAGCCGTTTTTAAGTTGTAATCCAGTGAAAGGTGTTTCTTCAGTCAAAGGTGTTTTCTCTCAATTATCTAAACTTGTAACAGTGCATTTGGAAACCTTTTGGACAATATAAAGCAAATACTACTTTTATGTCAATTTTGAGTTTTTTTTTACCACCTTGACTCGTTTTAGGCTTTTTCAGCTTTTTTGTTTACTCCATTTTTTGTAACATTTGCGGGAGTTTCGTTGTTAAAATCAGTTGTTTTAGCGCGTTCAGTTGTCTTTCAGATTGATTGATTTTATTTCTGATTTTTTTTGTGACAGGAAATCGAGTAAATGTGTGCAAGTTTTGCCAGTTTTTGTCTGTTTTTAATTGCTCTTAAACGAAGTGTGTAGTAATTATTAATAGCCGCACAGCGATAGCTGGGGCTTTTATTGGCCTTCTCTTGGTTTTTTACAATTCAAAGAATTTGAATTGTATTGGGGCGCTGTCTTTTTTAAGATCTGTTCACACATTTTCATGATTTTTGAAGTCAAATTGAAGTAGTGATTTTGGCCACTCCGAAACAGGAAGTGGAGCGAAAAAGCGAGTGGTTTTGCGGTGTGAAATTTTTTCGCTCTAATTTTAAAGTAGAGTGAGAAAACGGTGTTTGAACAAAAATTCGCTTTCTCGCTAAGGGTTTTTTGTTCACATGCGGCAATTTCACTTTGATTTTTACTGTTTTTTCGATTTTTTTGATCGGATTTTCTTCTAAATGGTTTTCATTGTTCATTCTAGGCCTAGTTTTTTTGTTAGAATCGGTTTGACATTTCTCTCTAGTGGTTTTTTATTCTCGCTAGCGGCATTTTGAAATTGAGTTTTTGTTTTTTATCTAATTTTCTAAGAAATGGTTTTCCCATTTCACTTATAGTCCATTCTAGGTCTAGTGTTTTGTTTAGTCAATGAAAATTCTTTGAATTATACGTCTGGACTTGTCCTGCTATGTTTTTTATTTCGTCGTCGCGATTTTTGTTACGACCATATGACGTCACAACCACTTTTTGTTCATTCGTTCATGCAATTTCAACTGAAGTGCGTGCGTGACGTCATTTTTCGCTCTTAGTGGAGCGAGTTTTTTGTTAAGTCACACTGATTTACCTCAATCTCAAAAATGACTTCCTCACTTTAATTTTGACTTTATACTTTAATTCAAAGAGATAAGGTCAAATGGGTGTGTGTAGCTCTAAATGAAGGTTATTTGAGAGCAGCTAATAGAGGCAGCAAAAACATACAGATATTTAATCAAAATATAACATATCAGCCTTCAATGAAAAGTCGAATGTTTTTGTTCTGTCTTTTTAATGTTTTTTGAGACCGCAGATCTACGAAGCTATTGCGGCTATTTTCTGGCAATCTGCCAGCTATGTATGTCCTTTTGGTCTTTTTATGCGATTTTTCGTTTGACCGATTTTTCGGCTGACCCATTTGACCGGGCATTTAGTTTAATTTGAGGTCCTTAGCCGCGTTTAGTAGTCCTTCAAATGATTAGTGTGGTGAAGCTACTAAAAGGCCGTAGTTGAAGGTTAAAAGGTCATTTTTAGGAGTTTTTGAGCCCAAAATGTTGCAATTTTCTGTGTTTGTCTTTTTCGTATTTTTCAGATTGATTGATTTTAATTTTAAACTGTTTGCTGAAGAAAATTGAGTATAATTGAGAAAATTTTGCCAATTTTTGTCTTTTTGTTTTTTTTACCGATTTTTCTAGTTCTATGGTTTGCGCTGTTTTTTTTCGTAATCATTTCTTAATTAAGAGCTGTTCTATGGGTGTTTTTATTATGAAGTGCAGTGTATTTGAAAAAGGAAATGTAGTGATTCAAAAAATGTATTAAGGTGAATTTGCTGAAGAGGTGAAAGAAGAGAATGGGTTTCTCTTCATGTCGCTTATTTGAGAGAGCAAAAATAGGTGTTAGAAGATTTTGCATAGCGAGTAATAATTTTTTATCACGTGCGGCTTTTAAAGCCATTTTTAGTTTTAAGTCGGTCAAAGGTGTTTCTCTCAATTATCTAAACTGGTAATAGTGCATTGGGAAGCATTGTGGACAATGTGAATCGAACTTACCATTTTTGTGTCAGTTTTCAACTATTACCATTTGGCCTCGTTTCTTTTGCCGTTTCAGAATTTTTTGTGCTCTCCATTTTCTCTAGCATTTGGGGCTTCCATTGTTAAATCGTTGTTCCATCGTTGTTCTAGCGCTTTTAGTTGTCTTTCAGATTGATCGATTTTAATTCTGAGTTGTTTTCTTACGGAGAATTGAGTAAGTTTGAGCAAGTTTGCCTGTTTCGTCTAATTTTAGGGTTCGCGCCGTTTTTTAATCAATTTCTTACTTCAGAGGTTTTCTATAGGTGTTGTTGGTATGACGTGTTTGATCTAGTAGAATTTTTTTTCTAATAGTGGCTGGGAGGTGGCATTTTATCGTTTGTAGAATATTGTTTGAAGTTTGTAGAGAATTCTATTTTATCTTTCGTTATCTATCAACTGTAACTTTCCTGTTTCTTTCTTTATAAATTACTTTTTTGTTCATTTGTGTCAGTTTGTTGCACACTAACTTTATTCTCTACTGGAGATTTCTTCTACTAATTTTTCCAAATGTCTATTGTAATCAAGTGGGAGGTAGAGAAGGTCAGTTTTCTACTTCGAGTTGCTTCTTTTTACAGGATGCATAGTCAAATGCCGCACGTGAAAACAAGTGTTTGGGTTTATCTGCTGAACAAAAGTCAGCGTCAGCGTGAAAGAGAGTGAATGTTGTTCATGCAGTATAACGAGAGGAAAATTGTGAAAAATTTTTGCTCAGAGAAATAATTTTTGATCAGGTGCATAATTGAAAGTAGTTTTTTAATAGCCGCCCTCATCTTCTCAGCCGGCTATTATTGCGCTCGTATTTTTTTTACTTCGTCAAACTTTTTTTCGCTTTACCATTTTACCGCTTTTTCGACATTTTGCGTGAAATCTTTTCGACTTCTCTAGGCTAGTTTCTCTCTTCTCTCATTCTGCTTAAAGTGAATTTGAACATCAGTTGCTCAGCAAAGCAATTCAAAATGAACAGAGTCGGTATAAAAAATTGAAGTCAGAAATAGAAACGGGATAAACCCATAAAGCCCAATTTTAGATGCCCGCTATTTGAACGTCGTTCCTATAAGTCTTAGTTACCACCTCTAATGCTTATTGGTGTTGATAGTAGCCCCTGTAGCCTCTCTCTAAGAAACAGAAGTATGTTCAACTACGAAATGCCATCAAAATAAATCAGACTTAAAGAATATTTTTGTACAAAAATCTTTTTTTTTTCAATATATTCTATTCGTTCAATCCCAATCATGCTTATTGGAATCAACGGCGGCTATTTTCCTGCAATCTGCCGGGTATGTTTTAGCTGTAACTCAGTCAAAGTTTTTTCTCTCTTATCTAAATTTTTTTTAGCCTAACTAAATTTTGTTCCTGTTTCGTCTAACTTTAGGGTTCGCGCCGTTTGTTAATCAATTCATAAGAGCTTTTCTATAGTTGTTGTAAGCTGTACAGGGCACTTTTCACTGAAATAACTAATCCAAATTTCTATTTTTTTTTCAGTTTTCTTGCTTTGGTATTTTTTAACTTGTTGAATCCTTCTCTGCGAAGTATTGGGCGGATGACTCTGATCTAGCAGAAGGTTTAATTAATTTTCTCTTCTAATAACGGCTGGGAGGTTGCTTTTTATCGTTTGTAGAGAATATTGTTCGAAGTTTGCAGAGAATTTTATTTTGTCTATTTATTTTGTCTACCTACGTCCCCACCCCCGTTTTGTCAGACACTTAATTTTTTTTACTTTTGCGATGTTTCTTATTTAGACCAGTTTCGTTGACACATTTTATTGGACGATTCCTCATCATTCTATCGGCTGTTTTCTTAAATTTCGTCTTAAATATTTTTTACGACAATGTCACAAACATTGTTCATTTCAAATCTGCTTTTGTTCGTTAATAGCAGCTGTAGGCCTCCCAGATGCTATTGTTTAGGCGCTGTTTCCATTCACATTATTTCTATCACGTTTTTAGAAGCCACGATTTTTGCGTGGAATTTTTTAGCTCTTTTGCCGTTTCGGATGAATGTTTTTTAGATCTGTTCAGTCAATTAATTGAGCAATATAGTGAATATGGTAAGGTTTAAAGTAACAAAATCAAAGGCAAAGGAAATGGAATGAGCCGATAAAGTCTGGTCATTAATCGATGAAGTCTTAGGTCAGAGTTCATTAGAGTGAACGCTAGCTGATATTTGTATTAAGCTTAATAGCCGTTAGTTGTAGTCATCTAATTTAAAAATCATGGTGTTCCACAAGGTGCTGTCTTCGGACCACTAGTTTTTATACTTAATGTTAATGATACCAGTGAAGCAATAGAGAACTCCAGTTTCTTACAATGAGCATATGATACATCAATTCTATATCATAAAAAATAAGAACAGTTTTTAGAGGTTAGGGCAGAAAAAATCTTAATGGAAACTGAACAATATATTAAACAAAACAAGCTAATTCTAAGTAAAGGATAAGAGAATTAATGGTTTTCAAAAATATTACGATTTGAACGTCAATAGTTGAGTTACGATTTGTCAACTGTTGAATTCAAAAATCATTTACAGGTTTTTAGGTGATATTTTTGACATACCAAAAACAGTTCTATGAAGTTATCAGAAAAATAGCAGTAGCCATCAGATCAATTTAGAACGCCATCAAATACCTTTAAAGGCTAGAATGAATACTCAAAACCCTTCCTAATATGCCCCCTACTGCTAGCCTCCTTAAGCCCAAGCTGGTTTCTATCGAATCTGGTCGATCGTTTGAGAGTAATTCTCCAGACGTTAATCGGTTGTTTTTGCGCTGGCTGAAGCAATCTACATATGAACCTCACGCCTATCGTTTAAAGGTGATTCTTCTTGCATTGGTAGGACGTTTAAAAACGTGCAACCCAATGACGTTTTTAGCAATAATTGCGTTGCAGGTCAACCACCATGTGCTACCCATGTATGGCAAGGGTAAGAACGATAGCAGAGAAGAGGTGGAGAGACTTCTCAATAGACTAGTCGAGATCGGAGCACTGAGACAGATGTCCAAGTCCTGCACATTATCCTCAGGCTTCACGGTAAGCAAGGACACTTAAACCTGGGCCTGAAAATATTTTAGTATAGTAGTGCAAAAACTAATTATTTCGAGACTTTGCCTTATCAAACGTTATGATTATACCATCTTTTTGATCAGTGAAAAAAGTGTGATCTGTTCTTACAAGTAATGAATGATTTACAGCATGTGACGCCGACTTTATCTTTCCAGTCGATTTTTAATTAATTTCCCTGTTTAAGGTCACATCCAACACCCTCCATACTAGTCACAATTGCATGTCAGTGCTGAACAACAGGCAGACGGTGGATCTGTCCAAGAAGCTGCCTAAAGTAGTGGCCAAAGATATGGCGCCAAGTTCATCTTCTGGCCAGATGAATGATGAGCAATCGGTGCGGGAGAACATTGCAATCAAATGCAGAGATGCTTTGTACCAGTTTGCCAGGAAATATGCGATTGAGAAACACATCAAGAATCACAGCATTGTGTTGAACTCAGAGCAGATCAGATGTTAGTCTAGTTATTACTCGGCATTAATTTCGCTCTTGAAGATTAAAGACAGGATTGTCCTGACTACTAATTTTTCTTCTTTTTGGGTCGAGTTTTCTGCAATTGAGAAAACCGTTTTAATCCTTTATGCTCTTTAATAGCCGCCTCAGCTTATCAGCCGGCTATTATAACGTTCCTTTGCTTTCTCGCTAATTGTTACTTGTTCACATGCGGCATTTTGACATTGGTTTTCAGTTTTTTTTTAAATTTCATCTGATTTTTTTAACTGGATTTCACAATTCATTTTTAGTCGGTTCTAGGTCTAGTTTTTGTTTAGTCAATGAGAATTCTTTGAATTGTACATCAGGACTTGTCCTGCTGTGTTTTTTACTTCGTCGAATAAAAATTTTTCGCTGTACCTTAGTTCACAGCTTGTTCAACATTTTGCGTGAGTAGTATATAATACCTACGTAAAGAAAGGGGGGGTTATCATTCGACTCTTAACCATAGGATAATAGGCAGTGGCGGTTAAGTGGGAATAGGATAGGCGGGATAAAATCTTTCCGCCGCTCTATATTTCCCTTTCCTACTGAATCTTTCCATTTCGACTCTTTTATTTCCCCTCCCTTCCTTATTCTGCCGCCCTTGTTTCCCTTTAACTTTGCTTTCTGTCTCGCCGCTTGCTTTTGATTTCAAAACACTCAAACAAATTAAATTAAAACCAATTTTCACACTGCATGCAAAATCACTACTGGTTCAGTTTTGCGTGTCTCTCTCTGGGCAATTAAGATTAATTATGCAGTCTAATATCGCCTTGCAGCTTTACACACAGGGCACTCTGACTCGCATTCACTTGCTTCTTCTGCCTCAAAATTAATGAACGGATTATCGGGCGTAGAGTTTTCTTCGAAACTGGCATCGAAATCAACGATATCGCTACTTTCAATATCGGAATCATTTATATTCTGAGCGGCGACAAAACCGGGGTCTGGTGGTTGCCATGTGTTGGAGCTTTGGGCGGTGGTGTGGTGGTATCTGGAGAGGAGTGTGGTACAACAAAACTGTTATCCCACTCTGGGCTCGAGCTCAAAAATAAGTCGCTAAAATCGTCATAATCCCATTCCACATCGTCGTTATTCCAATCAATTTCATCGATAGCATAATCGCCAATTTCATAATGGCCAAACGGGAGGGTTTTTATGCCATCGGGTAGTATATAGCGCTTGTTGTCAAAAGCTGACAGACAAATTTTGTTTGTAGTAACTGTCTGCAGCCTGTGGTGGTCGGACACAATCCTGGTGTTCTCTGAGCGCAGGTGGCTTCCAGTGCTGAGAGTGTTTAAGAAGTCGACGTGGCGAAGATGTTGTTGTGCGGCCCTCGTAACCCCTTTTGCTGAAAGTTTTCGACAACGGAGAATTGAGTAAGTTTGAGCAAGTTTGCCTGTTTCGTCTAATTTTAGGGTTCGCGCCGTTTTTTAATCAATTTCTTACTTCAGAGGTTTTCTATAGGTGTTGTTGGTATGACGTGTTTGATCTAGTAGAATTTTTTTTCTAATAGTGGCTGGGAGGTGGCATTTTATCGTTTGTAGAATATTGTTTGAAGTTTGTAGAGAATTCTATTTTATCTTTCGTTATCTATCAACTGTAACTTTCCTGTTTCTTTCTTTATAAATTACTTTTTTGTTCATTTGTGTCAGTTTGTTGCACACTAACTTTATTCTCTACTGGAGATTTCTTCTACTAATTTTTCCAAATGTCTATTGTAATCAAGTGGGAGGTAGAGAAGGTCAGTTTTCTACTTCGAGTTGCTTCTTTTTACAGGATGCATAGTCAAATGCCGCACGTGAAAACAAGTGTTTGGGTTTATCTGCTGAACAAAAGTCAGCGTCAGCGTGAAAGAGAGTGAATGTTGTTCATGCAGTATAACGAGAGGAAAATTGTGAAAAATTTTTGCTCAGAGAAATAATTTTTGATCAGGTGCATAATTGAAAGTAGTTTTTTAATAGCCGCCCTCATCTTCTCAGCCGGCTATTATTGCGCTCGTATTTTTTTTACTTCGTCAAACTTTTTTTCGCTTTACCATTTTACCGCTTTTTCGACATTTTGCGTGAAATCTTTTCGACTTCTCTAGGCTAGTTTCTCTCTTCTCTCATTCTGCTTAAAGTGAATTTGAACATCAGTTGCTCAGCAAAGCAATTCAAAATGAACAGAGTCGGTATAAAAAATTGAAGTCAGAAATAGAAACGGGATAAACCCATAAAGCCCAATTTTAGATGCCCGCTATTTGAACGTCGTTCCTATAAGTCTTAGTTACCACCTCTAATGCTTATTGGTGTTGATAGTAGCCCCTGTAGCCTCTCTCTAAGAAACAGAAGTATGTTCAACTACGAAATGCCATCAAAATAAATCAGACTTAAAGAATATTTTTGTACAAAAATCTTTTTTTTTTCAATATATTCTATTCGTTCAATCCCAATCATGCTTATTGGAATCAACGGCGGCTATTTTCCTGCAATCTGCCGGGTATGTTTTAGCTGTAACTCAGTCAAAGTTTTTTCTCTCTTATCTAAATTTTTTTTAGCCTAACTAAATTTTGTTCCTGTTTCGTCTAACTTTAGGGTTCGCGCCGTTTGTTAATCAATTCATAAGAGCTTTTCTATAGTTGTTGTAAGCTGTACAGGGCACTTTTCACTGAAATAACTAATCCAAATTTCTATTTTTTTTTTCAGTTTTCTTGCTTTGGTATTTTTTAACTTGTTGAATCCTTCTCTGCGAAGTATTGGGCGGATGACTCTGATCTAGCAGAAGGTTTAATTAATTTTCTCTTCTAATAACGGCTGGGAGGTTGCTTTTTATCGTTTGTAGAGAATATTGTTCGAAGTTTGCAGAGAATTTTATTTTGTCTATTTATTTTGTCTACCTACGTCCCCACCCCCGTTTTGTCAGACACTTAATTTTTTTTACTTTTGCGATATTTCTTATTTAGACCAGTTTCGTTGACACATTTTATTGGACGATTCCTCATCATTCTATCGGCTGTTTTCTTAAATTTCGTCTTAAATATTTTTTACGACAATGTCACAAACATTGTTCATTTCAAATCTGCTTTTATTCGTTAATAGCAGCTGTAGGCCTCCCAGATGCTATTGTTTAGGCGCTGTTTCCATTCACATTATTTCTATCACGTTTTTAGAAGCCACGATTTTTGCGTGGAATTTTTTAGCTCTTTTGCCGTTTCGGATGAATGTTTTTTAGATCTGTTCAGTCAATTAATTGAGCAATATAGTGAATATGGTAAGGTTTAAAGTAACAAAATCAAAGGCAAAGGAAATGGAATGAGCCGATAAAGTCTGGTCATTAATCGATGAAGTCTTAGGTCAGAGTTCATTAGAGTGAACGCTAGCTGATATTTGTATTAAGCTTAATAGCCGTTAGTTGTAGTCATCTAATTTAAAAATCATGGTGTTCCACAAGGTGCTGTCTTCGGACCACTAGTTTTTATACTTAATGTTAATGATACCAGTGAAGCAATAGAGAACTCCAGTTTCTTACAATGAGCATATGATACATCAATTCTATATCATAAAAAATAAGAACAGTTTTTAGAGGTTAGGGCAGAAAAAATCTTAATGGAAACTGAACAATATATTAAACAAAACAAGCTAATTCTAAGTAAAGGATAAGAGAATTAATGGTTTTCAAAAATATTACGATTTGAACGTCAATAGTTGAGTTACGATTTGTCAACTGTTGAATTCAAAAATCATTTACAGGTTTTTAGGTGATATTTTTGACATACCAAAAACAGTTCTATGAAGTTATCAGAAAAATAGCAGTAGCCATCAGATCAATTTAGAACGCCATCAAATACCTTTAAAGGCTAGAATGAATACTCAAAACCCTTCCTAATATGCCCCCTACTGCTAGCCTCCTTAAGCCCAAGCTGGTTTCTATCGAATCTGGTCGATCGTTTGAGAGTAATTCTCCAGACGTTAATCGGTTGTTTTTGCGCTGGCTGAAGCAATCTACATATGAACCTCACGCCTATCGTTTAAAGGTGATTCTTCTTGCATTGGTAGGACGTTTAAAAACGTGCAACCCAATGACGTTTTTAGCAATAATTGCGTTGCAGGTCAACCACCATGTGCTACCCATGTATGGCAAGGGTAAGAACGATAGCAGAGAAGAGGTGGAGAGACTTCTCAATAGACTAGTCGAGATCGGAGCACTGAGACAGATGTCCAAGTCCTGCACATTATCCTCAGGCTTCACGGTAAGCAAGGACACTTAAACCTGGGCCTGAAAATATTTTAGTATAGTAGTGCAAAAACTAATTATTTCGAGACTTTGCCTTATCAAACGTTATGATTATACCATCTTTTTGATCAGTGAAAAAAGTGTGATCTGTTCTTACAAGTAATGAATGATTTACAGCATGTGACGCCGACTTTATCTTTCCAGTCGATTTTTAATTAATTTCCCTGTTTAAGGTCACATCCAACACCCTCCATACTAGTCACAATTGCATGTCAGTGCTGAACAACAGGCAGACGGTGGATCTGTCCAAGAAGCTGCCTAAAGTAGTGGCCAAAGATATGGCGCCAAGTTCATCTTCTGGCCAGATGAATGATGAGCAATCGGTGCGGGAGAACATTGCAATCAAATGCAGAGATGCTTTGTACCAGTTTGCCAGGAAATATGCGATTGAGAAACACATCAAGAATCACAGCATTGTGTTGAACTCAGAGCAGATCAGATGTTAGTCTAGTTATTACTCGGCATTAATTTCGCTCTTGAAGATTAAAGACAGGATTGTCCTGACTACTAATTTTTCTTCTTTTTGGGTCGAGTTTTCTGCAATTGAGAAAACCGTTTTAATCCTTTATGCTCTTTAATAGCCGCCTCAGCTTATCAGCCGGCTATTATAACGTTCCTTTGCTTTCTCGCTAATTGTTACTTGTTCACATGCGGCATTTTGACATTGGTTTTCAGTTTTTTTTAAATTTCATCTGATTTTTTTAACTGGATTTCACAATTCATTTTTAGTCGGTTCTAGGTCTAGTTTTTGTTTAGTCAATGAGAATTCTTTGAATTGTACATCAGGACTTGTCCTGCTGTTTTTTACTTCGTCGAATAAAAATTTTTCGCTGTACCTTAGTTCACAGCTTGTTCAACATTTTGCGTGAGTAGTATATAATACCTACGTAAAGAAAGGGGGGGTTATCATTCGACTCTTAACCATAGGATAATAGGCAGTGGCGGTTAAGTGGGAATAGGATAGGCGGGATAAAATCTTTCCGCCGCTCTATATTTCCCTTTCCTTTGAATCTTTCCATTTCGACTCTTTTATTTCCCCTCCCTTCCTTATTCTGCCGCCCTTGTTTCCCTTTAACTTTGCTTTCTGTCTCGCCGCTTGCTTTTGATTTCAAAACACTCAAACAAATTAAATTAAAACCAATTTTCACACTGCATGCAAAATCACTACTGGTTCAGTTTTGCGTGTCTCTCTCTGGGCAATTAAGATTAATTATGCAGTCTAATATCGCCCTGCAGCTTTACACACAGGGCACTCTGACTCGCATTCACTTGCTTCTTCTGCCTCAAAATTAATGAACGGATTATCGGGCGTAGAGTTTTCTTCGAAACTGGCATCGAAATCAACGATATCGCTACTTTCAATATCGGAATCATTTATATTCTGAGCGGCGACAAAACCGGGGTCTGGTGGTTGCCATGTGTTGGAGCTTTGGGCGGTGGTGTGGTGGTATCTGGAGAGGAGTGTGGTACAACAAAACTGTTATCCCACTCTGGGCTCGAGCTCAAAAATAAGTCGCTAAAATCGTCATAATCCCATTCCACATCGTCGTTATTCCAATCAATTTCATCGATAGCATAATCGCCAATTTCATAATGGCCAAACGGGAGGGTTTTTATGCCATCGGGTAGTATATAGCGCTTGTTGTCAAAAGCTGACAGACAAATTTTGTTTGTAGTAACTGTCTGCAGCCTGTGGTGGTCGGACACAATCCTGGTGTTCTCTGAGCGCAGGTGGCTTCCAGTGCTGAGAGTGTTTAAGAAGTCGACGTGGCGAAGATGTTGTTGTGCGGCCCTCGTAACCCCTTTTGCTGAAAGTTTTCGACAACCTAAAAGAAAGAAATGAGAAATATTAGGTGCTATTATGATTACTAACACCCTATGTAAATATAAAACGATTTAACACCTTACAGATGCCTATTAACCCAATACGAATTTTTATACAACAACTAACAATTTTGTTTTATGAGAGAGAAACTTACTTTTTGACAGGATGGAGTACAGCTTCGGCTTCAAACAGATAAAGTCAGTAATATAGTCGCCGTCGAATTCGTCCTTGTATTTGAGGACGACTCTTTTGTTAGTGGTATCGTAAAGAAAGTGATTGGGTGGGTAATTTGAGAAATCAAAATGACTTAATACTGACTGAGGCTTCTGCGATAACTCTGTATGAAAATCGTCACTTTTTATCGCATAAAGGAGACTATCTGTATCGCTGTAAAGGAGGCGACAGTTAAAGTGGGGGCGCATGACATTGTAATGGAATGAGTACATGTGGAATTTTGCAAGATCTAAGATAGTCGCTCCCACAATAGTGGGAGTGTTCCAATAAATGGACTTCGGTCGTGTGGTCAAGGCTGCTAAATTCTCCCCAAATATCATAAAGCGATCAAACTCAAATCTGGATATTATCTTTAGCGCATGCTCTGCATTTCGTGCAATTGTTATTTTATTTCTGCGTCTTTTGGATTCACAGTTTTTACCATAAACTGCATTATTCATCAGTTTATAAAAGTTCTCTTCAAACTTGTTTGACGCAACTTGCCGCTTTTCACTATTTAGTGTAATGTATGGCGATAGCCAGTTTTCTTGTCCAAATTGAAGCACTCTGTGAACCTTTCTGATTACCAAGCCGAGTTGGACATAGAGTTTCAGCAGTTTGTAGTGGACCACATATCTCTCTTTATCAAAGAACGTTTGCAGGAGTTTCTGTACTTTGGAAGATGGGAGATTGTACTGTTCTTTCAATTCGATCTGGTAATCGCTCAACCACTTGTCTTCAACCACGTCTTTTGTGGGCGCCAACGGAAAATCGCGGAGCTCATCATGAAGACTCGGCGGGTAAGAGAGATCGACCTCTACAAAGTATCCAATGCTAGCGTCATCGGCGGTGTCCAAAATCTCTTGAATTTGAATCTCTGTGTTGAACGTAAAGTCGGCGAGCGGTAGTTTCTCTAATTGCATTACGCCGCCATAAAGGTTATTAGCGTCGACACAGAAACCAAAACAGGATTCCTCCGTGCTGTCGTGGTTGGGAATATAGGAGTTATTTGCAGTGAAGCGCCGACTTTCAAAGACAGATGTGACTCCACCGCGAATTGCGGGTTCAATCATGTGCAAGTGTTCACGCTCAGTCAGTAACTCGACATTGGCTTTGCAGATTCTAAGTGATGCTTCCTTAGCCATATTGGGTAGGGTGAAGAAGTGCATACAGTCCAGTTTATACGTATCGAAACTCAACTGTCGATGGAATTCGCAAACACATGCGAGTAGTGCACAGTCGAGCTTCAAGTATGAGTCATGATAATCCTGCAGTGTTCCACATTCCAGAATTTCCCACATCCTGTGTGCATGTTGTAAATTAGTCTCCGTTACCTTCACTGCCCCTCCGTCCAGAGTGTTACCCCACTTGCTCAGTGGTGGGAGACTGGTGTCACTGAACTTGGACCGACCAGTCACATAAGAGTAAGGGTAGTAGCCTTTCTGTTTAAGTAGCTGAAGGTTAGCATCAGATAATGTAGAAAACATTGCCCTCATTATTTCGAAGCGGTCATCGGGTAAAATTTCAACAAGTTTCTCAACAAAAATTATATTTCAATAAAATTTCAACAAGAACTGTTCATCATCTTGAAGGAGTCTATGAACCGAAGATATTCGTAAACTTTCACTGTTTTTCCTTTTCCGTTACGAAAGTGTCAATAAGCACACCAAATGTCATTGATATGTATTTTTCGTCGGTGGTTGGTATGACGCTAATGGTTGTGGTTGGCTCGCAGTTGTTCAGTGCCAAGCAAATGTGATGTAAGTCATAATTTTGAATATTATGACCCACAACAGGGGTGAAATTGATATTTCGTCTCAAACGATTGCATTTCTCATGTGCCCATCCCAAGAATTTACCACTGTATTGGCAATGGTCCAAGTCAATTGTGTTCTATGGATCTTCCGTTTCTGAAAACGATTTTTCACAAATCCAACAGTGCGTAGCGTTAGATTTTCCCAAGTTTCGTCTATCGTCTTTGAAGAAAGAGTGCTTCCTTTTCTGCTGATAAATATCTCTGGCTAGTTTGTGAAGCATTTTGACAAAATTTGTCATGCAAGCAGGAGAACTGTCTACATGATGAAAGATTGGCTTTGATGAGTGGTGATCTATCACTGTTAGTGCAAAGCCACACGGTTCATGTATCTCCTTGACCTGTGTAAAGGCTTTATCACTGGGTCCCTTGCAAGTAGACACGGGTCGTAAGAAAGACTCGAAGTCAAAATAGATAACAGGGACAAACCATGTAGCAGCCAAGTTCGTGAACTTGTATGAGTTGTTCTCACTTGAAGGCATATGAATGACAGCAGGTGCATTTTTGCAACAGTTACTGAGATGTAGGTTGTAACTTTCAAGTCCTTCTCGACAAATCCAAAAGCAGTTTCGACAAATGTTGTAAGAGAATCTATAATCAAGTTCTCGCACGTAGCAAACAACCTTCACAAGGTTTGTAATGAGGACGTAGTGATGACGGTCACAGTCGTACAGCAAAAGTAAATCCACTACAAAATCTGAACTATATGACGAAATTTTCAGAGGGAAAAACTGGCCGTTATCGTATCCAAACACGTTTACCTGAACGTTGTTAAGTGTTTCAAATTGAGGAATGTCTGCAAAGCCCATGGGCATAGTAAAATCGCCCAGAGGTTGATGAAGTCCTGGTTGATTGTATGTAGTTGGTGAAGTTTTGTCGGTTTGATAGTTTCGATCATTTCTATCTAGATTTATTTGATGATACATGTGATAAGCCGACACAAAGCAATACCTGAAGCAATCTCGGTCTTCGTGGTTCCTAACGTTGAGCAATCCTCTACAGTTGGCAATTTTTGATGGCAACGCGATGTATGATGAACCATGAATTGGTCTGTAACGTGCGAATTTGACGTCAACTTTGAGAACTTTTTCGAGTGTCCAACCACTTCCCAATGAGTTGAATGTTGCCAATACACTCATCATCTTCACCATTTGCCATTACGCTTCATCCGACAGTCCGTTTGCGTAGACAGGAGTCATCAGAGAGTTTGCGTATATTTCAATACGATCATCTTCTGGTATATCTGGCTCATCATACAGAACTTTGATAAGCCGCAATTTTGCACATAGTTGAACTTTTTGAGGACCCTGGGTCAACTGCTCACTTATTAGAGTGTCTATTTTGAGTTTTTGTATCCGCATGAAGTTTTCGAGATCATTGGATTCTTCGGTCTCTGTTGAGTCAAACGATCTCAGCACTCCATTGAATGCACTTTCCAACGGAGTGTCTCGAGGCTGAAATTGTTCACCTAGGACGGGTAAGTGATGAACGGAAGTCATATGCTGTACGTAAAGATGGCAATCGTTGAATCTGAGTAGGCAGCTTTGACAGCAATTGGTGAATCGTTGGTGTGCAGTTTTCATGTGGTCTTCGAGCAAAGAAATCTTCCGACAAGTAAACTCACATAATGAGCATTGGTATACGGGTAAAACAATCGCATCAGGATGGAATTTATGCTCATGCCTGGAGCGATTTCCTTTTGTACTCAGAATAGAATCACAATAACGACACTGGAAACCCATTTTTGAATTGTCTAACTTTAGTAAGAAAGAATTGTTAAACTCGAGTACGAACAGTAGAAACGAATGAACAAGAAATGGCTTCTCGGGTTTACAGTATTAGAGACTACAGTACTGCAGAGGCGCCAAATTCGAAGTTTTGAAATGCTGTTTTCTGATTGGTCGGTTTTGGCGCATACATTTATTTCGAAATTTTGTTACCTTTGAGAGAAAAAAGATGTGTTTTCAACTCTCCATTGGAATCGTATGCCAAAATGTACCACCACAAGGAACCCTACCGAGTATTGCTGATCATCGTTTGCGTCAAAAAACTTTTTTTGAGAACCTGGAAAAACATGCTAATTTTCAAAATTGTAATAAAATGCGCTATTTTATGCATTTTCAATTACGGATGGTTCGAGTTGTCCTACGTTCTTAAGCGTGATGAGCAAAAATGCTCCCCGTGCCGAAAAACATAGGACCCATTTAAAAAAATTGCTCAAAAATAAACAGAAAAAAAGCTTGTTTTTCTGTCAATCAAGTCATTAATTAACAATTACATGACAATTACATCAATTACATGACAATTACATTACATAAACATGTGTCTTTTTTTCGGAGGCTTTTTTTGATGGCAGCTGTTATGAGATAAATTTACACTGAGGGCCCAATAAGTCCAAAAATGTAAAGAAAACCAATCTAACATCTTTCCTTAGGGTACTTCATATGCTAATTAATGCCAGATGTTAATATGACATTAATTGCCAGATGTTTCGAAAATCGGTGAAGGAGCCGTTTTTTGATGATGATGCTTATGAGCAAAAATGTCGGGCATCAAGCAGTGAGTACGAAACCGTTGCAAAAATTTGAATTTTTTAGTAATTTGTAATTAGGTTAATTAACCATTAATAAGTCGCTAATTAGGGGCTAATTATCTCCATAACGGATGAGTAAAATTTGACGAGTGTGATGAGATGTTTTGTACTTTAGAGTATGCTGAGTCCTACTGAACAATCAGTTTCCTCCCAAGTTTTTTTTGGAACCCTCTTTTTTGGGGTCAAAGGTCAGAGGTCATGTGTTAAAAAAATTCTTTTTTTTTCTGTTTTTTTCGTTTTTTTTAACTGACATGCTCTTTTTTTTCCAATTGATCCCCAAGTAACAAATGAGAGTGGATTCTAGTGTAAGCTGAAGAGGGCATCTACTGAATTAAGTGTCAAAATTTGACGTTTGAAATGCATTTTTTCGAAAAATTTTCTTTTCATGGCACACGGTTCATGTGTCTCCTTGACCTGTGTAAAGGCTTTATCACTGGGTCCCTTGCAAGTAGACACGGGTCGTAAGAAAGACTCGAAGTCAAAATAGATAACAAGAGGGACAAACCATGTAGCAGCCAAGTTCGTGAACTTGTATGAGTTGTTCTCACTTGAAGGCATATGAATGACAGCAGGTGCATTTTTGCAACAGTTACTGATATGTAGGTTGTAACTTTCAAGTCCTTCTCGACAAATTCAAAAGCAGTTTCGACAAATGTTGTAAGAGAATCTATAATCAAGTTCTCGCACGTAGCAAACAACCTTCACAAGGTTTGTAATGAGGACGTAGTGATGACGGTCACAGTCGTACAGCAAAGTAAATCCACTACAAAATCTGAACTATATGACGAAATTTTCAGAGGGAAAAACTGGCCGTTATCGTATCCAAACACGTTTACCTGAACCTTGTTAAGTGCTTCAAATTGAGGAATGTCTGCAAAGCCCATGGGCATAGTAAAATCGCCCAGAGGTTGATGAAGTCCTGGTTGATTGTATGTGGTTGGTGAAGTTTCGCCGGTTTGATAGTTTCGATCAATTCTATCTAGATTTATTTGATGATACATGTGATAAGCCGCCACAAAGCAATATCTGAAGCAATCTCGATCTTGCTTGGTTCCTAACTTTGAGCAATCCTCTACAGTTGGCAATTTTTGATGGCAACGCGATGTATGATGAACCATGAATTGGTCTGTAACGTGCGAATTTGACGTCAACTTTGATAACTTTTTCGAGTGTCCAACCACTTCCCAATGAGTTGAATGTTGCCAATACACTCATCATCTTCTCCACCATTTGCCATTACGCTTCATCCGACAGTCCGTTTGCGTAGACAGGAGTCATCAGAGAGTTTGCGTATATTTCAATACGATCATCTTCTGGTATATCTGGCTCATCATACAGAACTTTGATAAGCCGCAATTTTGCACATAGTTGAACTTTTTGAGGACCCTGGGTCAACTGCTCACTTATTAGAGTGTCTATTTTGAGTTTTTGTATCCGCATGAAGTTTTCGAGATCATTGGATTCTTCGGTCTCTGTTGACTCGAACGATCTCAGCACTCCATTGAATGCACTTTCCAACGGAGTGTCTCGAGGCTGAAATTGTTCACCTAGGACGGGTAAGTGTTGAACGGAAGTCATATGCTGTACGTAAAGATGGCAATCGTTGAATCCGAGTAGGCAGCTTTGACAGCAATTGGTGAATCGTTGGTGTGCAGTTTTCATGTGATCTTCGAGCAAAGAAATCTTCCGACAAGTAAACTCACATAATGAGCATTGGTATACGGGTCAGCCAATCGCATCAGGATGGAATTTATGCTCATGCCTGGAGCGATTTCCTTTTGTACTCAGAATAGAATCACAATAACGACACTGGAAACCCATTTTTGAATTGTCCAACTTTAGTAAGAAAGAATTGTTAAACTCGAGTACGAACAGTAGAAACGAATGAACAAGAAATGGTTTCTCGGGTTTACAGTATTAGAGACTACAGTACTGCAGAGGCGCCAAATTCGAAGTTTTGAAATGCTGTTTTCTGATTGGTCGGTTTTGGCGCATACATTTATTTCGAAATTTTGTTACCTTTTAGAGAAAAAAGATGTGTTTTCAACTCTCCATTGCAATCGTATGCCAAAATGTACCACCACAAGGAACCCTACCGAGTATTGCTGATCATCGTTTGCGTCAAAAAACTTTTTTTGAGAACCTGGAAAAACATGCTATTTTTCAAAATTGTAATAAAATGCGCTATTTTATGCATTTTCAATTACGGATGGTTCGAGTTGTCCTACGTTCTTAAGTGTGATGAGCAAAAATGCTTCCCGTGCCGAAAATCATAAGACCCATATAAAAAAATTGCTCAAAAATAAACAGAAAAAAAGCTTGTTTTTCTGTCAATCAAGTCATTAATTAACAATTACATGACAATTACATGACATGAACATGTGTCTTTTTTCTGAGGCCTTTTTTGATGACAGCTGTTATGAGATAAATTTACACTGAGGGTCCAATAAGTCCAAAAATGTAAAGAAAACGAATCTAACATCTTTCCTTAGGGTACTTCATATGCTAATTAATGCCAGATGTTAATGTGACATTAATTGCCAGATGTTTCGAAAATCGGTGAAGGAGCCGTTTTTTGATGATGATGCTTATGAGCAAAAATGTCGGGCATCAAGCAGTGAGTACGAAACCGTTGCAATAATTTGATTTTTTTTTCAGCAATTAGTAATTAGGTTAATTAACCATTAATTAGTCGCTAATTAGGGGCTAATTATCTCCATAACGGATGAGTAAAATTTGACAAGTGTGATGAGATATTTTGTACTTTAGAGTATGCTGAGTCCTACTGAACAATCAGTTTCCTCCCAAGTATTTTTTGGAACCCTCTTTTTTGGGATTAGAGGTCATGTGTTAAAAAAATTCTTTTTTTTGAGTTTTTTTCGTTTTTTTTAACTAACATGCTTTTTTTTCAATTGATCCCCAAGTAACAAATGAGAGTGGATTCTAGTGTAAGCTGAAAAGGGCATCTACTGAATTAAATGTCAAAATTTGACGTCTGAAATGCATTTTTTCGAAAAATTTTCTTTGATTATTTTTTTAGTTTTTGATCATTTCTGCTTATGAATTGAATTTGGAATTCAATCCATGCTACAGCTGTTGCATGGAGTTAGCATGTCATTAGCGTTAATACCGCATACTCTCACATATGGTTTTATCTCTAAACTTTATGTTTAATTTATATAATATTAACAAAAATTTTGCAGATTTGGAAGTAGTTCTGGATATATTGAAAAATCTCACCACGTCATTGTAGTTGTAATAATTGAGTGTTTGTTAGGAAACGAATGTTTACGTCATAATGAAAATCTTTTCTGAACATGTTCGAACTTGATCAGTAGCAAAGTTTTAATTTCTTTGACTCAGTAGATTTAAAGCTATAAAACAGATATAAAAAGTTAAATTCAGCTTTTAAAAAGTTGAAATCACACATTCTTGAAACAAAATCAAGTTAGCATCTCACTATATAAAAGAGTTTTGTGGTGATCCATTAAGTTTAATTTTCAAGTTAATCAAATAAGTCCATTAAAGTATTCTCAGGTAGCCGTTTCTTTGGTGCATTGCAAATCTTTGGCGTGTCTGTAACACCAAAAACACGTGCTGGTTCTGGTGTTTGAAATTGTGTAGCTGACAGTAACGTTGTATCAAACTGGTTGTCATTGAACAGAGCCGTAGAATTGTTCTTGTGAATTCCTGCAAAGAGAGATGGACTAGATGTCGGTGTCAAACTAGGACTCGGATCAACTGCTGGTGTTACTGGCAAGCTGGCTGAATCCAAATGCGATTGATTTTCTGGGGAGCAAGGTGATGACTTTATGCCCCACATGTCAGCTAAGTTTTCGCAAGCCTGATAAGCCCCTAGCTGGTTTTCAAACAGAGGCACACAGTCGCAATCGTAACGAAACAAAATTCGTTTAACGTCGTCAGGTAATGACTCCATGTCAAGATGTTGAAATGTTGGCAAAGTTTTTGGAGGTAAATGTCCCCCTGATGTAATAAGACTGCATTCTGCTGGTTCTGTCTTCTCTGGTAAAGAAGCAATTGCGTTAATGAAAAGCTTAGGTATCAAACTGTGCTGGTAAGTTTGCCAAACATCGCCTTGTCTCTTCTGTTGAATAAGCACAACAAAGTTTTCGAACACTTTCTGATAAACCAATGTTCGCTCCAAGGAAATTACAGATTCAGCAAGTATTTGAACGGACATAATTTTTGTACAAATTTTGACAAAGAAATTAAAACCAATTTGATAGAAGACTGTTGGTAGGTGTTTGTCTGTTAACGAACTGTTGAAAGAAAGCAAAGTGCACTGAACGCAAGGTTTAAAGAAAATGAATAACTATATTTAAAGTTATATTGCACAACGTGTAATTCAACAAATTATATCTGGGGTCAAATATGGTTTTAATTTTGGTAGTGTATGTGCTCTGATATATGCTCTAAATTTTGTTATTATACATGGGTCGATACACTTCATAGAGTGTACTAACTCAGTTCTTATCTAGAGCGTATTTTATTATTAGCATTTCATTGTACGCTGGTGCATGTTTATTCTTATAAGAATTTCCTTACTGATGTAGGTTCACTTGTGCTTCTAATTATATCACACACCCAGGGTCACATCTGTTCCAAGTTATAAACATATGGTCCGCATATAATTCCAATAAACAGTGTACACTGCACTGCTGGTCCAAATACACACCTAGGGTCACATCTGTTCCAGGTTATAAACATGTGGTCCGCATATAATTCCAATAAACAGTGTACACTGCTCTGCTTGTCCAAATACCCACCCAGGGTGGGTCACATTTGTGTTCTCAAAACATATGGTACGCATATAATTCCAATAAAAGGTGTACAGTGCACTGCTGGATCCAAGTACACACCTAGGTTCACCTAGGTTTTTTGTCTTATCTAAGGTCACAGCTGAAATTAATTATGCAATATTTGAACAACAGACAGACTCAAGTACGCAATAGGCGTACTTGAGCCTGTATTCACAAATCATTTGGATTTAATTAGGCAGTTTGACGACACTTGTTTAAACCCAACTTGCCGCCCCATTGAGTTGAAGTTTTACACATTATAACACTTGAAAGCAATAAAACAAGTTGCACACTATGCCTTTCACGTCCACTAAAGACACAGAGTTTGGAGATTGTTATTTCGATATTTCCAAAACTGATAAGCGCTTAATCAGAGCAACGCTGAAAACCTATGAAAGGACAGGGACATATGTATTTCTGAAATTGTTCAAAAAAGCAACAGACGATTACGAGTTTGAACAGAGAATTTCTCTAACTCTTGGAGAGTTTGGAAATTTGGTCAGCTCAGCTAGCAAAATACAGACTTCAGTGACTGATCAGCTGTCAACAACAAAACCACCACTAGCGAAGAAACCAAAAATTCAAAAAGAAGTTGTCAACAACGATGGTTGAGGCGATGTTTGAGCGTTCTCCAAATTACTTTAAACAATTTCAGAAACAGTTCAATTTCTCATTCTTATAGAAAAACCCAGCTTTTCTATTGGAAATTTTTATGCAGTGTGTGCACATTTTGATTCCGAATTTTGCAATTTAGTAAACAACCATTATCACGTTCTGATTGATACAACTACTTTTGAAAACGAAATAGTGAAACGATATCAGAGCTTTCCTGTGCCTTGTGTTTATACAGCTTTCAAATTCTTGTTTTGGACTGCACCAAACTTGGAGACTGATGGAGACGTTTTTACAAAGCTCAAATTGGCAATCGAATTCAACGGTTCGGGAGAAAAAACCGATTCACAGTCAGTGCGTAAACTACTGACAGCTTTTGCTAACCACAACAATTTATCGAAAAGCAGCTCTGCAAAACAAACAAATGTCAATCTCAAACCGAGTGCCAAGATGCCAGTAGTTGCTCAAAAAACTATCTACAATGCCCGGCCTCCATCGAAACAAGTTCAAACTGATTTTGTTAATAGTGAAACTTTACGAAGAGTTGAAACAATTTTGTATGGTCCTCATTCTGGCGCTTTTTGTCAAATTATGGATATTTTTATGAGTGGATATGGAAAATTGAATATTGATTCTGATTTATTGAGTTTTCGCTCTGTGTATGAAGAAAAAGTAAAGTTTTGAAAAAAAAATAAATTTCTCAAGTTAGTAAGGTTAGAACATCATATGAAAAGCGAAACTAATCAATTCATTATCGCTAATATTTACAAGTTTTTGAGCATTGAAAACAAAATGAGCAATATAAATACAAAAAAGTGCACAAAGTTTAGAGTTTGCTCTTTGAATTGGTTGATTCTCCAAGAGTTGATAGATGTTGTGGTTGCTGCCAACGGAAACGATTCTTTGATATAGGTGTTTGTACGATGAAATGGGCTGACCAAGGGGATCGGTAAACAAAGGTTGATTGTTTTTTCTGCATAATAGTAACCAGTGGCTGCCAATTTTTTCAGCAGTTGCTGCATTAACAATAAGGAAGCTGTTTCTGTTCATTTTTTCCGGAAAGTTGTTGGCCGCAAACACACCATGGAATTTATATTTAAGTTTTGCAACCTTGGATTAAACCATTAATATCATCTTCATCCATCATTAATTTGTCAGAATGTGATTCTTTGATACTCTTCTTGCACTATCAACAAATATTGTGCTAGCTTTTTCGCAAATGAATATTTCTATATTGTTCGGTAAGGCCGCAGAAAATTTCAACTCAATAGAAATTGACGAATTTGTAAGCTCAGGATGAATAAAATCGTGGGATGCTTGTTGGGTGCTGATCAAATCAAAAACCATTATGAAATGGTTTGGGTAATCTGTCAAACTTATTCCATGACCATTGTCGATGTAAGCTAAATCCGATATTGTGTTAAAGTAAAGACGTTTGTCATCACTTGTTGATATCGGACTGCCTGCCACAGGTAAACCGCTTCGATAAGTATAAATCTGCTCAAGGTCGAATTTGCGGAAATTAAATGGATTTTGTCTGTTGTTACCAAGAAACGCTTCGTTAGTGTTCAGACAATTTGCTAGTCTACGAATCGGTTCTCTGGCAAAAATATCTTCTTGTTTCCAACTGTGGAGACCCGTTGACGCCAGAAACGTTTTTGTTAGAGTCTCCAGGTAGGGATACGAAGCTGGACTTGTTAATAAAGTTTTTTCAATAGCCGATACAACATCATCGTTCAATGTCATCTTGCGCACATACAAATTAGCTTCGACAATTTTTACTTTGTAGCGCTTGGCAGCATCGTCAGACATTATAACAAAATCATCTATTGACCGTCTAAATGCAATGCGAAGTGTCACACCACTTAGCAAATGTATTTCACAGGTGAAAAAGTCGACTGCAACTTTACCGTAGAATGTGCACTCAGCTGATTGCCTCACTATGGCTTTCCTTCTGTTCACTTCTCCAGTTGACAGCGCGCCTGGAGTTTCTTCGTAGGAGTAACCCTGACATGCCAGCCAGGTGTTTTTTGCATCTTTGTTATGTGAAAATTCTGTTTCAATAAAACTTTTATGAGCATAGTTTCCGTTAGCGTTTGAAATTTTTAGTCCATTAGCAGACACTGTACGGTGAGAGAAGAGTGAATGTAACACATTATTGCAAAAATAGGGAGCATCTGTCTTCGTAACATCTGCTGCTGCTCCTGCGTCATATCTCAAATCAGCGTCTGATGACTGGACAATTTTACATTTTACTTCAAGAAAATTTTCTGTAAGTCAATAAAATTATTTCGGTCACCGGCGACTTCAAATTCTAACATGGGTCCATTTGGACTGTAAACTGGGCCCAACTTTTGACAAAAACTACCATCGAAAGTTACTAAAAGAGAAGGTTTTTCGAATAAATCCAAAGAACTGTGAGTTGCTTCTGATGGTAACAAATTAGCGATCATCGTTCAATCTGGCAAAAAAATCTGACGACTTCTTTTTGGAGCTCTGTGCGTTGAAATGGTTTTTTTTGCGTTTGTTGATCGCTTTCTGTGGCTTGACTCGACTTGACTTCCTCCGACGTGAAGTATTTCGTCGAGATCCCCCTGTCTGTTTTTTAAGTTTTTGCGATTGTATTTTTAAACGCCTGTTTAGGAGATTTTTTGCTTCCGACTACATCCAAAATCTCTGGAACACTTTGTTTCAAAGGCTCTTTCCCGATACGCTTCGCTGTAGGCAAAATGAAACGACGTGCTAAAGGCAGCGCAACACGTCCAATGCCTGCAGCTAGGGCTCCAAAACCACTTCCTCTTTGACGATGATGTCCAGAGAAGTGAGGCAAAGACGTTGCTTGATTCGCATAAGAATCCATTTTAGGAGGAAAATTTTTTGAATTGTAGTGTTAGAATAACTTTTCCAGTTCCCGAAAAGGGAACTAATTGTCCTGTTTCCGTTCTCAGTTCACTGGAAATCGATTGAATTGTGTTGGTTAGGAGCTTCTTATAGTCTAAATTTGTAAAAACTATCCGATGAGTTGGTTCAAGCTCACAAACACTACCGTTTTTCAGACGTTGTTTTGAATCAATGACTCGCAAAAGAGGAGCCTTAGTGTCACCAACGTATTTATACTCAATTATGTTAGTGTAGATGAAAATTAGATGCTTTCCAGCACAAAGATCAGCTGGGAACTCCCCATAATAAGCTTTCGTATCATCACTTTTCATAAACCTGTTCGCATTGGGAATCATTTTGTACCCAATATGTATTCCATTACCGTCAGGAATACCCTTAAATCCAATAATGCTCGGAATTTCCTCGCTGGGAAATGTAATTCCCTCATACTTGCCAAATAAAATTTCATATTTTCCAGAGCTCTTCAACTCTCTGAAAGAAAAATGGGGCAGTCCAATTGTTCGCTTAATTGTAGCAAGAAGTTGTGCCACTGTATCAAAGGTTCCTGGCATAAAACTAAATTGTTGTCCACTATAAGGTCTAGAAATAACATTAGCTCCCGAAGACATCTTTTGGGAATCTTCATAGTCTTTTAAGTTGTACACAATTAGATTTCCGTTTACTATGTTTTCTATTTTTGTTGGGAATATGATTTCAATTAACGCCACTCTCCAATCACCTGCAAGTTGAATTTCGTCATTAAAAAAATTTCGAAATGATGCAAGTGTGTTTGAATCAAATATTTCCATTGAAGCGGATGAAACAACGTGAACTGTAAACTCGTCTTCAAACCGGTTGTTGGACATTTTCAACGAGAGGGAGCCTGACAAGTTGTAATTCTGGTTGATAAAATTTTCCTTGAATTGGTTCTTTGTCTGTGTCGACTAAGGAGTATGTTAGTGGGCTTAATGTCGGTATTCCCGTTATTTCAAAGACTTCGTCTGTGAACGATTGGTTGTAACTTTTCCTGAATGCTTTATCTTTTTTAACTATTCTCACAAAGTCTCCAATGTAAAACTTGGGCTTCTGATTTGAGCTTGTTTGGGCTGTCAATGAAACTAGTCGTGGCACATCTTTTTTTGTAACTGTTTTGGGAGCAATTTTATTTACTCGATTGACTCTTGAATTGATTGTTTTCACAAATTGGTCTAATTGGTCAATGTAGCTAGGTCCACTTTTCCTCGAGATACCGATGAATTATCTTTTTGAGAGATCTAATGTTCCTCTCTGCAAAAGCTGACTTTTTTCACTGAAAGTACTATATAACTGAATTCCGCGTTTGTTGCACAATTGTTTGAATTCTCCCATAAATTCTGTGCCATCCTCAACCCATACTTTTTCGGGCTGTTTGTTTTTGATCATCTTTTTGAATGCTTCTGTTGCGTACTTTGTTTTTAATGGTTCCACTCTTAAATATCTTGACAAACAATCAACCGCTACTAGGAGATACTTGATATTGCGGTTATACTTTGCTAATTTATCAACGTGTGCCAAATCTAGAGACCAAATTTTGTTAATGTCTTTTACAAAAACTTTAAGCCTAGGAAATTTTAATCGAATTGAACGGTACTTTGTGAAAGACGGCTTTGTCTCCAAATAGGACAGGACTTTGCCTATAGGGAGCTTGCTTTGAGTCTGTAGTCGTTTTATGCTTCCATACGAAGCTGGTCCGTTTAAATACAACTGATCCATTTTTTTACTTCAGGAAAAGAAAGACCACATCTTCTGACTGGTCTCTTCTTTGTCTGGCGTTTGGTCCGTTTCTTCTTTATATTTTTTTCGGGTTGGTTTTGAGCCAATGAGTCGTTCTCCAGTAGAGGCGAACTCTTGTTGACTGGGTTGTTCTCTACTTGGGAAAAATTCTTGTTCACTTTCAGAGGAGGCTTCAAAGATTTGCTTGGCATGTGTATTTGCAACAAGATGAGGTGAGATATTAAGAGCAAATAAAATTTTTGAGTATTTTTCAATGTCAATTTTTTTAGTTGGTTGCTGTAGATTGTACAAAAATGTTGAAGCTTTGATGCCCAGTGTTTCTTTATTAACGTGAAGAACGTCGTTCGACTCTATGGTGACTGTTTCAGATTGGTTAATCAAGTCAAGTATGATTTTTGATCTTTTGATTTGGTTTTTATTCATAATTTCTAGCTCTATCATTATGGAAGTGAAATCGTCGCTTTTTATTTGTTTTTTCACTACCGGTTCAATCTCGCTGTTTTCGCTCATGGGTTCTGTTTTCTCCTCTTCTGTTTCAATCATCTCTTTGTTTGCAGTCTCAACTGGTTCAAGTGCTTTTTCTGGTTTTTCCATTGAGTTGGACTGGTTTCTTTGCAAAAGAGACAGCTGTGCAGCTTTCTGTTTATAAAGGGGATTGTCCAAAACTTCTTTTTTTACCGGTTGATGTGAAGCAAGCATTCGTTTTGGAATTAAAATGAATTCTTCGGTGCGCATTATGATTTTGTCAAATATCGATAACAAGCGAAACCAACAATTTTGACCAAATCTGTTTCTCTAGCAAAAAACTGCCTCTTTTCTTTCAAACTTGTTTGTCTAGACAATAGCTTTCTGAATGATTTTTCATAACCTTCTACAACACTTTCTTATTGGGACATTACCATTGACAATGTTGAGCAAACATTCGCAAAGGAATTTAATGAATTTAATTGGAGCTCTCTCGATATTCTCTTTTAGTTTTATATCCGATATGTCTAGCAGCCGCCCCAGCATACAAACTTTCTCTCTCATCGCTCAAATTTGTGATAACGGCTTTAGCTGATGGCAGATAAAAAATTGATGGTCCTGGAGGAACAATATTTGAACAGTAGCGCAAGACGTCTGATGTTTTTGTATCCAAATCAATTTATAAATGACCAAACGGTTCTTTGGTTGCCAGCTCATAGCTTTCTTTTGAAAATTGTGCATTATTCAACTGTCGACCAATAAAACTAATCTGTTGTGTGTCACGGGGTGATTTGAACAATATGATATGTGTTGTGTTTAGATCAATTGTTCTGGACCATCTACTTTGCTGGAACAAATTGTGTTTAACATAAATTACACTGATGTTTCTATGTCGCCCTGCGGTTGCTAATTTGGAAAATTCTTTGTCATTAAAAATTTCTTCACATGAATCATCGAACACAAGAAGGCAGTTCTCTAACTCTGAAATGAGCTCAAAATTGGAGAATTTTTTAAAATGTATGTTCAGTTTCTTCTCTAACGATTGGAATTTTGGCTGATCATGCTGATAAAAATAATAAATTGTTTGAAACTCTGGGAAAAATGTGCCAACTAATAACATTTTGAAAATGAGCTCAGTTTTCCCGCAGCAAGACCGCCCGCAAACAGCCATGAACAACCGGTCAGTGGTAGAAATAATTTTATTCATAACTTTGGATTTGGAAGAGCGTATCCAACTGTACAAGAGAGAAGTGAAAACCAAAATGTGGATTCTTCACAGTCAAGACTGAAAGAAAAACAACTTGGTGAGAGATACAGTTATAAGAAAAATTATTATAATGATTTGTGTAAAGTATACAACCTCTGATCGAGGCAATCTCGAATTGCAAAACCTCCAAGATCGTCTTTCTTGGTGCTCGGCGTCAAAAGCCAAGTCAGTTATGCCTCCACCCGAATCTAATTGATCTTCGGCTTGACTCATTGTGAAATAAAACTGTTCAAAAAAATGAATTGCTTTCCAAGAATTTTTACAATTATTTAAGTACAAAAAATTCATAAGAAACATATCCAGAGTCGTCTCCGTCTCCTTGTTTGTAAGTGATTGTATAGTTTGCATTCATCGAATCTTGTTTATCTCTAAAAATAATTGGCTTTACATTGTTCTCTTTAATCAGCTGCTTGATGTCATCGGGAAGAGTCTCATCATCCAGAGACATCAGAACTGGTACTGCACGCTTGGGCGTTGGTAAAGGGGTTAGTTTCAACCTTTTCAATTTCTCTTGTGAAGACATGGTACAATTGAAAGTACTCCAGTAGAGAAAGATACTTTTTGAAAGCTTCTATTTCAGCACCAGCACACACAATCTGCTGTTTTCTCAAAACTGTTTGGCCTCTTGTGTCAATTTTTTCTTCCTTGATAAGAGTAACCGTTAACTGATTTTCAGTCTTTATGCAACTGTAAACTGTCAAATTTGGAGACAAATTTACTTGTAATAGAGACAGAGCTGGTTTCTCTAACCGACGATTCATTCGTCAGCCACTGGTAAAAGAGTTTTGCCTTCTTATTGGCACAATGCTTGCTTCTCTGTCGTTTTGTGCAACTCAATGCATGTAATTTACAAACAGGTGTCTCCCGATATAACTTCAAGTGTTCAATTTTTGGGCAGAACAAAGTTTCCAAGTTGATAACGTTCCTCTGTAACAGCTGTCGTAAAGTTTCCGTTTTTTCTAATCTTTTTGCGTAAAAATCAGAAAAGGGAAATCGAAGAACTATACTTTGAAAAATCTGTAGCAAATAATGATAAGGGTACTCTCCTGTCTCCCACGAGAGACCATGAAGGAATTTAGATACCCACAGGAAAGATGTTTGCTCACTCGAACAAAGTATGTTAAATGATTTTGGAGGTAAAAACGAAATTATATCGTTGTAATTTTCGGTAGATACCGCAAGTTCCTTTATTATAAATCCAGATTTTTTACTTCGAAAGCCTTCAAAATCAAGAACAACCGCTCTGGATTTCAACATTCCAGCAAATTGAATAAACTATTTTTGAAAGATTTTACGTATAAACAAAAAGCAATTCCAGTCACTTGACCAAGGTACTCATTTGTCACTGAACAAGGTAATACGTATGAATAGCCTGGACCCTTTTCACTATATTCATAAACAAAACCGGAAGCGTCGTGGAGTATGGCATGTAATCTCAAAATTTTTAAATTTTTGAAATATTTGTCTAACGAAGAATTATCAATACCAATCAAACCTCCGTACGGCCGCAACTTCAACGCAATATCCAAATCAAGATCCGGATCCAAATGCAGACAAGTGGCTAAAAAGTATAAAAATCGTTTACCGTATTGTGAATATTCTTTTTCGATTTCCTTGTAAATTTCGTGAATACTTTTCAAATCAAGCGTTGCTATAGTTGCCATTTGATCTATGCACATATTCTCCCAATAATGATCAATTGTTGCTAACAACTGACCAAAACCACTTAATCACAAGTCTAAATATCACATAATAAGCCCCTCCCCTCTATTAGGGTAATAAGACTACTTTTTACATGTAGCGTTAAATTCAAACGACCAGAAAGAACTAGCAAGAACGGCGGAATAGAACAATCCAAACGGCAATAAACAGCAGGCGGAAAGATTTTATCCCGCCTAGCCTATTCCCACTTAACCGCCACTACCTATTATCCTATGGTTAAGAGTCGAATGATAACCCCCCTTTCTTTACGTAGGTATTATATACTACTTGCATGAAATCTTTTTGACCTCTAGGCTATTTTCACTCTTCTCTCATTCTGCTCAAAGTGCTTTTAGACAGCAGTTGCACAGCAAAGCAATTCAAAATGAATAGAGTCAGTATCAAAAAACGAAATCAGAAATAGATACGGGATAAATCCATAGAGCCCAGTTTTAGATGCCCGTTTCTCGAACTTGGTTCTCATAAATCTTAGTTACCATCTCTAATGCTTATTGGTGTTGATACTAGCTCCTTATTGTCTCACTATGAAACAGGAGTATGTTCAACTAAAAAATGACATCAAAATAGTTCGCACTTAAAATTGTTTTTCTACAAAAATCATTTCACTATTTCTCTTCTTTCAATCCCAATCTTGGTTATGGGAATCAATGGCGGCTATTTGCCGGCAATCTGCCAGGTATGTTTTGTTACTGTAAAGTATTTTAGCTGCAATATTTTAACCGCCCCGCACAGATAGCGAGGGCTATTATTAGTCTTCTTAATAACCGCCGTCTGCTTCTCAACGGCTATTATTTATGCGCTCTCGTTTTTTAATTCGGTTTATCTTTTGATCACGTTTTTCGCTTTATATAAGTCACGATTTTCACGCTTGACCTCTGACTTACATCACTCACTATTTCTACTGTATGGATTTTAAGTTCTTTCAGGCATTGAATTACGCAATGTAGTGAATACTGCCCCCCCACTCACCCCTTCTAATGCTAGCATTCCTAAGCCCTGGCTGGCTACGACCGAAGTCAAACACTCGCCTGTCGTTTAAGAGCATGTTTTTAAATCTGTAAAATGTAAATTCAAAATTTTATAACCACAACAAAAGTTTGATTAAACATTTACATGCCCGACGTTAGTTGGTTATGTTCTTATCTTAGTTGTTCATCACGCAAATCTGGAGGCTATGTTAGTTATTTGCGATAAATACGAAATGACGCAAATAAAAAGCTTTGAAATATTCCTTTTTCAAAAGCCGCGTCAGCAATTCCAGTCGGCTATTTTTGAGCTCCTAATTTTTTACAATTCAATGAATTTGAATTGGGGCACTGTTTTTTTTTAAAATCTGTTCACACATTTTCATGATTTTTGAAGTCAAATTGGAGTAGTGATTTTGGTCCCGCCGAAACAGGAAATGGAGCGAAAATGCGATTGGTTTTGCGGCGTGAATTTTTTTGCTCTAATTTTAAAGTAGAGTGAGAAAACGGTGTTTGAACAAAAATTCGCTTTCTCGCTAGTGATTTTTTTTTGTTCACATGCAGCAATTTCACTTTGATTTTTACTGTTTTCTTTTAATTTTTTGGATCGGATTTTTTCTAAATGGTTTTCCCAATCCATTCAGAGTTCATTCTAGGGCTAGTTTTTTATTTGAACCAAATTTTCATTTCTCGTTTTTTGTTCACATGCGGCATTTTGACATTTATTTTCTGCTTTTTTTTATTTTTTGATCTAATTTCTTTGGAAATGGTTTTCCCAATTCATTCATAGTCCTCTTTAGGTCTAGTTTTTGTTTAGTCAATGAAAATTCTTTGAATTGTACGTCAGGATTTGTCCTGCTATGTTTTTTACTTCGTCTAACAGATTTTTGTTTCCGCTTACCCTGACTTTTTCAATGACTTCAGTGACTTCTACTTCTTTGCAGTTACAATTTGTGTGCATGACGCCATTTGTGCTTTTAGGTTGATTGCGTGACTCACCTCACTCACAAAAATGACTTCTGAACTCACTTATGGAACTTTAATTTATGAACATTTACTAGTTAAAGATCAATAGCGTGCATCTAAGTAGTGCCAAACTTATATGCCCTAATCCTTGAGTATTAGTCTTGAGTTTTTGATTTCGAAAATCAACTTTGAAAAAGCTCTTTTAGGGCTTTTTCCTTATAGACCGTATCAGAAAAATGACAGTACGTATCTAACCCAAAAAATCTATTGGTCTACTAAAGGACTTTTGGTCAATCTGTCTATCTTGTTTCTTTAGTTGTTTCAATTCATGGAAGGCCACAAGCATATATCGCGGCTATTTTCCGGCAATCTGCCGGCTATGTTTTCAATAGCGAAAAGCGATCATTTTGCGGTGTTTTCCTTTCTGAGAATGTCTTTGCAAGTCAGCACCTGAATTTTTCCAGCTCTGTTGAGCGAGCGCTTCAGACAACTTTGTTAAATATTTTCAGGGTTGAGTGAGAACTTGCCCGCTTCCTCGGAAGAGCTGCTGGTCTGTGACGGTATGAACGAGCGGAAGATCTTACAATATGGAAATGCTCTCTTGGACATCACTCGGAAGTATGCATGGGAGTTGATGGAGCTCACAGGTGGAGATCTGGAGGACCCGGGAGAGGGCGAAAATAATTTTGAGGGCGAGGAAGGATATCCTGTAGGTGTTTCGCTAAGAGTACCTAGAAATCATCCATAATAAGGAGTGGAACGGCTATTTAATTGCTCTCAAACGATGTTGTAGCATTTATATTAGTCCTGCGATCTTTTTATGTGATATTTCGCGTGACTGATATTTTATCCTACCCTGTTAACTTTGGGATAAACAGTTAAGGTCTGGAGGTCGTTAAGTGGCTGAGCAGCTCTCTTAGAGCCTTACGACTTAATTGTCTCTAAATACGCGAGTCGCTGAAACTGTTGAGGAAACGTCAATGCTGTGATTTTTTTTTAGACATTGGCCCCCCTCCCTACGAGATCCCCACTCCCATTCACCCCATAAGAAACGCACTAAAGCTAGCATTCCTAAGCCCCAGCTGGCTCGAACTGAAACCAATCATTTGTCGGTAGTTTGAGAGCAGTTCATAAGTCGGTAATGTTCGAAGTATTTACTTCTGAGTTCTGATCGTCGTATTTAATTGGTGTCGATCGAAGTATTTAATTGGTCACGGGCGAAGTTTACAGTTATTGTAAACGTGTTTAATAGCCACGCTCATTTTATCAGCCGGCCACTAAGCGATCTTATTTTTTAAAATCTAACGAATTTGTATTGTATTGGTGTTCTGTCTTTTTTTCACACCGTTTTCCAGGATTGAGCTTATGATTTTTTGTTAATTTGGTTATTTTAAAGGTCAGTCAAAGACTATATGGCTATAATGCTATGGAAAATGTCTTTTATTGCTATTTTTTAAAGTTTCTGTTTGTTGTTTGTGCCAACTTCATTACCAGAAACAAAGAATTTTTCGCTGAATGTTTGTTTTTCTGAAAATTTGTAATTTTTTAGTTTTCAATTTTATAAGAAAGGAAAAATTTTTAACGCTTGAAAATGAGTTAAGGAAATGCGTTAAATACAACAGACACAAAAATAATTTTGGCGATCTGGAACCTTTTCCAACTTTTAATTAGTTTTTGCTAGTTTTTCGCTTTTTTAAATAGTTTTTCATGTTTTCATTCCTTTTTTTTACCACGGAAACCGTTCTGAGGCTTAATGTTTGGACGATGAATAACTTTTATTGACCCAGATAAATTTTTGAAGATATATCACAAATTTCAGCAACTTTTTATTAATTTTTGCTAATGTCAGGAAGCTTTTTGTTCAAGTTTCTTTTTCGTTTAAGGGGGCAAGGAAACTCTTTTCAAATCAAAAACCATTGTAATGATTAGATGTTAGCATAACTGAACCTATTTTAAAAGTATTTTCCAAGTTTTTGCAAGCTTCTTAAATATTGAATTATTTTTTCTGTGTTTGGATCTGTTTCCTGTTGTAGCCTGAAGGTTTGTTGTAGCCTGAAGGTTTGTTGTAGCCTGAAGGTTTTCCATTTTGTAGTTTTTGGCGCGAATTTGTTAGTTTTGATGAATTTAGTGTCTTGAACGTAACTAAAGTGTTAATTAATTTCATAATTAAAAGAATTTTTTTGTTTTTGACTGCTATTTTCAACCTGTTTTTTAGTGAAAACTGTTAGTTATTCAGTACGTTAGTTATCTTGCTGTTGGTTTCGAACAGACTAAAGTATAGAGTGCATCAGTCGCAGAATTCAATAGATTATCTCGCGTTGAATAAATACTATTATGATGTTCTTGGTAGAAACTAACAACGCTTCATTAATTGTCTGCTATCGAATAGCTAGCTAGCTTCTATTAGTTGAGAGAAGTAAAAAAAATGAATCAAAAAGTGGGCTGTAGACGCGCTCATTTCCTACTAACTAGCCCGGTTATTAAGTCATTGTGCATTAGGTTATTAAAGTTCATTAAAGCGGTTGCTAGCTGACGTTAGTATTTTGCCTAATAATCTTCAGTTTAGAAGCTGAATTAAGTATAATTTTAGAATCTAACAGAATTTGCACACCAAATAAAAACACTTTGACACTTACAAAAATTCTGTCAACTTCTATCTCGTTTTCGTCTTCTGTTTCAACCCCAATGAGTGTCAAGCAGGTCAACGGCGGCTATTTGCCGGATGGTTGTGGTTAGAACACGCAAAACCATAGACTTAAGCATCAAGTGATTTGATGTACACTTATATTAGGTGATTGAAAACCGAAGTACTCATATACACCAAGTGACGTCATTGTTTTAGTACCAAGGTGACAATCCATACGCCTCAGTTCATGAAGAATCCAATTACTTCCCGCCTTCCTATTCATCCTCAACGGGTTCCAGATCAAAATATCGTGGAGGATGGCGCGGTAAATGGTCTAGAAGTCGAGGACTCAAACGGAGATCAACATCAGATTCTAAAAGTCCTGCTGCTAAAAAATCATCAGCTGGTCGAACTCTTCCGAAGTTGGTTTCGTCGTCGTCATCGGGGTTTTCAAAGGGGCATTCTTGGCTAGGATCTTCAAACAGTTCTACCCAGAGTTACAAGCATACGGCGCCCTCTATTAGTGGTCGAAGTACAAGTGCAATTGTATCACAAGTACCAAATAAAAGCAGCCGAGGAAAACTGTTTTAATCTCACTGCTGCGGTTAAATATATTATTTGTAAGTTGATATAAGGTTAAAATGTTTACATTTTGATTGAAGTGTGTGTAATTGATGAATTTTTGACTGAAATTATTGTTTTGTTTTCAATTTGATTTGATGCACTGTGGTTTGCAATTTAGATTATTTTTATGGCAAAATTTTTAATTCGAACGATTATATGGCAAAATACTTTTATGGCAAAATCTTGAACGATTTCCGATTGATCACATTTCCTTGGTTAAAGTTTATGGGCGAGACAATACCACAACTCAAGTTACTCAATTTCTATTTTTTGTGACAAAAATTCAGGACCATCGGGGAGAGCATTGCAATTGCATAAAATAAGATTGTGTTCGAGGAGTTAGAAAAATGAGCTAAGGATGTTACTTACTAAAATGACCTATCCAATCAGCTCATTGAGATCCTTGATACAACTGCACTGACCTGACCCCCAATGGTTCATATTCAAATGAAGCGACAAATAATCTTGTTAAAAGCCGCCTCAGCTTCTCAACCGGTTATATTGCGCTCCTAATTTTTGTTACAATTCAAAGAATTTGAATTGTATTGGGGCGCTGTCTTTTTACTACTCAAAGAGGAGTATTAGAGAAGTCCTTTTTTTAATCAATTTTATTGGATTGGATTTTGAAGCAGGAAAAACACGTGAAAAAATTGAGTGAGTTTGTTGCTGAACAACATGAAGAGTGGAGCGAAAAGAAAGTGGTTTTTGTTCATATCGCTGTTTTCAAGAGAGCGAAAAATAGGTGTGAAAAAAATTCTGTAAGCGAGCAAAATTTTTTGTTCACGTGCGGCATTTTAAAACAGTTTTTTTGGTTAAGAGGTTTTGTTATGATTTCGTTTTAATATTACACTAGTTTTGGTAGTGGTTTGAAGGTTTCTGGAAATTCATGAGTTTTATGCTAATTCGGAGGTTTTCATGTATTTTGCTGATTTTTGGGCTAATTGCGATTTTTTGACGATTATTTTGCTTTACTGCCTCAAATGGGTATTGAAAAGACCACTATGAGATTTTAGATAAAAAGTGGTTATGAAGCATTTTTTGTTGAGAAAATAGTACCAAAAATGACGAAAATTGAGACTATTTTTCGTAATTTTTTTGCATTTTGTTTACTCCGTTTTCAGACCAGTTTCTTAGCCTATTATAACTTGCCTATTTTTTGCGACTGGATACCCTATTGGCTGAAAGGACTCTTTCATTGGATGTATGTGGTTTTGTAATATTAAATTTATTAACTTTTCGTTTTTTAGTCCAGTAAGAGCTTATTTTTTCATGATTTTGCTTCCCGTATTTTAAAAAGTTCTCATAAGTGGTTTTAGTAGGTGCTAGTTGTTGATGAAATAATTTTGGCAGATATTTTTTTGGCAGTTATATTTTTTTAAAAATCTTTTCACACATTTTCATGATTTTTGAAGTCAAATTGGAGTAGTGATTTTGGTCACGCCGAAACAGGAAGTGGAGTGAAAAGGCCATTGGTTTTGCGGCGTAAAAGTTTTCGCTCTAATTTTAAAGTAGAGTGAGAAGACGATGTTGGAAGAAAAATTCGCTTTCTCGCTAGTTGTTTTTTTTTGTTCACATGCAGCAATTCCACTTTGATTTTTACTGATTTCTTTTAATTTTTTGGATCGGATTTTTTCTAAATGGTTTTCCCAATCCATTCAGAGTTCCTTCTAGGGCTAGTTTTTTTGTACCAAATTTTCATTTCTCGTTTTTTTGTTCACATGCGGCATTTTGACATTTATTTTCTGCTTTTTTTTATTTTTTGATCTAATTTCTTTGGAAATGGTTTTCCCAATTCATTCATAGTCCTCTTTAGGTCTAGTTTTTGTTTAGTCAATAAAAATTTTTGAATGAGGCAATTTCACTTAGATTTTTAATGTTTTTTCAATTTTTTGATCGGATTTTTTTAAAGTGGTTTTCCCAATCCATTCATAGTTCATTCTAGGCCTAGTTTTTTTTAGAATTAGATTGACATTTCTCGCTAGTGGTTTTTGTTCTCGCTAGCAACATTTTGACATTGATTTTATTTTTACAACTCGAAGAGGAGTATTGAGATTCTATAGGTCTTTTTTTTAGCAGAAAGCAGGTTTGTTCATGACTTGAATTTTAATTTCTTTCTGTTCGAGCATTTACCTTCGTTTTTGAGTGTTGACTTCTGTTTTCGAACATTGGACTTTAACAGTAGCTTCGTTTGTAATGTATAGTAATTAGGAACTGCTGGTAATGTTCAAGGTGAAGAGGTCTTTGAGATTTTTTGTTCCTATATAAGTCACCCCTAATTATCTAAACTACACCGCACAACCCCCCTTCCCCACCACCTAGCTAACCCTCCCCCCACCACCACCTATCTAACCCCCAACACCTACCTACCCCCCCAACTTACCCCACCCCTACCCACTCCCACCACCTATCTACCCACCCACCCCAAACTATCTACCCACCCACCCCACCTAGCTCCCCCACACCTAAAAATTTGTCGGCATTTTTAAAACAATTTAATGTGTTTTGTTGGGCTACTTTTGTTTTTTTTCTTGTCTATTTTGATGTTCTGATTTCGGTAAGGTTAAGTTAGAGATTATGATGCACGATGATTTGAATTGTTTCCGGTATTCTACCTGCTATGTTTTTTTGTTTTTTTAAGTGACTTTTTTAAAATCGTTTTCCCAATTCACTCATAGTCCGCTCTAGGTCTAATTTTTATAGTCAATTAAATTTCTTTGAATCGTACGTCAGGACGTGTCCTGCTATGTTTTTTTGCTTCGTCGAATAAAAATTTTTTGCTTTACCTTAGTTCACAGCTTGTTCAACATTGGGTGAAATCTTTTTGACTTCTCTAGGCTGGTTTCGCTTTTCTCTCATTCTGTTAAGTGTTTTTAGACTTTTAGACAGCAGTTACACAGCAAAGCAATTCCAAGCAAACAGAGTAAGCATCGAAAAACGAAATAAAAAATAGAAACGGTGTTAACCCATAAAGCCCAATTTTGGATGCTCGTTACTCGAACTTTACATGTAGATACCATCTGTTATGCTTATTGGTATTTATACTAGCCCCTGTGTGGTTTCACTACAAAACAGCAGTATGTTTCATAATGACATCGTTGTTCGCATTTTAGAATTGTTTGTACAAAATTTTTTTCTTTCAATCCCTATCTTGGTTATGGGAATGGGAAATCAGCGGAGGCTATTTTCCGGTAATCAGCAGGGCATGTTTTCTTTCTCTATGTGTTTATCTGTTTATAACTTTCGGGCACTTCGCACCTCGCTCTATGGCAGTTTTTGTCTTCATTCAGTGGTGCTCTTTCTCCGTTTCTTGTTCCGCTGTTGCTTTCCTTCTCTCTTGTTTCTCCTCTTTTTCTCTTCCTCTATCCAACTCTGTTTCCCACTCACTCCACTTCTCTGTATTGTAGCTGCGAAGCTCTATGTTCAGTGGAGCTGTATTTTGGTGCACTTGGTTTTCTGCTTCGCCGTCTGAAGCTCTTTTTTCGTTTTAATTTGTTCACAACGCAAAGCTGCAAAAGTAAACTTTTCCGAATTTTTTCTTGTTTTCACCAACGGCGTTTGCGCGCGTGACCTCATTTCTCACTCTCTCTAGCATAAGTTTGTGAGTCAATTGCGTGATTAGATTTTGATCGTATGTGACTTACCTAACTCAATAAAATGACGATTGCAGTTGAAAACCTAAGTTTAATTTGCAGGCTATGTTTATTCTTTCCTGGTTGATTTTTCTAATTTATACTTTAAAAAAAAACTTAAGTCAAATAAAACTATAAAAAACTAGATTTTTTTCGAAATGGTTTTCCTAATCTAGACAAGTTTTGGTTTAGTCAATGAAAATTTTTTTAATTGTAGGTCAGGACTTGTCCTGCTTTTTTTTACGTCGTCTGATGCTCTTTTTTTTGTATTAGTTCACAACGAAAAGCTGAAAAATGTCTAATTTCTTTAATGACATCTTGCTCTCACTAACTGTATACTCATGTGACGTCATTTCTTGCTCACTCTAGCAGAAGTGTTTGTGTCGTCTCTTGCGTGAATAGATTTTAAACATGTGACTTACCTCACTCAATAAATTGAGTTTGGCATTTTAAAGCTTAAGTTTTAATTAGTTTGAGGACTAGTTTCAGATCAAAGGAACTCATATGAGTGATAATTTTCCTAGTAAAAGTTTGTGGAATGAATTTTAACAAGTTTTGCTAATTTATCGCTGAGTTTTTTGTTACATTGCTATTTCAGAACTGTCAATATTTTTTCAAATTATATCTATCTGTTTCTATCTCCATTATGGGGCACGCAAATGTATTTTTCTCGCAGCTATTCCGGCAATCTGCCGGCTAATGTTCGATTTTGTTTGACTTTTTTGTCTATAGCTTTTCCGATCTGATCATGGTCCAATCCAGTTTTTTGTTTAGTCCATAAAAATTTGATGAATTGTTTCAGGACTTGTCCTGTTGTGTTTCTTACAATTTTCAGGATTTGTGACAGCAATCTGAAGTAGATTTTTGATAACTCCGAAACAGGCAGTGGAGCGAAAATCAATTGGTTTTCCGGCGTGAAGTTCTTAAGCTCTGTTTTCAAAGTAGACTAGGAAAACGGTGTTTCAACAAAGTTTCGCTTACTTGTTGGTGGTTTTTTGTTCACACGCGGCAGTTTGCCTCCCGTTTTTACTGTTCTTCCCAGTTTTTTCTGAAAAGATTTGCCAACATATTCTTAGTCTGTTCTAAGCCCAATTTTTTGTTTAGTCAATGAAAGCTCTTTGAATCGTAGGTCAGGACTTATCCTGCTACTTTTTTAGATTCGCTTTGCATTTTTATCACGATTTTTGTTTTACATAAGTTGCAATTTCCACATTTGGCTCATGAGTTACCTCAATGATGAGTTACGTTGTCTGATGCTTTTTTTGTATTAGTTCACAACGAAAAGCTGAAAAATGTCTATCTTCTTTAATGACATCTTGCTCTCACTAACTCTATACTCGTGTGACGTCATTTCTTGCTCACTCTAGCAGAAGTGTTTGCGTCGTCTCTTGCGTGAATAGATTTTAAACATGTGACTTACCTCACTCAATAAAATCAGTTTGGCACTTTAAAGCTTAAATTTTATATAGTTTGAGAACTAGTTTCAGATCAAAGGAGCTCATATGTGTGATAATTTTCCTAGTAAATGTTTCTGTGGAATGAATATTAACAAGTTTTGCTAATGTATCGCCGAGTTTTTTGTTACATTGCTATTTCAGAACTGTCAATATTTTTTCGAATTATATCTATCTGTTTCTATCTCTATTATAGGGCAAGCAAAATTATTTCTTTTGCAGCTATTCCGGCAATCTACCGGCTAATGTTCGATTTTGTTTGACTTTTTTGTCTATAGCTTTTCCGATCTGATCATGGTCCAATCCAGTTTTTTGTTTAGTCCATAAAAATTTGATGAATTGTTTCAGGACTTGTCCTGTTGTGTTTCTTACAATTTTCAGGATTTGTGACAGCAATCTGAAGTAGATTTTTGGCAACGCCGAAACAGGCAGTGGAGCGAAAATCAATTGGTTTTCCGGCGTGAAGTTCTTAAGCTCTGTTTTCAAAGTAGACTAGGAAAACGGTGTTTCAACAAAGTTTCGCTTACTTGTTGGTGGTTTTTTGTTCACACGCGGCAGTTTGCCTCCCGTTTTTACTGTTCTTCCCAGTTTTTTCTGAAAAGATTTGCCAACATATTCTTAGTCTGTTCTAAGCCCAATTTTTTGTTTAGTCAATGAAAGCTCTTTGAATCGTAGGTCAGGACTTATCCTGCTACTTTTTTAGATTCGCTTTGCATTTTTATCACGATTTTTGTTTTACATAAGTTGCAATTTCCACATTTGGCTCATGAGTTACCTCAATGATGAGTTACGTTGTCTGATGCTCTTTTTTGTATTAGTTCAAAACGAAAAGCTGAAAAATGTCTAATTTCTTTAATGACATCTTGCTCTCACTAACTCTATACTCGTGTGAAGTCATTTCTTGCTCACTCTAGCAGAAGTGTTTGCGTCGTCTCTTGCATGAATAGAGTTTAAACATGTGACTTACCTCACTCAATAAAATGAGTTTGGCACTTTAAAGCTTAAATTTTATATAGTTTGAGAACTAGTTTCAGATCAAAGGAGCTCATATGTGTGATAATTTTCCTAGTAAATGTTTCTGTGGAATGAATTTTAACAAGTTTTGCTAATGTATCGCCGAGTTTTTTGTTACATTGGTATTTCAGAACTGTCAATATTTTTTCGAATTATATCTATCTGTTTCTATCTCTATTATAGGGCAAGCAAAAGTATTTTTTTCGCAATTATTCCGGCAATCTGCCGGCTAATGTTCGATTTTATTGGAGTTTTTTGTCTATGGTTTTTTCGATCTGATCATGACCAAATCCAGTTTTTTGTTTAGTCCATGAAAATTTGATGAATTGTTTCAGGACTTGTCCTGTTGTGTTTCTTACAATTTTCAGGATTTGTGACAGCAATCTGAAGTAGATTTTTGATAACTCCGAAACAGGCAGTGGAGCGAAAATCAATTGGTTTTCCGGCGTGAAGTTCTTAAGCTCTGTTTTCAAAGTAGACTAGGAAAACGGTGTTTCAACAAAGTTTCGCTTACTTGTTGGTGGTTTTTTGTTCACACGCGGCAGTTTGCCTCCCGTTTTTACTGTTCTTCCCAGTTTTTTCTGAAAAGATTTGCCAACATATTCTTAGTCTGTTCTAAGCCCAATTTTTTGTTTAGTCAATGAAAGCTCTTTGAATCGTAGGTCAGGACTTATCCTGCTACTTTTAGATTCGCTTTGCATTTTTATCACGTTTTTTGTTTTACATAAGTTGCAATTTCCACATTTGGCTCATGAGTTACCTCAATGATGAGTTACGTTGTCTGATGCTCTTTTTTGTATTAGTTCACAACGAAAAGCTGAAAAATGTCTAATTTCTTTAATGACATCTTGCTCTCACTAACTCTATACTCGTGTGAAGTCATTTCTTGCTCACTCTAGCAGAAGTGTTTGCGTCGTCTCTTGCATGAATAGATTTTAAACATGTGACTTACCTCACTCAATAAAATGAGTTTGGCACTTTAAAGCTTAAATTTTATATAGTTTGAGAACTAGTTTCAGATCAAAGGAGCTCATATGTGTGATAATTTTCCTAGTAAATGTTTCTGTGGAATGAATTTTAACAAGTTTTGCTAATGTATCGCCGAGTTTTTTGTTACATTGGTATTTCAGAACTGTCAATATTTTTTCGAATTATATCTATCTGTTTCTATCTCTATTATAGGGCAAGCAAAAGTATTTTTTTCGCAATTATTCCGGCAATCTGCCGGCTAATGTTCGATTTTATTGGAGTTTTTTGTCTATGGTTTTTTCGATCTGATCATGACCAAATCCAGTTTTTTGTTTAGTCCATGAAAATTTGATGAATTGTTTCAGGACTTGTCCTGTTGTGTTTCTTACAATTTTCAGGATTTGTGACAGCAATCTGAAGTAGATTTTTGATAACTCCGAAACAGGCAGTGGAGCGAAAATCAATTGGTTTTCCGGCGTGAAGTTCTTAAGCTCTGTTTTCAAAGTAGACTAGGAAAACGGTGTTTCAACAAAGTTTCGCTTACTTGTTGGTGGTTTTTTGTTCACACGCGGCAGTTTGCCTCCCGTTTTTACTGTTCTTCCCAGTTTTTTCTGAAAAGATTTGCCAACATATTCTTAGTCTGTTCTAAGCCCAATTTTTTGTTTAGTCAATGAAAGCTCTTTGAATCGTAGGTCAGGACTTATCCTGCTACTTTTTTAGATTCGCTTTGCATTTTTATCACGATTTTTGTTTTACATAAGTTGCAATTTCCACATTTGGCTCATGAGTTACCTCAATGATGAGTTACGTTGTCTGATGCTCTTTTTTGTATTAGTTCAAAACGAAAAGCTGAAAAATGTCTAATTTCTTTAATGACATCTTGCTCTCACTAACTCTATACTCGTGTGAAGTCATTTCTTGCTCACTCTAGCAGAAGTGTTTGCGTCGTCTCTTGCATGAATAGAGTTTAAACATGTGACTTACCTCACTCAATAAAATGAGTTTGGCACTTTAAAGCTTAAATTTTATATAGTTTGAGAACTAGTTTCAGATCAAAGGAGCTCATATGTGTGATAATTTTCCTAGTAAATGTTTCTGTGGAATGAATTTTAACAAGTTTTGCTAATGTATCGCCGAGTTTTTTGTTACATTGGTATTTCAGAACTGTCAATATTTTTTCGAATTATATCTATCTGTTTCTATCTCTATTATAGGGCAAGCAAAAGTATTTTTTTCGCAATTATTCCGGCAATCTGCCGGCTAATGTTCGATTTTATTGGAGTTTTTTGTCTATGGTTTTTTCGATCTGATCATGGCCCAATCCAGTTTTTTGTTTAGTCCATGAAATTTTGATGAATTGTTTCAGGACTTGTCCTGTTGTGTTTCTTACAATTTTCAGGATTTGTGACAGCAATCTGAAGTAGATTTTTGATAACTCCAAAACAGGCAGTGGAGCGAAAATCAATTGGTTTTGCAGCGTGAAGTTCTTAAGCTCTGTTTTCAAAGAAGACTAGGAAAACGGTGTTTCAACAAAATTTCGCTTACTCGTTGGTGGTTTTTTTGTTTACACGCGGCAGTTTGCCTCCCGTTTTTACTGTTCTTCCCAGTTTTTTCTGAAAAGATTTGCCAACATATTCTTAGTCTGTTCTAAGCCCAATTTTTTGTTTAGTCAATGAAAGCTCTTTGAATCGTAGGTCAGGACTTATCCTGCTACTTTTTTAGATTCGCTTTGCATTTTTATCACGATTTTTGTTTTACATAAGTTGCAATTTCCACATTTGGCTCATGAGTTACCTCAATGATGAGTTACGCTGTCTGATGCTCTTTTTTGTATTAGTTCACAACGAAAAGCTGAAAAATGTCTAATTTCTTTAATGACATCTTGCTCTCACTAACTCTATACTCGTGTGAAGTCATTTCTTGCTCACTCTAGCAGAAGTGTTTGCGTCGTCTCTTGCATGAATAGATTTTAAACATGTGACTTACCTCACTCAATAAAATGAGTTTGGCACTTTAAAGCTTAAATTTTATATAGTTTGAGAACTAGTTTCAGATCAAAGGAGCTCATATGTGTGATAATTTTCCTAGTAAATGTTTCTGTGGAATGAATTTTAACAAGTTTTGCTAATGTATCGCCGAGTTTTTTGTTACATTGCTATTTCAGAACTGTCAATATTTTTTCGAATTATATCTATCTGTTTCTATCTCTATTATAGGGCAAGCAAAAGTATTTCTTTCGCAATTATTCCGGCAATCTGCCGGCTAATGTTCGATTTTATTGGAGTTTTTTGTCTATGGTTTTTCCGATCTGATCATGGCCCAATCCAGTTTTTTGTTTAGTCCATGAAATTTTGATGAATTGTTTCAGGACTTGTCCTGTTGTGTTTCTTACAATTTTCAGGATTTGTGACAGCAATCTGAAGTAGATTTTTGATAACTCCGAAACAGGCAGTGGAGCGAAAATCAATTTGTTTTGCAGCGTGAAGTTCTTAAGCTCTGTTTTCAAAGAACACTAGGAAAACGGTGTTTCAACAAAATTTCGCTTACTCGTTGGTGGTTTTTTTGTTTACACGCGGCAGTTTGCCTCCCGTTTTTACTGTTCTTCCCAGTTTTTTCTGAAAAGATTTGCCAACATATTCTTAGTCTGTTCTAAGCCTAATTTTTTGTTTACTCAATGAAAGCTCTTTGAATCGTAGGTCAGGACTTATCCTGCTACTTTTTTAGATTCGCTTTGCATTTTATCACAATTTTTGTTTTACATAAGTTGCAATTTCCACATTTGGCTCATGAGTTAACTCACTGATGAGTTACGTTGTCTGATGCTCTTTTTTGCAATAGTTCACAACGAAAAGCTGAAAATGTCTAATTTCTTTAATGACATCTTGCTCTCACTACTTGTGTGACGTCATTTTTTGCTCACTCTAGCAGAAGTGTTTGCGTCGTCTCTTGCATGAATAGATTTTAAACATGTGAATTACCTCACTCAAAAGAATGAGTTTGGCACTTTAAAGTTTAAGATTTATTTAGTTTGAGAACTAGTTTCAGATCAAATGAACTCTTATGAGTGATAAAATTCCTAAGAAAAGTTTCTGTGGAATGAATTTTAACAAGTTTTACTAATTTATCGCTGAGTGTTTTTTTTACATTGCTATTTCAGAACTGTCAATATTTTTTCGAATTATATCTATATGTTTCTGTCTCTATTATAGGGCACGCATATTTATTTCTTTCCCAGCTATTCCGGCAATCTGCCGGCTATGGTTCGATTTTATTGGAGTTTTTTGTATCTGGTTTTTCCGATCTGATCATGGTCCAATCCAGTTTTTTGTTTAGTCCATGAAAATTTTATGCATTGTTTCAGGACAGGTCCTCTTGTGTTTCTTACAATTTTCAGGAATTGTGACAGGAATCTGAAGTAGATTTTTGGCAACGCCGAAACAGGCAGTGGAGCGATAATCAAGTGGTTTTGCGGCGTGAAGTTCGTAAGCTCTGGTTTAAAAGTAGACTAGGAAAACGGTGTTTCAACAAAATTTCGCTTATTCGCTGGTGGTTTTTTGTTTACACGCGGCAGTTTTTCTTCCGTTTTACTGTTATTCCCAGTTTTTTTGGAAAAGATTTGCCAACATATTCTTAGTCTGTTCTAAGCCTAGTTTTTTGTTTAGTCAATGAAAGCTCTTTCAATTGTAGGTCACGACTTATCCTGCTACTTTTTTAGATTCGCTTTGCATTTTTATCACGCTTTTCGTTTTGCATAAGTTGCAATTTCCAAATTTGGCTCATGAGTTACCTCACTCCCGTTTTCAACTGAATGGATTTCAAGTTCTTTCAAGCTAAGAACTACACAATGTAGTAGATAAAGTCAATTTCAAAACTGCAAAATCAAAAGAAAGGGGATAAACCGATAAAGCCTGGTCATTAAGTCATGGTGCATTAGGCTATCAAAAATCATTAGAGCGATTGTTAGCTGACATTATTAGTAAGCTTCATAACTTCCAGTTTAGGAGATGGTTTAAGTATTGTTTTAGAATCTAACTGAGACTGCACATTGAATTAACTTTTTGAAATTGAGGAAAAAATTTGTTAGTTCTATTTTCTTTTTGTTTCAATCCCGATGTCTGTCAATGTGGTCAACGGCGGCTTTTTTCCTGCATTTTGGTGAACAGATGTTCTCTCAATTAATTCCTTTATAACGATAACACTAGATCAATAAAATTTTATCTAAAAATTGTAACCAATTTGAAATGTGCTGTTTTCGAAAAGTCATTTTGCACGTTTTTTTCTTGGTGAGTAATTACGACATTAAGTGGAATGCTTGAAAACAAAGTATTTAGGTCAAATTGGTGAGGAACGGAGAGTAGAAAGTGGTTTTCTGTGCATTTTTTTGAGAGAGAATAGCAGGTGTGGACAAACAAGCAAGCGCAATTTTTTGATCACAGGCGGCATTTCTTAAGTATTTTTTCGTTTTGATGATACCTTCTAGGGTAAAATGTTGTTCTAAAACATTCTAACAGGTAATTGTTTCGTTCGGAAACTGTCTTGCGGCCATATCATTGATATAATGAAGCCCGTTATGCAATCTTTTTTGTACTTTTCTTTGCAATTTTCTTGTTTTCAATTGCTCTCAGACAACGTTTGTTGCAATTATTTTAGTCCTGTTGTTTATTCCTTGCGATTTTTTACTGAACCAGTTTTTTGTCTGACACTTTTGACTTTTCGTCCTCAAAAACGTGATTAACAGGAAGAGCGGCTCATAAAAGTGTTGTTAAAGGCTCATAGAAGTGCTTAAAGTCATTTTCTGGGTCTTCACTTAATTAAGGATTTTCTTAAGTTCAACCAAATGTTGCTGCAGAATCTCAACGGCACTGAAATATCAGAGCCTGGTTCTCGATCTATCCGATGGCCTGTTTCTTTACTGAATCCTATTGGCTATTAATTTCCTAGAAACCAATTGTCGCTCGGACGTTTAAAGGACTGTAACTTTAGTTTTGATAGAAGTTAAGAAGTCAGTATACTGATAAACTATATTCGTTCTCGTACTGAATTTGTGTGGTTCCAAATTCTAAAATTATAAATAATTTCTTGTGAAGAAAGCTCCCAATTTAGTACTCAGAAGGTCTTAAGGTCTAGCAAAACGTAGCATAAACAACTAAGGTTGATGAAGAATCAAATTACAGTCTAATCCCTAGAGACAGCAACGGCTCTTTGTAACATTATCCAATGGTTCGAAATACAATTTGGTTGCACTAATGAAACAATTGGGTTAAAGTTAATAATCAGTTGAATATCAGTTATAACATGAATGTTACTTGTTTCTGATTGGTTAATCAAGTAAAGTGATTTGTGTCAATGTTTACATAGTGAAAGTCAAATTACTGCAACATTCGCATTTCCTCACATAGGCACGAATGAATTTGAAGTAGTGGTAAAGGCCTCAAATATAGGGCATTTTTCCTATAAGGAACTCCTAAAGTACCATAAACATAGCAATTGAAGAAATATAACATGGTTCGATTTTATTGGAGTTTTTTGTATATGGTTTTTTCCGATCTGATCATGGTCCAATCCTGTTTTTTGTTTAGTCCATGAATATTTGATTAATTATTTCAGGACATGTCCTGTTGTGTTTCTTACAATTTTCAGGATTTGTGACAGGAATCTGAAGTAGATTTTTGGCAACGCCGAAACAGGCAGTGGAATGAAAATCAAGTTGTTTTGCAGCGTGAAGTTCTTAATCTCTGGTTTCAAAGTAGACTAGGAAAATGGTGTTTCAACAAAATTTCGCATACTCGTTGGTGGTTTTTTGTTTACACGCGGCAGTTTGCCTTCCGTTTTTACTGTTCTTCCCAGTTTTTTTCTGAAAAGATTTGCCAACATATTTTTAGTCTAGTCTAAGCCTAGTTTTTTGTTTAGTCAATGAAAGCTCTTTGATTTGTAGGTCACGACTTATCCTGCTACTTTTATAGATTCGCTTTGCATTTTTATCACGTTCTTCGTTTTGCATAAGTTGCAATTTCCACATTTGTCTCATGAGTTACCTCACTCCCGTTTTCAACTGAATGGATTTTGTTTTCTTTCAAGCTAAGAACTACACAATGTAATAAATAAGGTCAATGTCAAAACTGCAAAATCAAAAGAAAGGGGATAAACCGATAAAGCCTGGTCATTAAGTCATAGTGCATTAGGCTATCAAAAATCATTAGAGCGATTGTTAGCTGACATTATTAGTAAGCTTAATAACTTCCAATTTAGGAGATGGTTTAAGTATTGTTTTAGAATATAACTGAAACTGCACATTGAATTAACTTTTTGAAATTGAGGAAAAAAGGTGTTAGTTCTTTTTTCTTTTTGTTTCAATCCCGATGTCTCTCAATGTGGTCAACGGCGGCTTTTTTCCTGCATTTTGGTGAACGGATGTTCTCTCAATTAATTCCCTTATAACGATAAAACTAGATTAATAAAATGTTATCTAAAAATTGTGACCAATTTGAAATGTGCTGTTTTCGAAAAGTCATTTTGCACGTTTTTTGTTGGTGAGAAATTACGACATCAAGTAAAATGCTTGAAAACAAAGTGTTTAGGTCAAATTGGTGAAGAACGGAGAGTAGAAAGTGATTTTCTGTGCAATTTTATAGAGAGAATAGCAGGTGTGGACAAACAAGCAAGCGCAATTTTTTGATCACACGCGACATTTTTAAGTATTTTCTCGTTTTGATGGTACGTTCTGGGGTAAAATGTTGTTCCAAAACATTTTAACAGGTAAATGTTTTATTCGGAAACTGTTTTTCGGCCATATCATTGATATAATGGAGCCCGTTATGCAATCTTTTTTCAATGATATTTTTCGATTTTGCATTTTTTGTACTTTTCGTTGCAATCTTCTTGTTTTCAATTGCTCTCAGACAACGTTTGTTGCAATTTTTTTTAGTCCTGCTGTTTATTCATTGCGATTTTTTAGTGAACCAGTTTTTCGTCTGACACTTTTGACTTTTCGTCCTCAAAAACGTGATTAACAGTGAGAGCGGCTCATAGAAGTGTTGTTAAAGGCTCATAGAAGTGCTTGAAGTCAGTTTTCTGGGTCTTCACTTAATTAAGGTTATTCTTAAGTTGAACCAAATGTTGCTGCAGAATCTCAGCGGAACTCAAATATCAGAGCCTGTTTCTCGAGCTATCCGATGGCCTGTTTATTTACTGAATCCGATTGGCTATTAATTTCGTAGAAACCATTTGTCGCTCAGACGTTTAAAGGACTGTAACTTTAGTTTTGATAGAATTTAAGAAGTTAGTATACTGATAAACTATATTCGTTCTCGGGCTGAATTTGTATGGTTCCAAATTCTAATATTATAAATAATTTCTTGTGAAGAAAGCTCCCAATTTAGTACTCAGAAGGTCTTAAGGTCTAGCAAAACGTAGCATAGACAACTAAAGTTGATGAAGAATGAAATTATAGTCTAATCCCTAGAGACAGCAACTGCTCTTTGTAACATTATCCAATGGTTCGAAATGCAATTTGGTTGCACTAATGAAACAATTGGATTAATGTAAATAATCAGTTGAATATCAGTTATAACATGAATGTTACTTGTTTCTGATTGGTTAATCAAGTAAAGTGATTTGTGTCAATGTTTACATAGTGAAAACCGCAAGTTGCTCAGGGGTTTGCTTCACAAAGTGGGGATGCACAAAATTTTGGTCCTTACATGTCAAACGCCAAAACAGGCAGTGGAATGAAAATCAAGTTGTTTTGCAGCGTGAAGTTCTTAATCTCTGGTTTCAAAGTAGACTAGGAAAACGGTGTTTCAACAAAATTTCGCATACTCGTTGGTGGTTTTTTGTTTACACGCGGCAGTTTGCCTTCCGTTTTTACTGTTCTTCCCAGTTTTTTTCTGAAAAGATTTGCCAACATATTTTTAGTCTAGTCTAAGCCTAGTTTTTTGTTTAGTCAATGAAAGCTCTTTGATTTGTAGGTCACGACTTATCCTGCTACTTTTATAGATTCGCTTTGCATTTTTATCACGTTTTTCGTTTTGCATAAGTTGCAATTTCCACATTTGTCTCATGAGTTACCTCACTCCCGTTTTCAACTGAATGGATTTTATTTTCTTTCAAGCTAAGAACTACACAATGTAGTAAATAAGGTCAATGTCAAAACTGCAAAATCAAAAGAAAGGGGATAAACCGATAAAGCCTGGTCATTAAGTCATAGTGCATTAGGCTATCAAAAATCATTAGAGCGATTGTTAGCTGACATTATTAGTAAGCTTAATAACTTCCAATTTAGGAGATGGTTTAAGTATTGTTTTAGAATATAACTGAAACTGCACATTGAATTAACTTTTTGAAATTGAGGAAAAGAGGTGTTAGTTCTTTTTTCTTTTTGTTTCAATCCCGATGTCTCTCAATGTGGTCAACGGCGGCTTTTTTCCTGCATTTTGGTGAACGGATGTTCTCTCAATTAATTCCCTTATAACGATAAAACTAGATTAATAAAATGTTATCTAAAAATTGTGACCAATTTGAAATGTGCTGTTTTCGAAAAGTCATTTTGCACGTTTTTTGTTGGTGAGAAATTACGACATCAAGTAAAATGCTTGAAAACAAAGTGTTTAGGTCAAATTGGTGAAGAACGGAGAGTATAAAGTGATTTTCTGTGCATTTTTATAGAGAGAATAGCAGGTGTGGACAAACAAGCAAGCGCAATTTTTTGATCACACGCGACATTTTTAAGTATTTTCTCGTTTTGATGGTACGTTCTTGGGTAAAATGTTGTTCCAAAACATTTTAACAGGTAAATGTTTTGTTCGGAAACTGTTTTTTGGCCATATCATTGATATAATGGAGCCCGTTATGCAATCTTTTTTCAATGATATTTTTCGATTTTGCAATTTTTGTACTTTTCGTTGCAATTTTCTTGTTTTCAATTGCTCTCAGACAACGTTTGTTGCAATTTTTTTTAGTCCTGCTGTTTATTCATTGCGATTTTTTAGTGAACCAGTTTTTTTTGTCTGACACTTTTGAATTTTCGTCCTCAAAAACGTGATTAACAGTGAGAGCGGCTCATAGAAGTGTTGTTAAAGGCTCATAGAAGTGCTTGAAGTCAGTTTTCTGGGTCTTCACTTAATTAAGGTTATTCTTAAGTTCAACCAAATGTTGCTGCAGAATCTCAGCGGAACTCAAATATCAGAGCCTGTTTCTCGAGCTATCCGATGGCCTGTTTATTTACTGAATCCGATTGGCTATTAATTTCGTAGAAACCATTTGTCGCTCAGACGTTTAAAGGACTGTAACTTTAGTTTTGATAGAATTTAAGAAGTTAGTATACTGATAAACTATATTCGTTCTCGGGCTGAATTTGTATGGTTCCAAATTCTAATATTATAAATAATTTCTTGTGAAGAAAGCTCCCAATTTAGTACTCAGAAGGTCTTAAGGTCTAGCAAAACGTAGCATAGACAACTAAAGTTGATGAAGAATGAAATTATAGTCTAATCCCTAGAGACAGCAACTGCTCTTTGTAACATTATCCAATGGTTCGAAATGCAATTTGGTTGCACTAATGAAACAATTGGATTAATGTAAATAATCAGTTGAATATCAGTTATAACATGAATGTTACTTGTTTCTGATTGGTTAATCAAGTAAAGTGATTTGTGTCAATGTTTACATAGTGAAAACCGCAAGTTGCTCAGGGGTTTGCTTCCCAAAATGGGGATGCACAAAATTTTGGTCCTTACATGTCAAAAATTTCAGTTTTGGCCATTTTTGAGTTTTGACAAATTCTAAGTTTTTTCAGTTTCAAAAGATTTTTTGTGCTATTGGACGCATTTTGTTGCTGATTTTAAGTGGTGCTAACAAAAGCTGTCCTGTTCTTGATCTCAGAAACACCCTCGTAGAAAACTGGCACTAACTTCTCGAGTGGCCGTTTCAGCTCTCCATGTGCGATTTTGACTATCGCGGACAATTGCACAACACTGTTGTTTGCAATAAAAAATTCAACGATTCGTCCCAATTTGCACTCACAGCATTTTACAGAGTCAACTACTAGCAATAATTACTGGCCTTCCTTCAGGTTTCGCACATGTTTTTTCTTACCACTCAGATCTCTGGTTCAATTGCAGAAGTTGTTCGCGGGTCCATCTTTTCCAAATTTTGTCGGCATATGATTGAGCCGTTTTGAAGTCATGGTAGTGCTCAGCGGATGACAAAAATGGAGCACACCCGTTTTCCCGTCCTAGTAACAAATGATTAGGTGTGAGGGCTGTCAAATCATTTGGGTCGTTACTTACTGCTGTCAGAGGTCTTGCGTTGAGAGTTTGTTCCACAAGACACATTGTTGTGCTGAGTACCTTTTCGTTGAGGCATTGTTTTTCAAGATTGCAATCAAGCCATTCTTGCAACTTTGAACTAGTCTCTGCCAGATTCCACCAAAGTGTGGCGATCTAGGTGTGTTGAATTTTTAAACGGTCATTTATCTGAGCTAAGTTACTCTCAATCTTCGCTTTTTCCCACGCGTCCACGAACGCTTTGAGCTCGCCAGCTGCTCCCACAAAATTTGTTCCGTTGTCACTCATGGTGATATTCGGGCAGCCACGTCTCGCAATGACTCTTGTCACTACAACTAGACATGACTCGGTGTCTAATGACTGCGCAACTTCGATGTGTACTGCTCTGGTTGTTGTTGTGTGTACTGCTCTGGCAAATGAAAAAGCAACAACATCTGTTGAGTGAAAATCGGGCGTTTCTGAGCCGACACTTGACACATGTTGGCTCAATTTTTCTCGATGCATTTCTCAACCCAACTATCCAGAATTTTCGTTGGAGAATACTTCTCACGTACTCTCTGTGCCTTTGTGCATGTTGTACATAGTAAACTCAATTTAGTTTAGTGCAGTAAAATTCCTTTACGTTGTAATTATTTTAATGTTGTCTTTTTTCTTGAGGGACGTTTTAAGGAGTCAAGTTAAGTTCATTTTAGTACCCTAGGTCTTTCATGTTCACGTGTCAGTCTGTTGCCCTCTTTCCCGCATCGGGAAATTATTTGTTCATATGTGTTGTGCCTCTTGCTAATCAAGATTTATTTTTTATCTTTTTCATTTTGAATCTGACGTTTAGTCGCTCAATTCAATTAGTTTACTTAACTTGTATTTACTATCAAGTAAAGTAGACAAGCAAAAGATAGATTATTCGCTAAGCAAATCTTAGTTCAGAACTGTGTTAAGTGCACACGCCGTGCGAAACAACACTCAGATAGACTTACAGCAATTTGGATCTCAAGATAAGTACACAAAATTGATTGTGTACGACATGGCGCAGCCAGCTGCTCAAAAACGAACACCATTAGGCATAGCGCCCTTTTGGGAAAAACCCAGCTCAGACCTTCCTCTCAAATGGGAGAAGTGTCAGATACAGGCAAAGGTGGTAAAACGTAAAACTAACACTCGAACCGATCTACAAAAACACAATTCAAGGATCTTTTGCCCAATCGGAACGCGAAAGGAACGCGCAGCCAAAAATGAATTGGGAAATTTGCTTCGAATGACAATTAAAAATTGGAGTCATGCGTGGTGGCAAACCTTGGAACCAAGCAGATCGAAAAACCGTTTCTACATTATACCTCAGCCTTGGAACAGAAGAAAGGAGGATTGTACGCAGCCGCAACCCGCATCTGAAGGTGGATACATTGACCACTGTTGAGCTCTGACGAATCATGGAGGAAGCATTCACTCGTCCACGAAATATCACATATGATAGGTATATGCTTCTTGCAACAAAACAATCAAAAGGGAGAAAATCAATTGAACATTTTTTTGGCAAATTGAAGGAATTATCAGAAAACCGTGAACTTGGAAACCAAGAACACACTTTTATCAGAGATCATTTTTTTGCTAACATACAAGATTCCGAAATTCAGAAAAAGTTATTGAAAGATACTGTCGATTCCGCCCAAGCATTAAGTTTGGCAATTATTATGGAACTTGGTCAGCGGAACTCATTACAAATCACTAACAGTCAGCCCAACCTACAGGCAGGTGAATGCTGTAATATCACAACGTCAGTCAATTTCGTAACTCAAATCAAATTCCAAATTTTCAAGCGCAAACTCCACAGGCGAATCAAATGTGTCGAAATTGCGGCTTCACTTGGTTAGCAAATCATAGGGACTATGAAATGTATTGCTAAAGGCAAAACCTGCAACAATTGTGGTCTCAAAAACCATTTAGCTCGTGTGTTGGCTGTAAGCCATGGATGGATTTTATTTTCTTTCAAGCTAAGAACTACACAATGTAGTAAATAAGGTCAATGTCAAAACTGCAAAATCAAAAGAAAGGGGATAAACCGATAAAGCCTGGTCATTAAGTCATAGTGCATTAGGCTATCAAAAATCATTAGAGCGATTGTTAGCTGACATTATTAGTAAGCTTAATAACTTCCAATTTAGGAGATGGTTTAAGTATTGTTTTAGAATATAACTGAAACTGCACATTGAATTAACTTTTTGAAATTGAGGAAAAGAGGTGTTAGTTCTTTTTTCTTTTTGTTTCAATCCCGATGTCTCTCAATGTGGTCAACGGCGGCTTTTTTCCTGCATTTTGGTGAACGGATGTTCTCTCAATTAATTCCCTTATAACGATAAAACTAGATTAATAAAATGTTATCTAAAAATTGTGACCAATTTGAAATGTGCTGTTTTCGAAAAGTCATTTTGCACGTTTTTTGTTGGTGAGAAATTACGACATCAAGTAAAATGCTTGAAAACAAAGTGTTTAGGTCAAATCGGTGAAGAACGGAGAGTAGAAAGTGATTTTCTGTGCATTTTTATAGAGAGAATAGCAGGTGTGGACAAACAAGCAAGCGCAATTTTTTGATCACACGCGACATTTTTAAGTATTTTCTCGTTTTGATGGTACGTTCTTGGGTAAAATGTTGTTCCAAAACATTTTAACAGGTAAATGTTTTGTTCGGAAACTGTTTTTCGGCCATATCATTGATATAATGGAGCCCGTTATGCAATCTTTTTTCAATGATATTTTTCGATTTTGCAATTTTTGTACTTTTCGTTGCAATTTTCTTGTTTTCAATTGCTCTCAGACAACGTTTGTTGCAATTTTTTTTAGTCCTGCTGTTTATTCATTGCGATTTTTTAGTGAACCAGTTTTTCGTCTGACACTTTTGACTTTTCGTCCTCAAAAACGTGATTAACAGTGAGAGCGGCTCATAGAAGTGTTGTTAAAGGCTCATAGAAGTGCTTGAAGTCAGTTTTCTGGGTCTTCACTTAATTAAGGTTATTCTTAATTTCAACCAAATGTTGCTGCAGAATCTCAGCGGAACTCAAATATCAGAGCCTGTTTCTCGAGCTATCCGATTATTTACTGAATCCGATTGGCTATTAATTTCGTAGAAACCATTTGTCGCTCAGACGTTTAAAGGACTTTAACTTTAGTTTTGATAGAATTTAAGAAGTTAGTATACTGATAAACTATATTTGTTCTCGTGCTGAATTTGTATGGTTCCAAATTCTAATATTATAAATAATTTCTTGTGAAGAAAGCTCCCAATTTAGTACTCAGAAGGTCTTAAGGTCTAGCAAAACGTAGCATAGACAACTAAAGTTGATGAAGAATGAAATTATAGTCTAATCCCTAGAGACAGCAACTGCTCTTTGTAACATTATCCAATGGTTCGAAATGCAATTTGGTTGCACTAATGAAACAATTGGATTAATGTAAATAATCAGTTGAATATCAGTTATAACATGAATGTTACTTGTTTCTGATTGGTTAATCAAGTAAAGTGATTTGTGTCAATGTTTACATAGTGAAAACCGCAAGTTGCTCAGGGTTTTGCTTCCCAAAATGGGGATGCACAAAATTTTGGTCCTTACATGTCAAAAATTTCAGTTTTGACCATTTTTGAGTTTTGACAAATTCTAAGTTTTTTCAGTTTCAAAAGATTTTTTGTGCTATTGGACGCATTTTGTTGCTGATTTTAAGTGGTGCTAACAAAAGCTGTCCTGTTCTTGATCTCGGAAACACCCTCGTAGAAAACTGGCACTAACTTCTCGAGTGGCCGTTTCAGCTCTCCATGTGCGATTTTGACTATCGCTGACAATTGCACAACACTGTTGTTTGCAATAAAAAATTCAACGATTCGTCCCAATTTGCACTCACAGCATTTTACAGAGTCAACTACTAGCAATAATTACTGGCCTTCCTTCAGGTTTCGCACATGTTTTTTCTTACCACTCAGATCTCTGGTTCAATTGCAGAAGTTGTTCGCGGGTCCATCTTTTCCAAATTTTGTCGGCATATGATTGAGCCGTTTTGAAGTCATGGTAGTGCTCAGCGGATGACAAAAATGGAGCACACCCGTTTTCCCGTCCTAGTAACAAATGATTAGGTGTGAGGGCTGTCAAATCATTTGGGTCGTTACTTACTGCTGTCAGAGGTCTTGCGTTGAGAGTTTGTTCCACAAGACACATTGTTGTGCTGAGTACCTTTTCGTTGAGGCATTTTTTTTCAAGATTGCAATCAAGACATTCTTGCAACTTTGAACTAGTCTCTGCCAGATTCCACCAAAGTGTGGCGATCTAGGTGTGTTGAATTTTTAAACGGTCATTTATCTGAGCTAAGTTACTCTCAATCTTCGCTTTTTCCCACGCGTCCACGAACGCTTTGAGCTCGCCAGCTGCTCCCACAAAATTTGTTCCGTTGTCACTCATGGTGATATTCGGGCAGCCACGTCTCGCAATGACTCTTGTCACTACAACTAGACATGACTCGGTGTCTAATGACTGCGCAACTTCGATGTGTACTGCTCTGGTTGTTGTTGTGTGTACTGCTCTGGCAAATGAAAAAGCAACAACATCTGTTGAGTGAAAATCGGGCGTTTCTGAGCCGACACTTGACACATGTTGGCTCAATTTTTCTCGATGCATTTATCAACCCAACTATCCAGAATTTTCGTTGGAGAATACTTCTCACGTACTCTCTGTGCCTTTGTGCATGTTGTACATAGTAAACTCAATTTAGTTTAGTGCAGTAAAATTCCTTTACGTTGTAATTATTTTAATGTTGTCTTTTTTCTTGAGGGACGTTTTAAGGAGTCAAGTTAAGTTCATTTTAGTACCCTAGGTCTTTCATGTTCACGTGTCAGTCTGTTGCCCTCTTTCCCGCATCGGGAAATTATTTGTTCATATGTGTTGTGCCTCTTGCTAATCAAGATTTATTTTTTATCTTTTTCTTCATTTTGAATCTGACGTTTAGTCGCTCAATTCAATTAGTTTACTTAACTTGTATTTACTATCAAGTAAAGTAGACAAGCAAAAGATAGATAATTCGCTAAGCAAATCTTAGTTCAGAACTGTGTTAAGTGCACACGCCGTGCGAAACAACACTCAGATAGACTTACAGCAATTTGGATCTCAAGATAAGTACACAAAATCGATTGTGTACGACATGGCGCAGCCAGCTGCTCAAAAACGAACACCATTAGGCATAGCGCCCTTTTGGGAAAAACCCAGCTCAGACCTTCCTCTCAAATGGGAGAAGTGTCAGATACAGGCAAAGGTGGTAAAACGTAAAACTAACACTTGAACCGATCTACAAAAACACAATTCAAGGATCTTTTGCCCAATCGGAACGCGAAAGGAACGCGCAGCCAAAAATGAATTGGGAAGTTTGCTTCCAATGACAATTAAAAATTGGAGTCATGCGTGGTGGCAAACCTTGGAACCAAGCAGATCGAAAAACCGTTTCTACATTATACCTCAGCCTTGGAACAGAAGAAAGGAGGATTGTACGCAGCCGCAACTCGCATCTGAAGGTGGATACATTGACCACTGTTGAGCTCTGACGAATCATGGAGGAAGCATTCACTCGTCCACGAAATATCACATATGATAGGTATATGCTTCTTGCAACAAAACAATCAAAAGGGAGAAAATCAATTGAACATTTTTTTGGCAAATTGAAGGAATTATCAGAAAACCTTGAACTTGGAAACCAAGAACACACTTTTATCAGAGATCTTTTTTTTGCTAACATACAAGATTCCGAAATTCAGAAAAAGTTATTGAAAGATACTGTCGATTCCGCCCAAGCATTAAGTTTGGCAATTATTATGGAACTTGGTCAGCGGAACTCATTACAAATCACTATCAGTCAGCCCAACCTACAGGCAGGTGAATGCTGTAACATCACAACGTCAGTCAATTTCGTAACTCAAATCAAATTCCAAATTTTCAAGCGCAAACTCCACAGGCGAATCAAATGTGTCGAAATTGCGGCTTCACTTGGTTAGCAAATCATAGGGACTATGAAATGTATTGCTAAAGGCAAAACCTGCAACAATTGTGGTCTCAAAAACCATTTAGCTCGTGTGTTGGTTGTAAGCCAAAATCTACCTCGACAAAAACAACCCGACCCAAGGTGAACTCCATTGATGAAAATACAACTGATAATTCTGTTAATGTTATTCTGAACACAAGTTATAACCCAGATTGTGAATCTGATTACGATAGTTCTGATGACAACATGGTGGCCAGCATTGCGAATAACATCCTGCATAATGAACCGAAAAAAAAACAATTCTACAAAACGGAAATTCAAAGGTGGGTCTTCACTTTGACTATGGAAGTGTCTGCTGCATTTTAAACGAATCACTTGCTCGGAATTTATCAACAACTCCTCCCTCTGACCATGGCTGACATCCGCACTTCTAAAGATCTCAAAACCTTTTCGAATGAGCCCATACCTGTAATTGGCATGATTTTGTTGTAGTTAAAGACGGCCTAAAACCACTCATAGGTAGAAATCAGTGCGCTCGGCATATCATTTACCCAAACTCAATTTAAGGTAATACGATTAACAATATCACTACTCAGTGTCCATTTAATACCAGAATAGCAAACCAATTCCTTCACCTTATTTCACGCATTGGAATTTCTAAAGTACATAGTGTTAAATAAGCAATCCACAAACATTTTCAACCAAAACACCAAAAAGGTAGCAGAGTACATATTAATCTACAAGACAGAGTTAACAACGAATTTAACAAATTGCTTGAAGAAGGACATAAAGAAAAACTTAGTAACTGTTCAGACCAATATTTTATTTCCCCCGTTTTTATTACAGTTAAAAGTGACCAATAAAACTAGCCCTTGAATCAAAACTATTTAATAAATCTATCCACAAAAACAAGTATCAGATGCCAAGTATTGAAACACTGGTTGGTAACAACTAATATAAGATTATAAAACAGAACCATCGGATAAAGTTTTTTTCTCCACAATAGATCTTAAATACGCCTATAGTCAGTTAAATCTTTGTCCTGACATTGCAATCTTTGGCCAAACACTGCAATTTCAATATTGTAAGTGGTGAAATGAATGTCACGTATCGATTCAAAACTCGTTTTTATTGACTCACCGATATGCCTGCCGAGTTCCAAAAAGCCATGGATTGTACGCTCATAGGCCTCAAAAACACTTTGTTTTCTGGACGACATATTAATTGTAATCAAAGGTTCTGAAGATCAATTTAAGTTAGTCACAAATTTACCAAAATGTGATTTTGCCAGCAAGAAATATTTCATTGTTAGGATATATCATTACTCAATCGGGAATATCTCCTCTTGAATCTAAAACAACTGCGTTATTTCCTCGGCTCTGTACATTATATTAGTAATTTATTCCTAATTTAGCTCAACTCTGTCACCCTTTAGGATCCTTACTTCATAAATGAACTAAATATTCTTGGACTGAAGAACCTGCTGTCCATTTTAACGCTATAAAAAACGCATCGCAAATCGCACTGAAAACACTCACTACAACCCGCAACTCGAAACACGCATTAAAAGCGACGCTTCTCGTTCCAATCTCGGAGCAGCACTCGAACAATTGAAAGTTGATGGTTGGAAACCAATATCATTTGCTTCTAGTTTTCCAAATAGTAACGAAGAATGCTAAAGTTTTAATGAGCTAGAATTACTCGAAGTAGAATATTTTAAAAATTACCCTTTTGGAAAAGAGTTTTTGGTTATAACCGACCATCGAGCTCGTCTTTCAAATTTAAAAGAACATAGCTCTAACAAATCATACAAAAGTTGTTTATCAAGGTGGGCAGACTGTCATTTAACTGGGGCAAAAAGGGGCTGATTAGATTATATATCTCGTAACCCATGTCAACCAGCAAAACGTATTTCAAAAATTGATGAAGAATTTTTAGTTTATACTTTGTAACGAATACAATCAGATGCTGAATCATTACAAACAAAAAAATACTTCTGCTTTCCATCTTAAAAAACTTTGTTCAGATAAAATACTTGATACGCAAACTGAAATAACAAAACAACGTAATCAAGATGACCAAATATTTAACATAGATCCTGCATCACCGGTAAAATCAACTAAAATTTTATATTCACCCGCATAACAAATCGCCACCCATAATTTATCCAACTGTTTCGTCTTACACGCAGACTGATCATGCCCCGCAAGTATGTTTGTCTCAAAATATTTTACCACTCGCCCGGCGAAATAGTGCTTTGCAATTAATCCCATTTAACCACTCTAATTATGATAGCAATCATGCATCGCGAGTGCGTTTTACTGAAAAGCAATTAGCACTTGCCCAGCAAAACTCTCCTCAAATTATACGAGTAAATAATATCCATACCATAATTACCTTGTGTTCATCTCACACTTATTTACAACCAATTAATCCGTAACTTGAAGCGCATACTACAAATACTATTCATTCTACCTTAAGAAATTATTTTCAAATATCGAACTTAGCGTCACGAATTACCAATTAAACGTCTCTCGCTTAACAAATTCCATTACAATTTCTTGAATGAAAACAATCGGATCTGTCAATCAAGCTTAAGTCACACATTCTATCCCTAATTAACACGTGCTCAAGTTCTTTCACGTGCTCAATTGGTAAACTGTAAAAAATTGCTTCTTGGCCATTCTAACTCTACAAACCAGTCGGTCAATTATTCCATAAACTCAATTTCAAGTTTCTCAAACGTGAGTCAAATCTCAGCAAAGAACGAGAAATCCGCCCCAAAATTTTATGCCGAACTTTGACCCATGTATCTTTTACAACGGACACAATGACAAACACGCATCGCCACTCACCCCCTAATTCGAATGTCAGTACCCCTCTGACAGACAGCGCTCATGTTCTGTCATTTGAAAAAATGGTCGGCAAGGCTTTCAACGAGAACCTGATAGCCTCCTTGACGAGCAAAGATGCAGTGCTCAAACAATGCTGCATCATTAGATCAGATGAAGAAAAATTGAAACAACTCTACCCATGCCTCCACAGCTATTGATGTAATCTTCACGTTAGCAGACGCTCTGTGTTTATGGTTAAGAAAGTGGCCATCTCTAACGCACTAAACATAGCACTTATCGAAGATCGCCATGCCGGTCATACGGGCAACTCGGGAATGGTTTGTATGGCCCAACACTGTTCGTGGCCATATATGAACCGAGACTTACTTGTCCATTCCATAAAGTGCAAATTTTGCACTGCGATTGGTAAAAACCTTAAAGAAGTTATACACGCTAAGCAATTTTAACCTCCTAAATCACGCATTGTTCCTAACAAAGAAATACAAATAGATTTAGCAGGCCCTACTAATAATGAAAAAGAACGTGAAATTTAAATTTTAAAATTGACATTGACAGATTCTCTAATTATTCATCCGCTGCAATTTTTGAATATGCAAACGCCTTGAACATAATAAAATATTTAGATAATTATATACAATTTCGAGTAGTCCCTCGTTCTTTAAGAATTGACCAAGCTCGTTGTCTCATTGGTAACCATGTAAAAACACTTTTGTATAGAATATAATATAAACTTAATTCCAGTCCCAATAAATGATCACAGGGCAGTTGTTTTTTAGAAAGACCTATTAGTACTATACAACAACCTCGCGCATATATAAAAGAAGTGCATAAAGAAACAAATTCGTTCACCTTTAAAGCATTACTTAAAACAACACTATAACTGCTTCGCATATGCAAAAACAAAACAACTGGGACTTCGGCATTCGAATCCCACTTTGGTTATCGTGCTTAGCAATATTAGTACAATACCTAAATATTCCGCTATGATTTTACGCCTAAATATTTAAGCTATGATAAAATCTTAAATCGGTAAATAGACAATAAAACCGTAACGCCAAATGAAATTCTCCCCGAGGAAAACTGGGGAACACGTTGCAGTGATGAAGAGGTGGGATGCAGTGATAAATATGTGCAAGGCGACACAAGAGGCACAGACGAGAGAACGTAATGCCAGTGAAAACGAACCCCGTTTTCTCCGATCCTTGAAACTGCATCGTCCAATTCCGCTCAAAGAGTCCGCAGTTCAAATCATATTGCCCAAAATGTCTAAAAAGAATTTAGATTAGCTCTACGAGGTGTTGGCCCCTGGATCTGTTGTTTAAAAAAAGACCAATACACTTCCGTTATCCGCGATCCCGGAGAGCTAGATGATGTGACATTTCGCAATAGCAATATTGCGAAATTTGGCACTAGGGACGAACAAAAGACGATATTGCACGGGTACAAAAACAGACAGGGACATCGCATAGATTTTGAGCAATACGAATCAATTTACCTGTATACAGAAGGCGATAGCAAAATGAAACACCGCAAACGGGAAAATGCAAGCGGACTTTCATCAAAAAGATCCAACATTAATTGCGCAATGCGAGTACGTATGCCGAAAGTTCCGGCATATCTCGCTCCCCAATTACCTAACCCACAAATTACGGCGGATATCACTCCGCAAAACACATCTTTTCAAGTTTCGTCCAATCTCGCCACACAAGATACAGCCTCCTATTCACTAATCACAGCTCAACCCAACGACACAGCTCAAGAATTGCAGCATCCATCAACTTCAGCGCCGATAGAGGCTCTTCAACAAATTTTACCAAAGACAGAGCACAAAAGACCAAGAAGGAGCACAAAATATTGTGGGTGCGACAAGGATGTTTCGTCTGGCGAATCTACGAATTCATGCCCCACAAACTGGACGCAACCCAGAGGAAAGAGACAAGCGGGTGATGTTGAATCTGTACAGCCTTGTGTTGTACAATCGATTATAGACACTGCAGCACAGGTTGAACCAATTGACAACCCATATACCTGGCCAGCCATAGCAAAAGTGTCACCAACAGACCCTCGCATCCGACCTGTGGATCACAGCCCCGATGAAAATTTATTTATTGATGAGGAAGATTTGCAAAAAAACTTCGCTTCTTTTATTATTTATCACTAGCTATCATAACCAGTACATATATCGTTGATAATTATATAACCAGTGAATAACTTTTAAAATGTTATCAATTTTTTTTTAAAAAATTTCAAATTTCCCGATAGTGCATTTTTTAAATTTGTTAAAAAGGGGGGACATGTTGTACATAGTAAACTCTACTAAATTTGAATTTAGTGCAGTAAAATTCCTGTGCGAGGTACTTATTTTAAAGTTGTACTTATTTTTGAAGGACTTTTATAAGAGGTCAATTTAAGTTCATTTTAGAACCCTAAGTCATTCATGTTCACGTGTCAGTCTGTTGCGCTCTTTCCCGCATCGGGAAATTATTTGTTCATATATGTTGTTCATATGTGTTCATACGTGTTGTTTGTTAACATGTGTTGCTAATCAAAATTTATTTTTTATTCGTTCTTTCATTTTGCATTTCGCGTTTAGTTGCTCAGTTCAATTAAATAACTTAACTTGTATTTACTATCAAGTAAAGTAGACAACCAAAAAAGATAGATAATTCGCTACACGAGTTCAGAACTGTGTTAACTGCACACGCCGTGTTAAGTGCCATGATCAGATAGATTGGCAGCGATGTGGATCTCAAGATAAGTACACAATATGGGTTGTGTACGTCGGTGCAAATTGTCACGATGCGCTCCCTCCAGCAGAAATTGTACAGCTGGACGTTTTGCTGTCAATAATATTGGATATTTTGCGTTGTAATCGAGATTTGAATGCTGAAGTCGACATTTCACTTAAACTGTTTCATCCTCTTCTATGAATGGTCAAAATTTGGCAATGTTCAATGTTTACGAGATTTCGTTTCTGTTTTTTATCGAATTCGAATCGTTCGGGAAGCTTTCGTTTTGAGCAAATCTTATCAAAATTTGTTCTGCTTGGTGGATCTCACCTGTTTGGGATGCGATGCCCCCTCTGCTTCGTAGTGAACCTCATGCAGTAGGTACTAAAGTTTCTAGTAGAGTTGAAGCTGCTGTATCGCCTCCAGTCGATTAGTTGGTCTAGTATAGTTTCTGTTGTTGTGGTACTGGTAGTTTGCTCAACTTCGACTCCGTTTACTTGGCACTACAGCTTTGGCCACTTTTCTTCATCTGTCTAGAGCCATGCTGGCCCGTTTAACCACGCCTACACCTTGAGGCCTTCGATGGACGTTCCTCTGGTGCCAAAATCTGCCGGGTGATGCCTTTAACATGTCTCCATTACACATAAAATAGCTCTCCATTATTTCTGCTGCTCTGTCGGCAACAAACACTTGCTGTTTCTTGTGAGCCGACCAGAGCCACTGTAACGCTGTAGATGAATCTGTCCAGTGCTAGATTTTGTCAATTTTCCGTTCATTTTCTCTCAATGTCTGCCTTCTGAGACGAAATCCTTAGACTGCTGCTCGAACTTCTAACTTCGGAAATGTCTGTGTCTGATAGTTGCTACACGAAATATTCCTATCAGATAGTATTTTTCCTATCAAAGTAGCTTTGTCTTGAAGATATGCCATGTCGCTCATTGTTTTTTCTGACTCGTCTGTGAAAATGAGGAGTCTCAATTTTGTGCATCTACTTTCAAAATAAATTCCTTTTTAATGACATCGTCCTTATTTCTTTCGACTCATAGCACCAATCGCTGAATAGCTTTGAGTGTTCGGCTGACAATTTTTGTCTCATGCTTGTCCTATTTCTGTTCAAATGCTTTAAGGTAGAAACCGCATCCTTATGTTGAAGGATGATAATATTCGAAGTGGGTGGAACACTTCCGGGAGAAAAGGACCCTCTCTGAGTTATTTTTGCACGAACTTCTTGCTCAGTTGCGCGACAGACAATGAGACTATCTGTGGCCGCATTCTAGTTTAGTCCAAGGATTGAGGATGATTGTGGTTCGGCCTCGAAGGTTTTTCACAACCTTTGTTGATTTGTCTGCTTTTGGGATCTGTGACTTATTTGTCACTCGTTATCCATTACGTTAAATTCAATCCGCATTTGCTGCGGATTTTTTGAACTTTGGTCGACTTTTTTTTGCTTCTTGAGGTTTTCTGATTGACTTGAGGAGATCGTCCATGTAGAAAATTTGCTGGACAGTTTTGACTTGATGTTCGTCGTCTTTCGCGCTATCTTTCGCCACTTGATGCAAAGCGTAATTTGCAGAAGTCGGCAAAATCTCCGCGCTAAAAACGTAAAGTGTATACTCAATAACATTCCATCTTGTGCTCTGGTTCTTTTTGCTCAAAAAATTGTATCGGCTGTCATTGCATGGGACATCAATTTGAAGAAACATCAATTCTAGGTTGGCTCAAAGCGAAGTTTTGTATGAGAAGAAGCGAAAAAAATTTTGTCAATGGTTTCCTGATGATGCTTTTATAACTTATCAGCTCTATGTGGGAGCCCTTCTAGGGACTTCAGCTGCCCCATAGCTGACTGGAAGTTATTTGGAAACTTCATCTCATCTTCTCGCCATAAAAGTCCAACTTCAAATCTTTCACCGGTGAATCGAGTAGTTCGCTCCAATGTCTTGACTGCTCTCTGTTCTTCTTTCGAATGAGCAGTGAAATCGCATTTTGAGGTGTAAGACTCGATGTCCCACCACTTACTCATTTGGGTCGCTAACTTCTCTTTTTCTATTGAGGTTGCCGTTGTAGCAAGAGCTGTTGCTTGCTTTGCTGGTAGGGGACCACTTAAGGCCCATCCGATTTTCGATTTCACTGCCCACGTTGCAGGTTTATTGTCTGACTTTCTGAATTTACTGTCTGAATTTCTGATTTCCAAGTAATCATTCAGGGATCATACATAAAATTTCAAAGCCTAAAAATTGTTTAAATTTCATTTTCTATCGAGGTTGAAAAAATTTCTTGGAAATCATACAAGGTCATATATGACACATAAAACATTGACTGGTGCCACAACTTTCCGTATAATGTAATCTGATGACATATCAAATGAGTATAATGCATTTGCAATCCACAATTGATTCTTTGTATGCACTAAAAGAATAACTTTGCAATTTGAACATATTTACAAAACGATTTTGATGTTGTATGCTAAAAATTTTTTTCTATGGTTCTTATAAATGAGCAGTATCAGATCTTTGGTTATGTGTTTGGATTTTTTCTTTTATTTAGTGCCCAACTTTGCAAATGATATTGTAGGCTAGGGTCTTTTGAAGGATCATATCACAAAATGATGCCTAACCGAATAAAATTTTAAAAATATAAATGGAAAATGTTTTATGAAAAAAGGGTGTACGATTCTTGGTAATCATACTAGGATCATATATGATTTCCTGGTAATCAAACAAGGATCATGTATGATTTCTTAGTAGTCATACAAGGATCGTACTACGAAATACGTTATGATTTTTATGACATCGTATATGATCCTTGTATGACTACTAAGAATTGGCGACCCAGGTCTGTCATCTAAATTTGTAAAGTCATACATATCCCATCCACTTTCATTTTCCCTGCTCATTAAGTGAATTCAAATTTCACTAAAACTTCAGTTGCTTGTTCCCTCTCATTAATTTACCAGAACTTTATTTGCTTTAATTGGGGGCTATCAGAAAAAAAACCAAGTTCATAAGGCTCCTTAGCTCTAACTTCACTACAATCTGTTCTCTTTATGCTTTAATCTGAAAATTTTAAATGCTCTTTTATTTTCGGAGCAACCTAATATTGACCAAGAACTAAATTAAGATTGAGTTCACCGTATTGATGTCTGGTTTCTGGTCTGATGGATGGAAAATCAAACGATGCTCCGATTCATGTTAAAATTGAAAGTATTGATCATAAATTCAAAGTAAAACTGAATCTTCAGCTTCAACAGCTAAGTGCATATTTTTATGATTTCTTAAATCACATGTAAGTAATGAATTTTGTATAAAATGAACTTTGATTTTTAATATGACCACATGATTAAAAAGCAGGCGAGATTAACGTAACTCGTTGGTTATTGTGAACAAGAGATAACTCAAGGCCTTTTTGTGAATAATCATTCAATTTATGTGAACAAATTTGTCATCTGAACCAAAATTGGTAATAAATTTGCAGTCAATTATATGTAATCTTTATATTATTAAACATAAATTTTACTCAGACTAACCGACTCTGTAAAAGACTGAATATATACTTCAATTGTAACGGTGTATAGGATACATATCACCGGAGTCAAGGTTTAGGATGTACACATAGCGTAACTATCTACTCTTTTAGACTGACTGAAGTTAGCCCTGCAAGCACGCAATATAAAAAAAGAATAGGGTCTTCTCAGTCTCTGATTGGTTGGAGGTGTACATTCAGTATTTCATCTGCTAGAGCTTAAAAATGCAGCCCAAAATAAACCATCTGTTCCTTTAAATGATTTTATTTTGATGCTTTTGCGGGCCTGCTAGTCTACGATTTTAAACCATTTTTACCGCCGTTTGCATGAATGTAGTCTGGAGGGATACGTGCAAGAGAGCCGATGTTATAAAGAGCCGACGTTAGAAAGCGCCGAAACCTGACTTTATTTAAAAAGAGCCGAAAGCAAAAAGTTGCCTTTAATTACCGTAAATTGTTAGTTGATTACCAACAAAAGTACTTAAGGGGGTTAATTGGTCTGATGTTCGGTTGTGATAGTTTCATATCAAGTCCCATGAGCCGCTAAGGCATGGCCATGGCCCGCTATAATTTGAAGATAATTATTTATTACTTCGCTTTCAGTTTCTTTACTAGAAAATATTAAAATTTCATTTCTCAAATACTCCGTTATGATTGGCTGAGAATTTGGTAGTCTCATTTCAGAAGGCAATTTAATTGGCTCCAAAATTTATCGACTAATAATTTAAATATATTTTCGGCTCTCTTTCAATCGGCTCTTTTCACTTCGGCTCTCTTACAAGTCACCGTCTGGAGTAGTGTCCGAAAAACTAGCTGACGTGAAAATCAGCCGATAAAGTCAAAACTTATCGTTAAGTAGCTGAAATAATTGATTGAGTTAATTGCTGTATGCAAAGACAAATGGGACGCGCAATTATCTAACTCACACATGAAATTAACGCATTTGGTCATAACTCGCGGGCCGCGGTCATGCCTCAGCGGCCTATGGGACTTGACAGGAATATATCACAACCGAACAAAACATCACAGCCGTTACGGCCGAATATGTTATTTTCGCAATAACAATGTGCGTTCTCAAATCTGATTGGTCTTTTTTCGGTTAATATTCCATTCGGCTAATTTTCCTTTCGGCCCAATTTCCTGGCACCGTCTGGAGTACTTTAGTTAAATCTTTGTTAAAACTACATTGAGAGTTTTGGCAAACGATAGCTAATTAAGAATAGAAGTAGTAAGAAGCAGAAGTTATTAGATCGGTCCATGATAATCAATGACCATTATGAACTCAAGTAAGTGAAAACGTATAGAAAACCATTCTGTAGTGAGTTATATATATATATATATATATATATATATATATATATATATTTATATATATATATATATATATATATATATATATATATTTATATATATATATATATATATTATATATATATATATATATATATATATATATATATATATATATATATATATATGTATATATATATATATATATTATATATATATATATATATATATATATATATATATATATATACATATATATACATATATATATATATATATATATATATATATATATATATATATATATATATATTGTATTCATAAGCTTTTCATAAGCATTTATAAACAGTCCTTTAATTTTTTTTATTATAAAGAGCGAGAAAACAGCAGAGCTTGTACACAAAGCTGGCTATAGAATTTACGTTTTTAAGCACAATTACACATAGTTCAAATTACCATAAATGTGATTTTCTGTTTTTTTGAACATGTTTAGAACGATTGATCTCAGATGAGCGTCTTTGTTCATTCTTCAAACTTCTATGCTTCAAATTTCTTCACACTTCAACTGTTGAAAAGATTCTTAACAACATTTCGCCGTCCATACAGTTAGTACAAGTTTCACTCGCACGGGGAACTAAGGCAAACCCAAAATGGGCTCTTTTTGCATCCCTAAGAGATATAGAGTTAGGGTTACTTATTTCTGCGCGCGAAGTAGACTTACCTATAGTTCTCTCTGACTAACCCATAATAATTACTTATGTGATGTGTAGCAAGGCCGTGCGTTTTGGTGTGTGTGTGTGTGTGTAGGGGTTGGGTGGGGTGGAGCGGTGCACGTGTATATGCTAGAGTTTTTGGGGGTTGTGTTTATGTGTTGCGTGTGTGCGTGCGTGTGTGTGTGTTGCGTGTGTGTGTGTTGCGCCCGTGTGTGTGTGTGTTTGTGTGTGTGCGTGTGTGTAGGTGTGCGTGTGCGTGGGCGTGAGTGAGTGTGTGTGTGTGTGTGTGTGTGTGTGTGTGAAAAACACTGAATTACCTGAGTTTTTACAGACTAGTGTAAACTTCAAGGCAGTGTATTTTACAGGCATAATGTTACATGATTAATTATTACAATATTACAAAAACTATACATTTCAAAGGAGATAAATTAAGTTTTCAATCATTAGGTATAGAGAGAAGTCACACTTACATTATTTACTAATGCGAACAAATCCAAACATTATTTTATAATTAATGTTTTTGAGAAGTCACGAAAATTTGATGTCACGCCATGAAACTTTACAAAAAAATTATAATTTTTATAGTTAGCAAAAAACTGTTTAAAGAAAAAATCTCTTAGATTTCTTTTGAGTGTAGGGTAATTACATGGGGAGAACAAAAGATTTTTAGGCAACTTGTTCAAAAATTAAATTTGTCTTCGGATTACGCTTTTATCGTAGTGTTTGCTCCTACTAACTGTTCGATGAAAAAACTTTCCAGTTCTTTGACGTTTATAGCAGTCAAAAGTAGGTAGCAAGGGTCCATTTAGACTATTGAATGCTGGTTTTTCTATTAGTAATTAAGGTAAAAAGGTAGCAGGTTATTCTGTAAACAAGCAGGAGGTGAACAGGTAATATTTTCTGCTGCAGCTTAATATCTGTAGATGACTCCAATTTTGAACAATCATAACACGCTTTTACTGTCCAGCTTAATTGATTTTCTAAAGTAATGATTAAATTGTTATCATCTGTGCTCAAAAGTACTGCTGCATATTGTAAATGGCTAATAACTAAAGAACTTATCTTAACAGGAAGTAGGTTGTTTGGTAGACAGTCTCTCAAGTTAAAAGCATTCAATACTTTGGGCTTTTTCGAGACCAGATTCTTAACTTCATAAGACAAAAGAATATTTTTAGGTGCTTCAGGTTCATTGAGATACTTTTATCCCGAAATTGCCGGAAGTTGTTATCTTTTGCTTTGTCTAGTGCCAGTTTTGATACATCTCTCTCTCTCTCTCTCTCTCTCTCTCTCTCTTTTGTAAAACAGATTGTTGCAAAAAAAATAAAAACTTATGACCCATTATTGGTAAAAGTCTATTTCAATTTAACGGTAAATTCTAATTTATTTTCATTCTAAAAAATCAGAAATTGATTGTTGTTTTTCTTGACTTAAAAAGCTATGTTCGAGATTTTTTTCTTGGCTGAACGCATTTCCATATGTTCGTTGAAAGAGCACCATCAATTAGTGACACATAGAAAAAACGATTTCAGAAGTTAGTGTTGCTCGGCAGCAATTTTCTTCTCACAGAAAAATAAAAACAAATTTTGAAATTTCTGAACCATGAAGCGTTGTTTGCGAATTCCTACTTTTTAAGACTTTTCTGAACCGTTTGTTTAACTATAATTTGTCTTCTATTCGCTGAAATTTCCTTATTTAACCAGCATAAAAATGTGGGGTTGTGCGTCTGTCGTTTGCCATTTCTTGGGACTCTTGTGCGTTTTTTTAAAAATCTGTTTTGGAAGGTTTTTATGTTTAATTTTATTTTATCAGAAGGTCTCCGAAACATGTCATTGAAAATGTTCGATAGGGAAGTCAAGCTTTTTCTGTTTCAAGATCCTTTTCGGTTTTCAGAAACAAAAGCTGAGAAGTCAAACCACTTGATGTTAAATTAGCGGCTTTGTTGAGGATTGTGGTGTCATCTGAAACATACTTCATTTATCTGCTTCGAATTCTCACTTACCATGTTTTTTTTACGAACAAATTTCGAAGTCTTGCAATCTGCGTGGTCGCCAGTATCAAAAATCTTGGTTTATATTGATCTAAAATTTAAGTAATTGCTGATTAATTCTTATTGCCAATCTTAATGTTTTCTCCGATCTCTGATGTTTCTTCCTCTCTCCCTCAGCCTTTTATCTCTCGATTTTTTAATTTCCTCGCGTTAATGAACCGGGCTCAAGTACCCTACTGTTGGATGACATTGCTTACGAGAATATTTCCCTCTCATTTGGTGAGTTCAATAAAAGTTCGGGCTTGTTTCTAATTCATCAAGAGATTGATTCAGCTCAACACAAGCATCTAGGAAAAGTCATCTTCACATTGCGTCCCACACAATCGGGTCGCTGATTATCAGACAAGTTCAACTAATTGTTGCGTTCAACTACGGGGCTCGCGACAACAGCACATTAGCTGATCCTCGTATGATGACAACAGAAAGTGATTGAACTGCTCTGTTGAAGGCAATGGATTGTCCCACTAACTGATAATTTCTGCTATCAGCTGACAACGACATGCGCAGTAAGGCCTTCTTCCGAGTCCTCGACAGACCATCAAAAACTTCAATTGCCAGAGGGACGAACAAAATTCATTGTTGAGCACAGCTATTTCATACTGAGCATATTTTCGATCTTCAGCAGCTTCAATTGCATAGCCAGACTTCTCTGCCGCATGAGAAATGATGTTGGGTTGCATTGTAACAAATATTTTACGTAGATTATTAAAGCAGTATCTGATTTTTCCGCTGTTTAATATAGGATTAAGTTTGAGTTTCGAAAGGTTCGATAACATGTATAATGCATTCGTACAATCAGCTAATTCAACTAAGTCGAAACCTGTTGATTAATGTCTTTGTACCAGAACATTGACCAAAATGAAAACAACATAAAGATTTATTTTACCCCTGCCAGAATCGTTGGAAAAGAAATTCGTTTCCCTGTAATTATTTATCCCTCAGTTTATGTAAAAACGTTGGAAATTGTTTTTCCGATAGCGTTATTCAAACTTTAAAGTAATCGACTCCCAGCTTTGAAACATATTTGCTTATCATATTTACTCGCATTGCCAAAGGATGTTTTAATTGTTTGCTTGTAATTATTTTTGGACTGCGACTACAGTTTGTTTTCGAGCAACCTGCATGGGCCGTTCACACGCTCATTTAATTGGTACTCAAAATGTTGCAATCATAGGTTAGCAAACGTTGTTAGAAAACGTCGATTCACAAATTAAACATTCAAAACGTAATCAAATTTTTGAAAACATTCGGCCGTAAACTTTCAAAAAAGGATTGAGTTGACTTTTGATCACATTGACGAAAGATTATTATTATGTGCTTCCGGTTCATTGAGAAAGTTTTATCCCGAAATTGCTGGAAGTTGTTATCTTTTGCTTTGTCTGGTGTCAGTTTTGATACATTTCTCCCTCACCCTCTCTCTCTCTCTCTATCTCTTTTGTAAAACAGAATGTTGCAAAAAAGTAAAAACTTATGACCCATTATTGGTAAAAGTCTATTCAATTTAACGGTAAATTCTAAATTCTAAATTATTTTTATTCTGAAAAATCAGAAACTGATTGTTGTTTTTCCGAGCTTAAAAAGCTATGTTCGAGATTTTTTTCTTGGTTGAACGTATTCCCACATGTTCGTTGAAAGAGCACCATCAATTATTGACACGTAGGAAAAACGATTTCAGAATTTAGTTTTGCTCGGCAGCGATTTTTTTCTCATAGAAAAATAAAAACAGATTCTGAAATTTCTGAACCATGAAGCGTTCTTTGCGAATTCCTAATTTTTAAGACTTGTTTGAACCGTTTGTTTAACTATAACCTTATCTTCTTTTCGCTGGAATTTCCTTATTTAAGCAGCATAAATATGTGGGGTTGTGCGTCTGTCGTTTGCCATTTTTTGGGACTCTTGTGCTTTTTTTAAAAAATCTGTTTTGGAAGGTTTGTATGTTTAATTTTATTTTATCAGAAGGTCTCCGAAACATGTCATTGAAAATGTTCGATAGGGAAGTCAAGCTTTTTCTGTTTCAAGATCCCTTTCAGTTTTCAGAAACAAAAGCTGAGAAGTCAAACCACTTGATGTTAAATTAGCGGCTTTGTTGAGGATTGTGGTGTCATCTGCAACATACTTCATTTAACTGCTTCGAATTCTCAC
>NC_134470.1:42243993-42357612 GCF_964194025.1 Convolutriloba macropyga | reverse complement strand
AATTTCTAACTTCGGAATTGTCTGTGTCTGATAGTTGCTACACGAAATATTCCTATCAGATAGGCTTTTTCCTATCAACGTAGCTTTGTCTTGAAGATGTTCCATGACGCGCATTGTTTTTTCTGACTCGTCTGTGAAAATGAGGAGTCCTCAAATTTGTGCCTCTGCTTTCAAAATAAATTCCTTTTTAATGACGTCGTCCTTATTTCTTTCGACTCATAGCACCAATCGTTGAATAGCTTTGAGTGTTCGGCTGACAATTCATTGTCTCATGCCTGTCCCATTTCTGCTCAAATGCTTTAAGGTAGAAACCGCATCCTTATGTTGAAGGATGATAGTATTCGAAATGGGTGGAACACTTCCGGGAGAAAAGGATCCTCTCTGAGTTATTTTTGCTCGAACTTCTTGCTCAGTTCCGCGACAGACAATGAGACTATCTGTGGCCGCATTCTAGTTTAGTCCAAGGATTGAGGATGATTGTGGTTCGGCCTCGAAGGTTTTTCACAACCTTTGTTGATTTGTCTGCTTTTGGGATCTGTGACTTATTTGTCACTCGTTATCCATTACGTTAAATTCAATCCGCATTTGCTGCGGATTTTTTGAACTTTGGTGGACTTTTTTTGCTTCTTGAGGTTTTCTGACTGACTTGAGGAGATCGTCCATGTAGAAAATTTGCTGGACAGTTTTGACTTGATGTTCATCGTCTTTCGCGCTATCTTTCGCCACTTGATGCAAAGCGTAATTTGCAGAAGTCGGCAAGATCTCGGCGCTAAAAACGTATAGTGTATACTCAATAACATTCCATCTTGTGCTCTGGTTCTTTTTGCTCGAAAAATTGTATCGGTTGTCACTGCATGGGACATCAATTTGAAGAAACATCAATTCTAGGTTGGCTCAAAGCGAAGTTTTGTATGAGAGGAAGCGAAAAAAGTTTGAATCAATGGCTTCCTGATGATGCTTTTATAACTTATCAGCTCTATGTGGGAGCCCTTCTAGGGACTTCAGCTGCCCCATAGCTGATTAGAAGTTATTTGGAAACTTCACCTCATCTTCTCGCCATAAAAGACCAACTTCAAATCTTTCACCGGTGAATCGAGTTGTTCGCTCCAATGTCTTGACTGCTCTCTGTTCATCTTTCGAATGAGCAGTGAAATCGCATTTTGAGGCGTACGACTCGATGTCCCACCACTTACTCATTTGGGTTGCTAACTTCTCTTTTTCTATTGAGGTTGCCGTTGTAGCAAGAGTTGTTGCTTGCTTTGCTGGTAGGGGACCACTTAAGGCCCATCCGATTTTCGATTTCACTGCCCACGGTGCAGGTTTATTGTCTGACTTTCTGAATTTACTGTCTGAATTTCTGATTTCCTAGTAATCATTCAGGGATCATACATAAAATTTCAAAGCCTAAAAATTGTTTAAATTTCATTTTCTATCGAGGTTGAAAAAATTTCTTGGAAATCATACAAGGTCATATATGACACATAAAACATTGACTGGTGCCACAGCTCTCCGTATAATGTAATCTGATGAGATATCAAATGAGTATAATGCATTTGCAATCCACAATTGATTCTTTGTATGCACTAAAAGAATAACTTTGCAATTTGAACATATTTACAAAACGATTTTGATGTTGTATGCTAAAAATTTTTTTCTATGGTTCTTATAAATGAGCAGTATCAGATCTTTGGTTATGTGTTTGGACTTTTTCTTTTATTTAGTGCCCAACTTTGCAAATGATATTGTAGGCTAGGGTCTTTTGAAGGATCATATCACAAAATGATGCCTAATCGAATAAAATTTTAAAAATATAATTGGAAAATGTTTTATGAAAAAAGGGTGTACGATTCTTGGTAATCATACTAGGATCATATATGATTTCCTGGTAATCAAACAAGGATCATGTATGATTTCTTAGTAGTCATACAAGGATCGTACTAGGAAATACGCTATGATTTGTATGACATCGTATCTGATCCTTGTATGACTACTAAGAATTGGCGACCCAGGTCTGTCATCTAAATTTGTGAAGTCATACATATCCCATCCACTTTCATTTTCCCTGCTCATTAAGTGAATTCAAATTTCACTAAAACTTCAGTTGCTTGTTCCCTCTCATTAATTTACCAGAACTTTATTTGCTTTAATGGGGGCTATCAGAAAAAAAACCAAGTTCATAAGGCTCCGTAGCTCTAACTCTAACTTCGTGTTGTCAAATTTTTCATTTTTTGCGTTTTTTTCAATGTGTTGAGTTTGATGTTGCAGGATAATTCAGAGAAATTCGCTGTTCACTACAATCTGTTCTCTTTATGCTTTAATCTAAAATTTTTAAATGCTCTTTTATTTTCGGAGCAACCTAATATTGACCAAGAACTAAATTAAGATTGAGTTCAACGTATTGATGTCTGGTTTCTGGTCTGATGGATGGAAAATCAAACGATGCTCAGATTCATGTTAAAATTGAAAGTATTGATCATAAAATCAAAGTAAAACTGAATCTTCAGCTTCAACAGCTAAGTGCATATTTTTATGATTTCTTAAATCACATGTAAGTAATGAATTTTGTATAAAATGAACTTTGATTTTTAATATGACCACATGATTAAAAAGCAGTCGAGATTAACGTAACTCGTTGGTTATTGTGAACAAGAGATAACTCAAGGCCTTTTTGTGAATAATCATTTAATTTATGTGAACAAATTTGTCATCTGAACCAAAATTGGTAATAAATTTGCAGTCAATTATATGTAATCTTTATATTATTAAACATAAATTTCACTCAGACTAACCGACTCTGTAAAAGACTGAATATATACTTCAATTGTAACGGTGTATAAGATACATATCACCGGAGTCAAGGTTTAGGATGTACACATAGCGTAACTATCTACTCTTTTAGACTGACTGAAGTTAGCCCTGTAAGCACGCAATATAAAAAAAGAATAGGGTCTTCTCAGTCTCTGATTGGTTGGAGGTGTACATTCAGTATTTCATCTGCTACAGCTCCTCAAAAATGCAGCCCAAAATAAACCATCTGTTCCTTTAAATGATTTTATTTTGATGCTTTTGCGGGCCTGCTAGTCTACGATTTTAAACCATTTTTACCGCCGTTTGCATGAATGTAGTCTGGAGTAGTGTCCGAAAAACTAGCTGACGTGAAAATCAGCCGATAAAGTCAAAACTTATCGTTAAGTAGCTGAAATAATTGATTGAGTTAATTGCTGTATGCAAAGACAAATGGGACGCGCAATTATCTAACTCACACATGAAATTAACGCATTTGGTCATAACTCGCGGGCCGCGGTCATGCCTCAGCGGCCTATGGAACTTGACAGGAATATATCACAACCGAACAAAACATCACAGCCGTTACGGCCGAACATGTTATTCTCGCAATAACAATGTGCGTTCTCAAATCTGATTGGTCTTTTTTCGGTTAATTTTCCATTCGGCTAATTTTCCTTTCGGCCCAATTTCCTGGCACCGTCTGGAGTACTTTAGTTAAATCTTTGTTAAAACTACATTGAGAGTTTTGGCAAACGATAGCTAATTAAGAATAGAAGTAGTAAAAAGCAGAAGTTATTAGATCGGTCCATGATAATCAATGACCATTATGAACTCAAGTAAGTGAAAACGTATAGAAAACCATTCTGTAGTGAGTTATATATATTACTACTAGTGAGTTATATAAATTACCATAAATGTGATTTTCTGTTTTTTTGAACATGTTTAGAACGATTGATCTCAGATGAGCGTCTTTGTTCATTCTTCAAACTTCTATGCTTCAAATTTCTTCACACTTCAACTGTTGAAAAGATTCTTAACAACATTTTGCCGTCCATACAGTTAGTACAAGTTTCACTCGCACGGGGAACTAAGGCTGACCCAAAATGGGCTCTTTTTGCATCCCTAAGAGATATAGAGTTAGGGTTACTTATTTCTGCGCGCGAAGTAGACTTACCAATAGTTCTCTCTGACTAACCCATAATAATTACTTATGTGATGTGTAGCAAGGCCGTGCGTTTTGGTGTGTGTAGGGGTCGGGTGGGGTGGAGCGGTGCACGTGTATATGCTAGAGTTTCGGGGGGTTGTGTTTATGTATTGCGTGTGTGCGTGCGTGTGTGTGTGTGTTGCGCCCGTGTGTGTGTGTGTGTGTGTGTGTGTGTGTGTGTGTGCGTTTGTGTGTGTGCGTGTGTGTGGGTGTGCGTGCGCGTGGGCATGAGTGTGTGTGTGTGTGTGTGTGTGTGTGTGTGTGTGTGTGTGTGAAAAACACTGAACTACCTGAGTATCTACAGACTAGTGTAAACTTCAAGGCAGTGTATTTTACAGGCATAATGTTACATGATTAATTATTACAATATTACAAAAACTATACATTTCAAAGGAAATAAATTAAGTTTTCAATCATTAGGTATAGAGAGAAGTCACACTTACATTATTTACTAATGCGAACAAATCCAAACATTTTTTTTATAATTATTGCTTTTGAGAAGTCACAAAAATTTGAAGTCACGCCATGAAACTTTACAAAAAAATTATAATTTTTATAGTTAGCAAAAAACTGTTTAAAGAAAAAAACTCTTAGATTTCTTTTGAGTGTAGGGTAATTACATGGGGAGAACAAAAGATTTTTAGGCAACTTGTTCAAAAATTCAATACGTCTTCGGATTACGCTTTTATCGTAGTGTTTGCTCCTACTAACTGTTCGATGAAAAAACTTTCCAGTTCTTTGACGTTTATAGCAGTCAAAAGTAGGTAGCAAGGGTCCATTTAGACTATTGAATGCTGGTTTTTTTTATTAGTAATTAAGGCAAAAGGTAGCAGGTTATTCTGTAAACAAGCAGGAGATGAACAGGTAATCTTTTCTGCTGCAGCTTAATATCTGTAGATGACTCCAACTTTGAACAATCATAACACGCTCTTACTGTCCAGCCTAATTGTTTTTCTAAAGTAATGATTAAATTGTTACCATCTGTGCTCAAAAGTACGGCTAGATATTGTAAATGGCTAATAACTAAAGAATTTATCTTAACAGGAAGTAGGTTGTTTGGTAGACAGTCTCTCAGGTTAAAAAGCAATCAATACTTTGGGCTTTTTTCGACACCAGATTCTTAACTTCTGTTTGATAGCTGAGTTCATTATCTATAGTTACACCCAGATATTTCACTTGAGCAGTCTCTTCAATTTTTTGATCTCGGTTTTGTAGTAAATGTGGTTGATTCTTTTTGCCAAATACAATAAATCCAGTTTTATCTGCATTTATTTTCAGTGCCAGTGACGTAAAGTAGTCAGGTATATCTTCTATTGAGTGCTCAGGTGACTTTTTACAAACATGAACGTCGCAATGTGATGTCAAAGGAACAGTATCGTCAGCGTATTGGATGATTTCACGCGTTTTTTGTTCTAAATCGTTCACATAAAGACTGAATAAAAGCGGTCCTATAATTGTACCTTGAGGGAGCCCATGATGTAATTGAATCCAGTCCGCAGTTTCATCATTCACAACTACTCTTTGCATCCTACCGCTTAGGAAACTTGATAATATTTTTTACTGATGAATCATTGAATCCAAGACATTTCAATTTTTTTTAATAGTATAGTTTGATTGATTGAGTCGAAGGCATTTGAGTGATCAAAAGCACACGTAATTTTTTTTCAATTCATTTCTAACTCGCTCAGTGAAGTAAACTAATGCGTCTATGGTAGAATATTTTCTCCTTACTTCAAAAAAATGCGTGCAAATAGTCCTCCATCTGCGCTTTGTAAAGTTTCTCAAAAATCTTTGAGAGAAAAGATGTTATAGAAATTGGTATATGATTGGTTGGAATGTGTGGTGAGTGTGTGTGGTGAGGGTAGTTGGTTGATGAGATTAGCGGATTAGCATGAACTACTACCCTGCAATTATGGTTTTCTAAAAAAGTCAAATGACCTCTCAGTTTTTTTCTCAACTTTTGGCAAAAGACTACTCAGAAACTACTCAAAAATAGTTCTAAAATCGTACCAACTAAATGTACTGAAACGTACCAAAATAGTGCTAACAAACGTTCCAATTTTTCTGTTCATGGAGTTGAGAACGCGTTTAGGCAACTTATGTCCACTTAGCTCAGAAACTTCTCAAATATTTTTGGACTGTACCTACAGTTGGTTTTCGAACCAGCTGCATGGACCGTTTACACCCTCATTTAATTGGTAGTCAAAATGTTGCAATCATACGTTAGCAAACGTTGATAGAAAACGTCGATTCACAAAAAAAAACATTCAAAATCTAATCAAATTTTCGAAAACATTTGGCCGTAAACTTGCAAAAAAGAATTGAGTTGACTTTTGACCACATTGACGAAAGATTATTATTATGTGCTTCAGGTTCATTGGGAAACTTTTATCCCGAAATTGCTGGAAGTTGTTATCTTTTGCTTTGTCTGGCGTCAGTTTTGATACATTTCTCCCTCACCCTCTCTCTCTCTCTCTCTCTCTCTCTCTCTCTCTCTCTCTCTCTCTCTCTCTCTTGTAAAACAGAATGTTGCAAAAAAAGGTAAAAACTTATGACCCATTATTGTTAAAAGTCTATTTCAATTTAACGGTAAATTCTAATTTATTTTTATTCTGAAAAATTAGAAATTGATTGTTGTTTTTCCTGACTTAAAAAGATATGTTCGAGATTTTTTTCTTGGCTGAACCTATTTCCATATGTTCGTTGAAAGAGCACCATCAATTAGTGACACATAGGAAAAACGATTTCAGAAGTTAGTGTTGCTCGGCAGCAATTTTCTTCTCACAGAAAAATAAAAACAAATTTTGAAATTTCTGAACCATGAAGCGTTGTTTGCAAATTGCTACTTTTTAAGAATTTATTGAACCATTAGTTTAACTATAACCTTATCTTCTATTCGCTGGAATTTGTTTATTTAACCAGCATAAGGTTGTGGGGTGCTGCGTCTGTCCTTTGCTCTTTTTGGGACTCTGGTGCTTTTCTTTAAAAAAATGTTTTGGAAGGTTTTTGTGTTTAATTTTATTTTACCAGAAGGTCTCCAAAACATGTCATTGTTCGGGGGGGGGGGGGGTGGGAGTCAAGTTTTTTTTGGTACAAGATCACTTTCGGTTTTCAGAAACATATAATGAGAAGTCAAACCACTTGATGTTAAATTAGCGGCTTTGTTGAAAATTGTGGTGTCATCTGAAACATACTTCATTTAGCTGCTTCGAATTCTCACTTACCATGTTTTTTTACGTACAAATTTTGAATTCTTTCAATCTGCGTGGTCGCCATTATCAAAAATCTTGGTTTATATTGATCTAAAATTTAAATAATTGCTGATTATTTCTTATTGCCAACCTTAATGTTTTCTCCGATCTCTCACGTTTCTTCCTCTCTCCCTCAGCCTTTTATCTCTCGATTTTTTAATTTCGTCGCGTTAATGAACCGGGCTCAAGTACCTTACTGTTGGATGACATTGCTTACGAGAATATTCCCCTCTCATTTGGTGATTTCAATAAAATTTCGGGCTTGTTTCTAATTCATCAAGAGATTGATTCAGCTCAACACAAGCATCTAGGAAAAGTTATCTTCACATTGCGTCCCACACAATCGGGTCGCTGATTATCAGACAAGTTCAACTAATTGTTGCGTTCAACTACGGGGCTCGCGACAACAGCACATTAGCTGATCCTCGTATAATGACAACAGAAAGTGATTGAACTGCTCTGTTGAAGGCAATGGATTGTCCCACTGACTGATAATTTTTGCTATCAGCTAACAACGACATGCGCAGTAAGGCCTTCTTCCGAGTCCTCGACAGACCGCCAAAAACTTCAATTGCCAGAGGGACGAACAAAATTCATTGTTGAGCACAGCTATTTTCATACTGAGCATATTTTCGATCTTCAGCAGCTTCAATTGCATAGCCAGACTTCTCTGCCGCATGAGATATGATGTTGAGTTGCATTTTAACAAATATTTTGCGTAGATTTTGAATGCAGTATCTGATTTTTCCACTGTTTAACATAGGATTAAGTTTGAGTTTCGAAAGGTTCTATAACATGTATAATGCATTCGTACAATCAGCTAATTCAACTAAGTCGAAACCTGTTGATTAATGTCTTTGTACAAGAAAATTGACCAAAATGAAAACAACATAAAGATTTATTTTACCCCTGCCAGAATCGTTGGAAAAGAAATTCGCTTCCCTGTAATTATTTATCCCTCAGTTTATGTAAAAACTTTGGAAATTGTTTTTCCGATAGCGTTATTCAAACTTTAAAGTTATCGACTTCCAGCTTTGAAACATATTTGCTTATCTTATTTACTCGCATTGCCAAAGGATGCTTTAATTGTTTGCTTGTAAATATTTTTGGACTGTGACTACAGTTTGTTTTCGAGCAACCTGCATAGGCCGTTCACACGCTCATTTAATTGGTACTCAAAATGTTGCAATCATAGGTTAGCAAACGTTGTTAGAAAACGTCGATTCACAAATTAAACATTCAAAATGTAATCAAATTTTCGAAAACATTCGGCCGTAAACTTTCAAAAAAGGATTGAGTTGACTTTTGATCACATTGACGAAAGATTATTATTATGTGCTTCAGGTTCATTGGGAAACTTTTATCCCGAAATTGCTGGAAATTGTTATCTTTTGCTTTGTCTGGTGTCAGTTTTGATACATTTCTCCCTCACCCTCTCTCTCTCTCTCTCTCTCTCTCTCTCTCTCTCTCTCTCTTGTAAAACAGAATGTTGCAAAAAAGGTAAAAACTTAGACCCATTATTGGTAAAAGTCTATTCAATTTAACGGTAAACTCTAAATTATTTTCATTCTGAAAAATCAGAAACTGATTGTTGTTTTTCCGAACTTAAAAAGCTATGTTCGAGATTTTTTTCTTGTTTGAACGTATTCCCACATGTTCGTTGAAAGAGCACCATCAATTAGTGACACGTAGGAAAACGATTTCAGAATTTAGTTTTGCTCGGCAGCGATTTTTTTCTCATAGAAAAATAAAAACAAATTCTGAAATTTCTGAACCATGAAGCGTTCTTTGCAAATTCCTACTTTTTAAGACTTTTTTGAACCGTTTGTTTAACTATAACCTTATCTTCTATTCGCTGGAATTTCCTTATTTAACCAGCATAAAAATGTGGGGTTGTGCGTCTGTCGTTTGCCATTTTTTGGGACTCTTGTGCCCTTCTTTAATAAATCTGTTTTGGAAGGTTTTTATGTTTAATTTTATTTTATCAGAAGGTCTCCGAAACATGTCATTGAAAATGTTCGATGGGGAAGTCAAGCTTTTTCTGTTTCAAGATCCCTTTCGGTTTTCAGAAACAAAAGCTGAGAAGACAAACCACTTGCTGTTAAATTAGCGGCTTTGTTGAGGATTGTGGTGTCATCTGCAACATACTTCATTTAACTGCTTCGAATTCTCACTTACCATGTAACAAATATTTTACGTAGATTGTTAAAGTAGTATCTGATTTTTCCGCGGTTTAAGATAAGATTAAGTCTGAGTTTCGAAAGAAGGTTCTATAACATGTATAATGCATTCGTACAATCAGCTAATTCACCTAAGTCGAAACCTGTTGATTAATGTCTTTGTACAAGAACATTGGCCAAAATGAAACCAACATAAAGATTTAACCGACCTCTGCCAGAATCGTTTGAAAAGGAATTCGTTTCCCTGTAAGTATTTATCCCTCAGTTTATGTAAAAACGTTGAAAAATGTTTTTCTGATAGCGTTATTCAAACTTTAATGTTGTTGATTTCCAGCTTTGAAACATATTTCAATAATTTATTCTCTCGCATTGCCAAAGGTGTTTTTTAATTGTTTGCTGTCGTATTTGCTTAAAATTTAAGTTTAATTCTTCTGGCCCCTTTATTTCAAACTTGTAATCGCATTTTTTCAAAAAAAAAATGGGCGAATCTTGTCTAGGAACCCTGGAACGAACCTTATTGAACTCAGGGAGACGGAGTTCATGTGCGTTAATCGTTTTAAGAACAAAAATAATTTGGAAGATATTGTCTTGTCACCGGTTAGTCTTCTCAAGTTCAGTTTTTTCGCAGTTCTATACACTAAGGCTCCCTTTTGCAGAATGGTTTGAACAAATTTTTGTTCAAGAGTGCCAGAGTTGCAAGACTGAGAAATTTTTTGAAATTGTAGAAACAAATTGTTACCCGTTTCAACTTCATTGTTATTCCTTCTAATTATTCTGCAATTTCTTGGTCCAAATTACACTTAAATATTTAATAGTTTGTTTGTTTAATATGAAAAATTTTATTAGTGTTTATAGGTACCTTAGGTCGTTTAGACTGTATATTTGCGTTGATTTGTATTCATTGGAGTTTCCTCCCTCCAGTTGCAAATTAGTAGAAATCTTGTTCTATATTCTTGTGTCCTTCTTATAGAGAGCAGAAATTCGATGTATCAACGGCAAATAGGGTTATATTAGTCTTTTTGCACACAATCGGAAGATCATTAATATAAATGAATTAGAGAAATGCTCCCAGTACTGAACCCTGAGGAACATCAGGTTCAATTTCTCTGGTTTCTGAAAGAAAGACTTCCACGGAAACAAACTGTTTTCTTTCAAATAAGTACTAATTGGGAACAGAAACACCAGATATTCCAAACGCACAATATGATGATTCATTATTGTTTTTGTTATATCGCATATTTACTTCCGTTTTGAGCAATTGTATCGATAGTATTTCTTTTACTTCTGAACCCGCAGTGATTAATTTTTCAAACAATTGGCCATGTATCGGCAAAAGAATATTGGTGTGAATATGTTTCGGTTCGTTCTGCAACCTTTCTTATGGAAAGATAACACCTGAGCCTCTTTCAAAATTTTAGGATAATACTTGAGATAAGAACATGAGGTCAGTTTTCACTGTTGCAAAGTCCGTATCAAATATATCCTCAGATCTTTTGTTATGCAGACCTTCTATTGTTTCATAAATACCAGCGAGTGTCTTGTCTGCAAGCATAATAGATTGTCGAAAATTTTTTAAAAACTTGAAAGCGTTTTGCAAATGTTGCTGCTCTTCAATTGCGGGACCAGGTCAAAACATTTTTTTTACTAGACTGAACAGTGACTTTTTACTAGCTTCATCTATTATCTTCCGTTCATGGAAAATTGTTTTTTAGCTAATTTACGTGCATCTTTACCTTTATTACTTACTTCCCTGTACTTTATTTCTTTTGAACTCATCAATTTTATTTACCTTTCATTCCTTCTAATTATTCTGCAATCTCTTGGTCCAAATTACACTTAAATATTTAATAGTTTGTTTGTTTAATATGAAAAATTTTATTAGTGTTTATAGGTACCTTACGTCGTTTAGACTGTACCTTTGCGTTGATTTGTATTCATTGGAGTTTCCTCCCTACAGTTGCAAATTAATAGAAATCTTGTTCTATATTCTTGTGTCCTTCTTATAGAGAGCAGAAATTCGATGTATCAACGGCAAATAGGGTTATATTAGTCTTTTTTCACACAATCGGAAGATCATTAATATAAATGAATTAGAGAAATGCTCCCATCACTGACCCCTGAGGAACATCAAGTTCAATGTCTCTGGTTTCTGAAAGAAAGTCTTCCACGGAAACAAACAATTGTTTTCAAATAAGTACTAATTGGGAACAGAAACACCAGATATTCCAAACGCACAATATGATGATTCATTATTGTTTTTGTTATGTTGCATATTTTCTTGCGTTTTGAGCAATTGCATCGATAGTATTTCTTTTACTTCTGAACCCGCAGTGATTAATTTTTCAAACAATTGGCCATGTATCGGCAAAAGAATATTGGTGTGAATATGTTTCGGTTCGTTCTGCAACCTTTCTTATGGAAAGATAACACCTGAGCCTCTTTCAAAATTTTAGGATAATACTTGATATAAGAACATGAGGTCAGTTTTCACTGTTGCAAAGTCCGTATCAAATATATCCTCAGATCTTTTGTTATGCAGACCTTCTTTTGTTTCATAAATATCAGCGAGAGTCTTGTCTGCAAGCATAATAGATTGCATAAATTTTTTTAAAAACTTGAAAGCGTTTTGCAAATGTTGCTGCTCTTCAATTGCGGGACCAGATCAAAACATTTTTTTACTAGACTGAACAATGACTTTTTACTAGCTTCATCTCTTATCTTCCGTTCATGGAAAATTGTTTTTAGCTAATTTACGTGCATCTTTACCTTTACTACCTACTTCCCTGTTCTTTATTTCTTTTGAACTCATCAATTTTATTTAACTTTCAATGCTGAAGTAACTTATCGGTTTTCGGCTGCCACTCTTTTACCCTAGTAGTAACCCGATTATCTCTTGTAACCATTCCTATCTTTTATCTTTGCGCTCTTTGCTATCAGTTTTATAATAATTTTCCTTCAGCATGAGTAATACATATTAGTATATGTTTTTCTCCGATTTACACATTTTTAAGCTTGTGGGGTTGCTTTGATATTTAAAAAGTGCTCTTTTGTGTGAAAATAATCTGCTGGGAGCTGATTAATTTAGAAAAAGCAGAATAGTGCTCCAATATGCTTTTTTATTAAAGCAACAATCTTTTTTGAAAACAAATCTGTTTCTGTTTGAGACATAGGACACAGGAGCTTCACGTGTTACTAAATTCGCCTTATTTAAAAATATGACAGCTATTGGACTAATATTAATCTGTTTTGTTATTGCGTAATAGATCTTTATAAAAATCGCAACTAATTATATGTTATTGTTTTTATCTAATCATATGTTGCATATTTTTTCACATCCTATGACATAATGTGGTCCGCTACAAAAATAAAAATGCGTCAATTGAATAATTTAGAGCTTCAATTAGTTATTTATATACACTTGTATTTACAAATGTCTATTTTCTGTTTTCAACTTTTTCACTTATAGTTTGTATATTTCAAATACTGCTCCTAATCGTCTTTATTATTTTAAGTTTTGTCTGATAAAAACACTCCTACACCTCCATCAATTCCATCGCAATGGCATGTTCGAAGTTCCTTATACTTCAAGAGGGTTTAAGCAATGGCATAAATGAGAGATACATTCTTTGAAGTTATCATTAAACAAAAACAAAAATAATTTATCATCTTCTAATTATCGACCGAGGAGGGCAATCAATCAACAGATGATGAACGTGGAATTGAGATGACTTCAGCATGTGCAACACCTAACACTAAACCAGACCACAAAAAGTTTATGTTACCTAAAAAAACTGTAGTTGAGCAAAAAAAACCCCTCGATTTAGGACAAAAATAATCAAAATTGAGTCACGAAATTTCATTTTGGGTACATCAAGAATAAGGCACTTGGAACCAAGACAACTAGGAGGCCGATTTACACTTATATGAGAGGCTCTCAGTTTTTGTTGGCTTGCGCTTTAAAGATATTTCGTACTTTTTTCATTTAAAAATTGTAATGAAGTTTTTCAAACTAACAGCACCCATAATAAATATGTATGTCTTGTGCACTGTAACAGTGAGAGTATAATGTGTCTCAAAGTGTGAAACCAAACAATGATAAGTTTTACCTCTTTTTGTGCCACTTGGTACGTAAAAATTCATTTGAACATTTGCATCATCTTTGCTGCTGCTAGCATCCGAACTTTAAGTGTTTTACTACTACTGATTCTATCTGGCGATATTGAGAAAAATCCAGGCCCTGTTAGTTGCTGATGTCTTAAAACATGTTAAACAGACAGAAGATCAATTGAAGTTCAAAATTTTGAATGGCAGGAGTCTAAATCGCAGACGCGGAGATCTAAAAATTTTATTAAAAGATTTTGGGCACAATACAATTATAGGTTTGACAGAGACCTGGCTTTCCTCGGAAAATGATACCAGACTATAGGAAAATGATACCAAACCATACCAGACTAGACAGTGAAAAACTTGTTTCCTTTAGACCTGACCGCAATTTAAGCCAAATAGCAAAACAGAGAGGTGTTGTTGTCATGCTAATTGTACCTAAATATCTGAAACCGAGAAATCGAAATGATTTGAAGATGAACACCAGCTTCGAAGCTCTGTTTTTAGAAATCTCCCTTGCAAATAATAAACTGATCGTTGGCGTACTCTACAATCCACAAAAACATTTGAGTTCTAATTTTTTGGATAAATTAGTTTTCATTATTGACAAAATTTCTACAATAGGATTTAAATTTGTTCTGATGGGCGATTTTAAAATTAATTATCTAAATATGAATCAAAAGTCTTCATTATATACAATTCTAACGCCAGATAGCTTGCAATTATGTAATCAATCTGTGCCAAATACACAACAATTTAACTCATTAAATGATTATATCATTACAGACAATACATCTGACAGGCATAGGACCAAAATTTAAATTTCAACACTTATTTAAAAATCAATCATCTTGCAACGGTACTATTTTCTAATTTTAGATTGAAGCTCAAGAAATTGCCCACCACGAAGTTACAATTTGATAAAAAAAAACATTTTTCGAAGGAAATTTTTTGTACAATTTTGAGGTCATTGAATTAGGCATATTTAAATTGCGTTGACAATGTTTATCATAAACTCGAGTAATTCAACAGCATAATGACTCTTGCATTAAAAACAAATGTGCTAATGAAACGCCTTTTCATAAGAAATGATTAAAAAAAATTAAAGCTTCAAAGCGATGGTTTGGTTAACAATTTATTTAAATTGCCCACTTCCTCAAAAGAAAAAAGGAGAATTTTGAATTCTCTGAGAAAGATAACAAAGATATCAACAGAATTTTTTCGCCTAAGATATTCTTTTAGTAATTAGGTGTCGGAAAACTTTAAAATGGCAAATTTAATAAATTATAAATTTTCCAGGTTAGGTGACTTCTTCTGTAAAACAAACACGCTAGCACCAGCAAATTTTAAGGATTCTTTTAACAGCTTGCATCTAGTACGCGCACAAAATCAGTTTCGGTTCTGATTCATTACAGAATTCGAGCTAAAAAAAGAAATAAAGTCTTTAAATAGTCAAAAACCAATAGAAACCTCAAATATACGTCCATGGGCCTTAAAAGATGGTTATGATGTAACTGTAGGACACTTAACGAACGTCATTAACAGTTTCATCGGTGACAGGAGGTTTCCCAACAACCTTAAAACCGCATATGTTATTCTCTGTTCAAAAAAGATGATCCTGGTAACCCTGAAAACCATAGACCTATCTCAGTAACATCTGCTCTGTCTAAAGGTTTTGAGAGACTGTTGCAAAAGCAAATCGTTGAGTTTTTGCACAACGAACGCTGCTTTTCAGAAACGCAATCCGGTTTTAGAAACAACTATTCAACAATTGATGCTCTTTTGTATTGCACCGAATCGTTCCGACTTGATATTGACAATAACAAGATCATCACAACTCATCTTCTCAATTTATCAAAAGCTTTTGATTCCAGCAAGCATAACACTTTGAAAAAAAGGTTAATTTCCGTGAACTTTAGTGAAAATGCTGTTGAATTACTGATTGAGTTCATAACAGATTGTAGGCAACAACCCATTGTTAACAACGTCAAATCCGACTGGATAAAACTTTATCAAGGTGTGCCTCAAGGTACAGTATTCGGCCCACTTCTATTTAATCTTTACATAAATGACCTGTCAAAAAACATACCAACTAACTGTAAAATTGTTCATTACGCAGATGACACACTACTTTTCACAGAACATAAGGATTTGAAAAAATGCTTACGAAGACTTGAAGAATCTGGCAAATTAGCTCATGATTACTTCAATATACATTCAATAAACCTTATTGCTGAAAAATTCAATTAATTGTAATTACAAAGAAGAATAAAAACACCACCGGAGGGTCAATTAAAGTTGGCGGTAAGATAATTGAATACATAAAATCGTCATTTAAATTTCCAAGAAGTTAAGAAACTTCTTAAAAGAATGGCATGCGGAATTAAAACCACTGCCGAAATTCAAAAAACATTTGACTTTCAGACCCGCCTACTTCTTCTACAGTCACTAGTTTTTAGCCATCTACATTATTCTTTGGTACTTTTATCAGAAATAAGTCAAAAACTGATACTTTCACTTGATAAACAATTTAATTGCGCTTTAAAGACCCTACTTATCGGAAAAAAAGTGATTCATCGAGAGATTTGAAATTAAAAGTTAAAATATTGCCAGCAACTGAATTTTTCAGATATAAAAGGACCTTCCATATGTGGAAAATATTTAGCGGTCATTTACAAGCATCTCGGAAAATTAATTACCCAACCTTCGAAGTAACTAGAAACAAACGAACAAACAGCTACTACTGCAAACTGATACCAAAAACTAAATACATGCAGAACTGTTTTTTAAATACAACGGTTCCCTTATGAAATTCGACGTTCAAAAATTTGTTGAAAACATATCCCTACTTGATGTAAAAACACATATCAAACAGAATTTTTCTAAAGATTTTTGCGAAACGTACCAAGTGGCAAAAGCAATTGTTTCTGAGCGCGATGTACGTTTTCGTTGATCCTTCTTTAGTGCATTACAAGATTAATTAATACTTTCTGTTGTTGACCCACCTGTATTTTTTATCTTTAAAGCTATTATTATTCTTATTATTATTATATTACCGTACACTACCATTGATGATTTTACCTCTTGACATTATTTTTTGGATAAATAAAGTGTTATTTTTTCTAAGCTCCAGTTTGGATCATCTCTAGTCCATGTTTCCGTTAGTACAAAGACCTGTGGTTTTTTTGGCAAGTCTTTCAACTAAATTCATTTTGATCAAAATTTCGTATTTAGGATCGTATATTTAGTAGGCAAAATTTGTCGCCCATTCGGTTAGTCCCTCACATTTTTTGTTGTGTGATTGTTATTTCCTATATGCTTGAGCGGCATGCATTATTATTCTTTTGCGGATATCATAGTTGAGTTGAAAGCGGTCCCTTTGTAGTTCGGTACCGGCTGGCTTGCGGAATTCGAATTTGAAATAGGTGTCCATGGAACCAGTTTTTTCTATTTTTTGTAATGAATAAATTTACCAATTCAACTTGAGTTATATGTAATCAATATATGGATCTAAAGACTGCAGATGCGCAGAAGAGCGTATTTCAAGGACATATAGCAGAATATTCAAAATAAATAGGTTCAGTAATTTGCCCTCCAAATGTCCTAATTCTTCTGAAAGCCAGTTCCATCTCATCATTTATGTGAACTAATGTGATTACAAACCCACATTCCGCCATATTTTCCTTTTCATGTAACACGAGCCAAATATATGTTATCGTATTTATTGGCAGTTATTGTGTACTCCAATATGAGAATCTTCTGTTAATGTGTGAACTTAAGTCTCGTTGTTTCTACAAATTCATAAGTTATGGCGTCTTATCAGTTTCCGGTTCTGCTAATGTAAAATTTGATATGAGCTAATACCACCAATTGTTAATGTATATGACTGTATTTTGTTAGATCCAACCCCGATTGCAACTATAAAACTTTTCAATCAAATCGATTAAACAAAGTTCGATAGAGTCTTAGTTGTTAGATTTAGCCAGAACAATTTAACAACAGCGATCCTAATTAATTGCAACGTCCATATTTATAGATGTTGTTTCCAAATCATGGACAAACCAATGTGTTACTGTGTTACGTAATGGTAAATGTTTATGAACTAACAAGTGTCATGATTGAATAGCCACAATCCGCTGTTAGACCGACTCAAGTAGAAAGAAAGTTGGGTGACCTTCATGGTAAAGTTGAGAGCGGCCGTGAAACACTAAATAATCAAAGAAAACTGAGCAATGCTTCGTTCTTTTCCACCAAATACCTCCGAACTATCTTTGTAAAAGTTGTGCAAGTGAGAAAAGGACGCAAGTTGCGTTTGTTCTTTTGAGGAATAGTTCCAAAGGTAGTTACAGTTTGTTGACTATTCTGTACAAGAACACGCTGTTCATTTGAGTTTACAACCAAGCAACAGGAACGAATACAAAAGCAGGCTGCTCTGTCTGTCGCAAAAGGTTAGTAGATTTGGGGGGTTTAGATTTAGACTACCATTCTTATTTGTTCAAAGAATTTGTTCAAAATCTTGTTTACTGGTGATATGTGCATGTTTCAGACGCTAGTTTAGGCATAGCATAGTTTTTTTTTTACTAAATAGAGAGATCTGAATGAAGTATACTGTACATATTTAAGAATAAATAATCGATGTACGTTTTGGCACAGTCTTTTCCTTACCCCAAGTACTGCCGAACTTGTAATATTTGCAAAAAACGTTATTGCTCACTAACAAAAAGGGCGCAAGATTTTCAAAAAACGACTATCAAGCCAATGAGATTTTCACTGTCCAGTATGAGAGTTTCACTGTGCAAATTTCAAATTTCCAAAGTTTCTCTTTCAAAATAAGCATTGCTGTCCATTTTTGGCCATTTTAAGGCCATTTTTAAAGCACCATGAACAAGTTAAGAAACTATCACAAAATACGCCTCTAAAACAACTCAAAATATCCCCTAGTTTAGTAACCTTTGCCTCCTTCTGTTACCCTCATCGTAGGCACTTGTTTTTCATTAGCTCAACGGTTGACATTCAGTCGGGTGTGAGCAAGAGGTAGATCCACTGGGTCCACTTTTGTTTTCTGTGGCCACCTGATCTCTTACTTATAAAAATGAAAGTAAAATACCAAACTGGTCCCAACACTGTTGGTTGCCTGTATATTGGTGACGGCATTAGTGCAGCTATCGAAACGAACTGTTTAAAGTGTTGGTGATTCCAAAATATCAGGAGCAGACTGAGGCTTGAAGCTCAGGAAAGACAAATGCCAGCTATGGTCAATCGAAAGCATAAGCGAAATTGATAGTTTGATCAAGAATAACTTGATAAGAAAAAGTTTTAGGAGCTGCTCTAGGATCTGATGTTTTTTATTCCCTCATGTTTAGTGAAACTCGTTAAAAACTTAGAGGTACTCATCCAAAATTTGATATACGGATTTGATATACAATATCATCCTGGTATCTGTATATACATATATATATATATATATATATATATATATATATATATACATATACATATATATATATATATATATATATATATATATATATGTATGTATGTATTTACACACACACACACACATATATATATATATATATATATATATATATATATATGTGTGTGTGTGTGTGTGTGTGTGTGTGTGTGTGTGTGTGATACAATAGAAAGCAAAAAAATGCAAACAGCGACACATAACGAAAATTGAGCTTTTCCTATATTTAAACTTGACGCCCGTTGTCACTAAATAAATGATTCAAAAATTGTATTTGAATTTTTAAGACTAAGCGGATTGTGAGAGTATGTGCGTAGCGTAGAATGCTCCAATTTGTGTTTCAAATTTGCGAAATTATGTTTTTTGTTGTGAACAGAAAAAATTTCGGATTAGCGGTAGTTAAAAAAATCACTACCTCCTCATTTGGATATTATGTAGACAGATTTTAAATCACTTACACTGTCAATTCTTTTGCAACACTCCTCTCAATAAACTCCTCTCAAATTCGAATTTCAGCAAGCGCAATCAGTTGCAAAAATTATTATAAACAAACACAGGCAGTAGTTGCAAAACGAAATTGAAGAAGCGAACAGTTAACACGCTAGAAGTAAGAAGCAGAGAAGAAGCAATTTTTTCTAATAAAATTTTCATCTCATTGAAAACATGCCCCACAGATGAAATACCTACCAGATAGTTAGACTAAAAATTCAGTTAAAAATATTCTCAAAATACGGCACTAAATTTTCACAAACAACCATACAAACATAATTTAAGTCAAACACAACAAAAGCTTTGTTCAATTTTTCCATGAGAAATGTGTAATATTATAAATCTTGTATTATTCTTGTAAGGCCGAATGCTAACTTTTGACCGGTTTATTGATTGAAAAGTTCAGAAGTAATCAATTGGGTATTATTGCACATTGGTTATTTTGACAATGAGTAAATTGTCATGTAACTACTGTGGTTTATTAGCAGGGGTCATCAGCGAAATGTTACACATATTTAAGAGGTTCAATTCTTACTCGTCTATGTCTTCATGAGTGTATTTTTGAATTTCTATTTTTTTCCTATTCTCCTAGGAATCATGTCTGCAAATTCTATGTGGTGTGTCCTTAGTTAATCGGTTTCTATGTATAGATCACAATAGTAGTGCGTGATCTTTCAATTTTTGTCTCTTGCAACCTATCATTTGATTGCGGATTTTGCTGACACGCTACTACCATGTATAAAAATGATATTTTTGAACTTCGTTGTCTTTAATCAGTGCTAAAATAGACGTCTACAGTTGGATTAATGGTGCTAGGAAAATTGGCCTACAGGGCGTTTAGCCGACAAGGAAAAATTTTGCCGACAGTTTTATCATAATTGGTCAAAAAAGTCTCAATCATGGGGGGGGGATATCCGACCACTGATAGACCTTCGTTACGCTATTCGACGGTATATTTGTCCGCTCACATAATAGTGATTTAAATTGGCCAATCACAGCTTCAGAATTAATTTTATCGCTTATTTCACTTATATTGTCGGCTAAATTTCTCATTTTTTGGTTGTCGGCTAAACGCCCTGTCGGCCACGTTGCAAAATTCAGAGGTAAGGAACAGGTAGTAAAGGCATAGTAAATACATCCTTATACGCTCTCCTAGTCCCGTTACAAGCCAAAAATGATGCAGGCCAATTGCCGCCATCGAAAATATGATGGCTTTGATTTGGGCTGAACTGTCTTTATATCTTTACATCTCAGAGCAGTGAGAGATTCTAGTCAGAACCTCTGCCAAAATTAGAGGGTTAAAAATTACTCAACTCATTTAATCCCTTTTCCAATCCTTCGCTTACTCCCGCCATCACCATCACATTAGTCAGCCCACCCATTTCCACCCCAACACACCCCCCCCCCCCCCCCCTCCTCCTTGGCTCCTCCCCATTGTAATCGAGCGGCTTACTACACGAGCGGTTTGTTGGGACGAAATCATGGAAAAACTGGAGATTACAGTAGCAGGTCTTCAAATGGCTCAGTTGCCCACGCCCCTGCCAATTATAAACCCCAAAAATCTTCGTGCTATTATGTTCTGACACCCTTCCACTGGTTCTGCCGGAAGATGCGAAACCTTCAATTGTTTCCAACATTCAGAAATTACTCGTTCAAGTCGAACCTATTACTAGATCTAAACGCGGCACTTATACTGACGGCCTTAGTAATTCCTCAATGTATGGCATACGCGATATTGGCTAAAATGCCACCGGTAGTGGGCATTTACATATCATATCCATTCTTTGGTCAGTTTTTAAACAAAAACTAAAATAACAGCTCTGTGTTTTTATTAACTTGTGTGTATTAAGGGAAAGTGAAAATTAAATTAGCCATGTGCTGATTTTGGTACTATTGAGATTTTTGCCATTTTTCAATGTCACTTAATGTATATTATTTTTGTGTTGTGTGCTTATATGCGCATACGCATACACACAGCCAACAAACAATTCACACAGAGCATTTGAACAATACTTTTGCTCGTTTCTTTTGTTCATGGATGGTTGGTTAGACTGAGCTGAAGGAATTATTTCAATGCACTTAACAGATGTTTTCAGTCTTTTCTCAACTAAGACTGCTTTACTCCCAAAGTGAACAATTCCGTATTAATAATGTCGGAACCCAAATCAACAATGAGCGTGGTTAAAAACGAATCAATAATACTAATACAGCTGCTGTTGCCATTTCTGGGCTTACATTATTCCAAAATGTAATTACTTCAAATTCAATTTATATCTCCTGCTAACAAACAAAATTCTGTTATCAGTCGGACAAAAAGCCACAAATTTTTTCACGATGAAAACAGATTATTTATAAACATCTATATAAATCTGTCCTCCATTTTAAAGATTTAAAGTTTTAAAGATTCAAAGATTTTAAAGTTTTACGTTTATCCAACTGGAATTAACAGATAGCTACATTAATTTTTTTTACCACCCAATAAATGGAAAAAACAGCCCATTTTACCCACTATTAACATGGGCAATGGAAATTTACATGGGAGATTCGGTAGCCCATCACCCAGGGGAACAGGTAATTTGATATTCCCATTATGCGGGTAACTGAAGCCTTGCTGATATATGTTCAATTACTTTTTACTTTTTACAGCGCGACCAGGTTTCGAATACTAACGAGGGTTATTTATCACTGATTACTATGTATACATTGATGTTTGAAGTAGATATCTGTAAAGGGAAAAAAGCATTTTAATATTGGCCTCTTTGCCATTACCCCTTTAAATATTCTTTTAATTTCGTTAAATTTATCTCCAAAAGAAGCCTACCGATACCACCTCCCCGCCCGTGTTTAGTGTTACCCTGTAACTGTTAGTGAATTTAATCACAAACGGCCCGTAAGTTAGGCGCGGCTGAAAACAGAAGGCATTAAACTCCTCGCGCTTTTTTCTCTTCTCAGGATTCCGTTTTGTTTATTTGAAATGAAAACGTGATGTATGTATATTTTTGGGGCGGGGGTTTTGAGTTGTTGTTTGCGCAAAGGTGTTTTTATCACCATGAAGTAAATAATTGGCTCCTTTTTAATAATTTTGCTGTGTTTGTAAGGCCATCGATTATGCTGAAGAAGCGCTTTATCGATTGAACAAACACGTGTGCAGCAATTTCTAATCGGTAAACGAACAGTCTTCAATGTATTAAGAGCAGAGCTGAATAAAATTTACATCTCACAAATATTTTTACAAATATTTTCCTACGCTCTTTCAAAATTCGTTCCCAATATTTTGATCCATCTATTTTTGTAATTTTCCACTGCTTGTAGGTTTGAAAAAATAGCCTCAGAATCTATTTAAAAGTCCACGGGCAGTACTTTTGATTCCCTCTTCAAGGCAGGAAATGCTCTTTTTCATTCCTACTAGTGGCTCCCCAGTTTCAATTAAATGACGCACTGTTTAAAACTCAAAGCGGAAAAAATTTTGAAAGCCTTCCCTCGGGGAGTTATCTTCTCAGATTTTCTCATTTTTCATGAACAACTTGTGCATTTTTAGCCACGCCAAACCCAATTTGAGGAGGCTCTTTTAAATTTGGTGTGAATTCTGGGACTGATTTTTATTTGGATTGTTGGTGATTTATGGCGGCATCGAGCTCACAAGTAAACAACTGTAATGTGGTCAACATCGAGCGAACGGCTTACTACACGAGCGATTTGTTGGGACGAAATCATGGAAAAACTGGAGATTACAGTAGCAGGTCTTCAAATGGCTCAGTTGCCCACGTCCCTGCCAATTATAAACCCCAAAAATATTCGTGCTATTATGTTCTGACACCCTTCCACTGGTTCTGCCGGAAGATGCGAAACCTTCAATTGTTTCCAACATTCAGAAATTACTCGTTCAAGTCGAACCTATTACTAGATCTAAACGCGGCACTTATACTGACGGCCTTAGTAATTCCTCAATGTATGGCATACGCGATATTGGCTAAAATGCCACCGGTAGTGGGCATTTACATATCCATTATTCAACCTCTCATTTACGCCATTTTGGGCACGTGTCCTTCGGCTTCATTCGGAACTTTTGCCCTGCTGAGTATGCTGGTGGGTGACTCGATCGATGAAATCTGCAAAGATCCCGAGCAGTGCTCCGAGAAAGACAGAATTTCAATCGGCGCTTCCCAGTCCTTTATTATGGGCTTATTGCAAATGTTTATGATGCTTTTGAACTTTGGCAAAATAGCCCAATTTTTAGACCAGACAATTGTGAGAGCTTTTACAACAGCTATAGCATTTCACATTAGTGCCAGTCAGATTAAAAATATTTGCTTTGGAGCGGCTGGAATTGAGCATAGTAATAAAATCCCCCCATCCGATTTCCCAGTTATTGGAAAGCTTTACGAGGCTGGTGAAAATATTGACAAATTTAATGTAGCTGAATTTGTTATATTTCTTTGCAGTCTACTCTTACTATTACCTTCAAAAGCTATTGTCCAAATGCTGAAGAAACGGTGGAAATATGTCGAATTCCCAATGGACTTTATTGTAGTCTTTATAGCAGCCTTTTTAAACTACACGTTCGATTTAGGCAAAAAGTTTGGCATTTCATCAGTTGGTGAAATCCATATCGAAATGCATTCGATACCCCCCAAAATGAGGTTGAACTTCAACGTCTTCAAATCAGCTTTGGTGCTATCCGTTGTTGCTGTTTCTATGCATTTATCTTTCATCAAAGTCTTCAACTCTAAGAGCCAGAAAACGCCACGGAACAAACAACCTGGAACTGATCAAGAAATTCTTGCCGCCGGCTTCACTAACTTCGTTTCCAGCTTTTTCTCCTGTTACCCTGGAACTGTTTCGCTTTCGCGTTCTGTGGTCCTTTTCGAAAATGATGCCAAGTTAGTAAAATAATAACATTGGTCGGTTTTACAAATAATAACAACCTCTTCAAATTTCAATGCAACTTTTGAGTGTTTCAAAACGATTGAAAAGATTTCATTCGCTGCACCTTTCGTCCCTTTCAGCCCCTGAAACGCACAAAAGATGCACGGAAACTGTGCGTTCAATTCTCAAAGTTCAAATTTAAAACGTGGAAAAGGAACTGAATGAAAGTTATAAACTAGAAACAATTCACAACTTGCGTTTTAAAAAGGGGACTGACCTTCGACTATACTGCAGAATTCGATTATTCTGGTTATTAGCCATAAAAACTGATTGTTTTTGTTGAGCCAATCTAATCGAAAAGTTTTTCCTGCCTTAAGATAGCCCACTAACAGCTAATAGCTGGTGTCTTTTTCTTAACCACATTTTACCGTTTTTGCTTCAAAACGTTACCACGTAAGGCTTCATATTGTTACTAATGTCAGTAGTATAGCAATTTGCCATATGCTTGTAGGGGAGGGGGTGGGGGTTTGGACCCCCCCTCCTGCAAGAATTCAAATCGACCAAAATCCTGATTTCTTTCGAAATGAAAATTCGTTCAAGTTTCAGCAAACTCCCGTAGACTCTAGTTGCTACACTGACTGCTGAAACGTGAACAAATTTGCATTGAAAGAAATCAGGATTTTGGTCGATTTGAATTCTGTTAGGGGGTGTCCAGAACCCCCCACCTACAAGCAAATGGCAAATCGCGTTTGCTGGAATGGTTACTGCAGAGGACGACAAACAACTTCTGAGCTGATAGAGACTGACTATAACACTTTAGCGCTAACATAAAAAATTTTGTCTGATATAGACCAAAGGCCTCAAAATTAGAAAAATTAAAAATTTTGTGCTAAAATTTTTCAAAATTTGTTGAAGTCTTAAAATTCTTTGGAATAGATTTTCGCTATAAAAAAAGCACTCAAAAAATTATTTTTGTGTCAACTTTTGTGTTCACTTTTTTTCACATGCGCAGTATGGGGGTTGAAACACAAAAAATTTTAAAATTTTGAAACTTTTTAGAGGGGAAATAATCAGGTGACAGAATTGAATGAATTGATTTTTGCTCTAGAAAAGAGCACTAAAAAGCGATTTTTTGTGTACAGTTTGTTGGAAGGCTGAAATCACGAGCAGTTATTAATTGCTCACAGACGAAGTTTGTAGCAATTATATTAGTCCTGTCGGTCTTTTTTATGCGATTTTTCGCTTGACCGTTTTTCGTCTGAAGCTTTTGACTTTTTGTCCCTAAAAGCGGGATAAACAGGTAGCACCTAGCGGGCATTAATTTCTCTTAGAGCCTTTCAGCTCTGTTTCAGCTCAAACTGCTTTGGAGACATACTTATGCTGTGAAGGGCGGTTCTGAGAGGTTGAAGACCCCTTCACTGTTGACCCCCCCACTATTGCCCCCACCCCCCCACCCCCGCGCTGTTACCCCCCTCCCCTCCAACCCACGGTTACCCACCCCCTCATCAGCCCTCGGCGCACCCCCCCCCCGTTTCTAGCTACTGACGAACAACTGCTCGCTAAAAACACGCAAAGTTATACTATTTTGCACAATTTTTTTCACGCTTTTTGATCATGTTTGACAATTTTGATTTTTATTAGCCTTAGGTATCAAGGAACCTCCTATAGGTTATAATAATAGGTTACTGCATAGTTTCTAGTGGTAATGGAATGGTTTCAACATTTTAGCATCACGAATTTTAGCAATTTTTTGACAAAACGTGCAATTTTTTCAAATTTTTTGATATTTATTTTTCCTTATTCAGGTCTTTCCTGACCCAGCGGCCAGAAAACTTCTCAAGGGTTTTGAACATAAGTCACTGAAAAATTTTAATAGGCCATGGAATATCTTTACAACTTTTTAATGTCACAAATTTTAGCTTTTTTTTAAGAAACTTGCTAAAATTTTTAGAAAATGTTTGCCTTTTTCTTTAGGTTTTTTCAGCTTCAATAGCCAAGGAACCTCCTCTAGGGTTTGTAAATAGGTTACTGTATAATTTCTAGATGTCTTGCAAGATTTAAAAATCACGAACTCTAGCTTTTTCTTACAATTGTTGCCAATTTTTTTCATTTTTTTTGACATTGATAGTCAAAGTTCCAATTTTTCAGCTCAAGGAAAAACCTATGTTAGCTTTTGATAATAATTGACTGGAGAATTTTTGTTGGTCAGGAAATAGTTTTCAACTCTTTAATATCAAAAGTTTCAGCAATTGTTTTTTGTAAAACTTGTAATCTTTTTTGAAACTGTTTGTCATTTTTTAAGGTTTCTCTAGCCTCAAAAGCCACGGAACTTCTTCTAGGGTTTGATAAAATGTTACTGCATAGTTTTTAAAAGTAATAGAATTTTTTTCAAGATTTTAATATCACGAATATAAGCAATTTAAAATAAAAGCAATTTTTCATGGTTTTGAATTTTTTCCGGCACCAGGGGCCCTGGGACCTCTAAGTTTTGATAATAAGGTGCTGCATAAGTTCTAGTGTTAATGTAATGGTGTTAAATATTTTCTATGACTCCAGTTTTAGTAATCTTAGGATAAATTAGAAAAAAATTTTCAATGTTTCGGAAATTGTTATCACTTTCCAAGTGTATGGACCTTTATGAGCCAGGAAAGCCATTTCAGGCTTGAAAAAAGGATACTGGATAGTCTCTTGAGAAAAAGAATTGGTTCTTAAGATATTAATAGCAAGATTTTTAGCAAGATTTTGTGAAAATTTTCATTTTTTTCCAAATTTTTCAATATTTTTTGTTTTTTTTTCTTAGTTTAACAACCAATACTGGTCAACGAAACTTTTTAAGTCATGGAGATGAATTATTTGACAGAACGATCCTGGCAAAAATTGGTTTTGAACTTTTTTACTTTGAAATTGAAAATTTTTGTTTTTCATTTTGCATTTTTTGGTTTTTTTCTATATGATTTATTTACTAAGAATGCTAGAAAACTAGAAGTTGCAGAGTCAAATCTTATCATGGAAAAAATACCCTCTCTTTCTCTGTCGGTTGGAGTTTCTTTCCTTCACGTTAACGTTTCCTTTCTCGTTCCCGTTTTATCTCTCTTTCTCTCGCACTCTATCTCTCCCTCTCTCTTTTTGTTGATGCCGCCCTTTAGCTGCTGTTATGTGGCCTAATGTCATCATCTCAGATCCTCATTAACAATGAGTTATAGTAAAAATGTTTTTTTTAATCATAAATGACCTAAAAGATTTTTTAGAAAATCATTTTTAACTGCTCTCAAAAGCAATTTGCTCCAAATATATTAATCTTGTTTGACTCTTTTAGGCAATTTTTTGCTTGGCCGATTTTTCGTCGGCCCCATTTGACTTTCGTCTTCAGAAACAGGACAAAGATGCAGCGCCCAGTTTGCTTAAAGATCCATTAGAGCCGTTCAGCTCACTATTCTTCAAGTTTATGATCAACAGAAATTGTTTTGGAGACTTATATCCATGGTGTGAACGGTGGTTCTTAGAAATTGATCCCACACCCCCACCCAAGCATTCCCCGTAATCCAGTTTTGCACTCCCGCTGCGGCGCACCCCATTACGCTCACCTTACACCCCTTCAATTAATCTAAAGCTAGCCTCACTAAACAGTCGCTAGCTACTGACGAAGCTAACCGCTCGCCCGTCGTTTGAGAGCAACTCGCCCAACGTCAGTCGGTTAGGTTTCTTGATTTTGAAAGTCGTCGAATTAAGTTGGTCTTTATAATTAACGAACTTGCTATTGCTATAGAAAACTTTATAGAAACGATTTTCTTCCTGCCTCCAGAATCATACAGAACGCTCTCTTCAAGTGATAAAAAATCTTACAAGTGGCTTTCTAAGTTCTTGCACGGTATTTTGTGGTAAACTGGAGAATATCTTTACTTCTATTTGCAACAAATCATAGACATCATTCTCAGATTTCCATTTGAAACCAGAAAGACAGTCTCAGAGGTTCTCTGATTCGAGGTTACCTCGTTAAGAAGTTGTATATTTCACACAAATTTTTAAAATACATTTTTTACAACTGTTTCTCTGAACAAATTGGTGTTCCCCAAATTTGATTACGCAAAACATTTTGGTTTTCTCTTCTCTCTTGCACATTTGGGTATGCTCTTCTCCATTTCAAATTATGAAAAAAAAACTAATTTCCACCTCTGACAAGTTGTTCATGGCTGTTGTGGCATCTTGTAGGAAAACTCATCTCATATTCAAAACGTGACTACCTGGTACATTTTCAACAGCGTTTCGAACTTTTTTTAGCACAATCAGCCAAAACTTCAGTCATTAGAGAAGAAACTGATCATACAGTTTAAGGAAATTTTGGGTTTTGAACTCATTTTGGAGTTGGGAAACTCTGTGCTTGTCTTCGAAGACCCACTTGAAGAAGTTTTCAAAGAAAAACAATTTCCAAAATTCGCAGCTGCGGGATGACGCAGAAAAATCAGCGTAATTTACTTGAAACACAATTTGTTTCCACAGAGGTAGTGATATAGAACAACAGACTAGAACAAAACAATCATCACTTTGTTCAAATCAACACTTAGTGCACAACAAGTTGGTTTTTAATGGTCGACAACTGGAAAACACGCGACTTTTGAAAAGGGGAATGAGTCAGCAATCAGAAAGCAGATTGGCTATTTTTTAGTTGACTTGGATCTAAAAACATCTGACGTCCTAGGTTATTGTTCGAATTTTCTTCCTGCAGGATCATTATTGATTTGTCTTCCCTCATTTAAATCTGTTATCACAAAATTAAACCCATGAGAGAGAAAAAATTATGTATGCTGAAACTGATGCTAAATACAACAGATACAAAAAAAAACAAATAACCGACATAATTCCAAATATTTTTTTCAAGTTCCTTTCCGAGTAATTTTTCAATATTGTAAATTGCAACGGTCCCTTTAATGAAACTAAAATAGGAGGGCCGCAGAAACTTTTTTTAAAAAAGGATTTTATAATCAAACTAGTTTGAAACAAAAGAGGCGAGTTTTAGTCTCAGAAAACGAATTGGTCAGAGTTTCTGGTTTCTATTTATATCGTTACTTGACAAAAGCATAATGCATAAGGAGGACTTCTTTTTGATTCCCAAACGATTGTATCATACCAGACCGTTAAACGTGAAATTTTGCACAACACTCTTTATGAACAGAAAGCAGCTTATTTAACACGTCTTAAAACAAACGAGTCTGAAAACACCCTGAAAGAACAAAAGAATGTCACTGTGTGTAGCGTCGAGGAAAAGAATGAGAAACCAGAAGAAAAAAGTCGGAACAAGCCAACGATTACAGAAAGATTGGAACAATAGTGAAAAAAATATTGTTCTGGGTATATAATATCCAAATTCGTGAAAATTAACTTTGAAAACTATTCCAAAATGTTGAAAGCTCTCGACGTATCGCCTCATTTAGCTGCAAACACAAGCCAATCGCTTCTTGGAAGCGTCGTCGGCAGGTAGACAAGAGTTGTTCCCAAGTCGAGAACAAGCCATCAGCAGTGGCTCAAAATCAACCACAAAAAAGAGGTGAGTCATAAAATATGTTTTTTTTCCTGAAGTAGAAAACGACCAGTTTTATTCAAAAGGACCAGCTTCATATGGAAGCGCAAAACGATTACATACTCAGAGCAAGCTCTGTTCCCGCAAATTGCAGTCCTAATGGGACACATAGCCGTCTCTCACTAAATGACGTTCAGTTCGCATAAAAAACGCATTTTTATACCGTTCAGTTCAAATAAAGTTTCCCGGGCTTAAAGGTTTTTTTGAAAGATATAATTAAACTTTGCTCACTGAATTAGGCCCCGTCGACAATCTAGCAAAACTTAACCGTACAATAAAATTTCTCATGGTAGCAGTTCATTTAAACATGAAGAGCAGTTCATGATTTAAACATGGTAGCAGTTCATTTAAACATGAAGACAAAGCATGCGACAGAAACAACTAAAAAATTTCACAGAGTTGTTCAAATACCTAAAAGCGCAAAAAAGTATGGGCTGACGATAGTGCAATATTTTTCAGAGCATCCAAACAACTGTGCAACGTAAATGGACTTCATTTATATAGTACTCTCTCACAAAAAACTCATCTTTTGCAGAGAGGAATATTAGATCGGTGAAGGCGATAATTCATCATTATCTAGAGGAAAAATGGACTCAATCCTACATTGACTAATTAGACCAATTTGAGTCAATAGGGTAAATAAATTGCACAAGTCAGAATTTAAAAAAGGGATCTGCCACGTCTATTGTCATTGATTGCACAACAGAGCTCAATTCAGAAGCCCTGTTTTTCCTCCGGAGATTTTGTGAGAAAGTTAAAAATAGTTTATACTTGTAAGAAAAGTTACGGGCAATCGTTCACAGATAAAGATTTTGAAAAAAAACGGGGATACCAGCATTACACCCACCAGCATACCCTTTAGCTCACGCTGACAACAAATTCATTCGAGTAAGTTTTTGTCAACAAAAACTAGAAGTTTTCAATGTGCTCTGGATAAAACTGTCCAACAAACGGTTTGAAGATGAAATTAGAGTTCACGTTGTTTCACCCACTTCAATGGGAATATTTAAGTCTAACACACTTGCATTATTTTGGAATTTTTTCAATGACAAAATTCAACGTTCAGGTGATTGGTGAGTAGCAAATACGAGTTGGTTGTATGCCAGGAACATCTGATACGGTGGCACAACTTCTTGCTACAGTTAAGTGCACAGTTGGGTTGCCCCGTTTTTCTTTCAGAGAGCTCTTGCAAATACGAAGTTTGGTTTGGCAGGTATCGGAGAATTACATTTCCCACAGAGGAAATTCCGTGCATCATTGGCTTTAAGCTTTGATTAAGCATCGTTGGCAGACCGTAACTGAAAACATATTAGGTATAAAGTGAATCCAATTTCAAACAGGCCTATGAAAAATGATGAACAGAAGCATATTGATGGGAGTTTCCAGCCAATCTTTGTGTTGAAAAGCATCCAATTTTTTATCTATACCAACATAATTGCATATCAATACGTCGGCGACACTAGGTTTTGCGAGTCATTGCTTCGAAACAACCTCTGAAAAACGGTAGTGTGAGTGAGTTTAAACCAACTCAAAGTATGGTTTTTACAAATATAGACTACAGGAAGCTGTCGACCCACACAATTCAATCCATTTCAACTGAAAATTGAACAGCATCAGGACAGGTAGCACCTTTTTGGAAACTGAAGAATTCCAACACTTCAATTAAAAAAGTTTTCCCCATAAAATTGTTTTTTTACTATTTTAGTCAAACAACGCCTTTACTTCTTTTCTCTGGACAGTATCGTCAAAGAGGAAGAGGTGCTCTAGCTGCTGGAATTGGACGTGTAGCTCTGTTTTTAGCAGGTCGTTTCATTTTGCTTATCAGGCAAAGCGTTTCGGAAAGAGCTCTTGCGGCAAAGTGTTCCAAAAATTTTTGGTGTAGACTGCACCAAAAATTCTTCTAAGCAGGCAATTAAGTACACAATCTCAAAAATTTTTGAAAAAAGACAGGATCTCAACGAATCGTTTCACGTCGGAGGAATTCAATATGAAGCAAGCCACAGAAAGGATTTAACAAACGTAAAGAGACCATTTCAACGCTTACAGCTCGAAAAAAAAACTTTTCATTTTTTTGCCGAAGTGAAAGATGACCGCTAATTTTGTTGTCATCAGAAGCTTTTCACAGTTCGTTTGATTTTTTTGAAAAATCTTCTCTATTATTGACTTTTGATTGTAGATCTTGTCAAAATAAGGGAGCCATATACAGTTCGAATAGACGCATGTTAGAATTTGATGTCGCTGGTGACCGAAATGATTTTATTGGTTTACAAAAGAATTTTCTCGATGATAAATACAAAATTGTCCAGTCCCCGGAAGCTGATTTGAATTTTGACGCAGGTGCCACCGCTGACACAAACAACAAAAACAGATTCTCCATAATGTTGCAAAAATGTGATGCATGCACTGTTCTCTGATTGTACAGTGTCTGCTACTGGACTGAAAATTTAAAACGCTAAAAGAAACTAAACGCAAAAAACTATGCGCTAATGGAAACTATCGCAATTTCATTGAGACCAAGTTCTCACATAATAAAGATGCGAAAAACACGTGGCTGGCCTGTCAGGGCTACTCCTATGAGGTAAACCCGGGACGTTTGTCAACTGGAGAAGAGTGCAGATGAAAACTTATGGTGAGGGGATCACATGAATTGCCCTTCTGTGTCAAAGTTCTGTGTCAAGTTTGTGACAGACGTCTTCTTAGTGGTATGAGACTTCGCAATGTTTTTAGACGACCAATTTATGGTTTTGTTATTATGTTTGATGATGCAGCGAAACACAAAGCAAACAATGTCGAAGCCAATTTGTTTGTGCGGAAGTGGACCCTTAATGACACTGTTGCGTCCAGTACTGAAAAAGAATGGCCAGTAGCCCGCCTCCTGTTTTTATCTTGAAACGCTAACAAAAGCGTTTTTGGCCTCAACAGGTCTTCACAGTTGGAAACAAGAAGATTTATTTGCGAGGGAGCCAATCCACCGGCTTGCAATCTGCTTAAATACAAACAAAGGTTTTCTTGGTAATAACTGGCAAAATCTAATTCCTTTTCAAAGATTCAACCTTGAAAAGAACAATGTAAATGGAAACGGGATGCCTATGGCAGATAACCCAGTATCTACGAACGATTACAAATGTTGTTACTTTAATACACAATCGGATTTAGCTTATATTCATATTGGACACAGAATAAGTTTTTCCAATTACCCAAACGATTTTTTTATGTTTTTGGTTTGACCAGCACCCAACAAGCATCCCACGACTTTTTCCCCCTGAGCTATCAAACTGTTCAATCTCCATAGATTTTAGATTTTCTGTTGCCTTACCAAGCAATATAGAGATTATAATAATTGATGAAAAGGCTGACAAAATTTATTTTGATAGCGCAAGAAGAAACAAAACTGCTTCCTAATAGTTAATGCAGCAACTGCAGATAAATTTGGCACTCATTGTTTACTGTGGTCTCTAACGGAGAATCAATTGTTCTTTGCCGACCCTATGGGACAATCTATAATGTTGTCCAGAGCTGTCTACCAAAGAATCATTTCTTTAAGGGAAAGTGTGAAAGTTTATCAGTTGCTGAAGGATCAACTAGTTCAAAGTAATTACTCAACACTTTGTGGACTTTCTTGTATCTAAATTTCGCATCAAATTTTTAACTTACAAAAGGTTGTAAAACTGAATGATGTTCAAGTAAATTGATTTGCTTTTCATATTTTGCGTTAACATTATTACAGGTCTCACTGTGTGAAACAAAAGGATGTTTTTGCCAGGAAGCCAATCCGGCGACCTGCAATCTGCGTAAAAACAAACCACAATTTTTTGGTAACCAGCGGCAAAATCCAGTTGGTTTTCAGAAATCGATCGTTGAGAAGATCTATGTATATGGAAATGGGATGCTTGTGGCAGATAGACCAATATCTATGAACCCCTTACGAACGTCTCTACTTTATTACAAAATTGGATCTAGCTTATATTTATATTGGACACGGAATAAGTTCGTCCGATTAACCAAACGATTTTTATGTTTTTTGGTTTGACAAGCACCCGACAGGCATCCCACGACTTTTTCACCCTGAGCTGACAAACTTCAATCTCCATAGAGTTGAGATTTTCTTTTGCAATGCCAAACAATATAGAGATTATAAAAATAGGTGAATAGATAGTGTTACTTTGCTGATAGCGCAAGAAGAAACACAACCCATTCCTAATAGTTAACGCAACAACTGCAGATAAATCTGGCACTCATTGTTTACTGTGGTCTCTAACGGAGACTCAGTTGTTCTTTGCCGACCTTATGGGACAATCTATAATGTTGTCCGGAGATGTCTACCAAAGAATCATTTCTTTAAAGAAAGTGTGAAATTTTATCAGTTGCTGAGGGATCAACTAATTCACAGCAAAAATCCAACACGTTGTGGACTTTATTGTGATTTTAATTCTCACGTTTTTTTAACAAGATATTGTAAAACTGAGTGATGTTCAATTATTTTGCTTTGATTTTCATGAGCTGCCTGAACACTATTAAATTGATTTAATTTTTTTTTCCAAATTTATGTTATACCTCATAAACAAGGCGAAAACCCATCAAATCAGTATCAAAATTCAATATTCCGAATCCACTGACAAAAATATCCATGATTTGATAGAAAGCACCAGACTGAGGGCGAGACAAGATTGTTTCAACTCTTTGTATTGTTATGCTAGTAACAAAGTCTGTTTGAGCTTTTTTCGCTGAAGGAAGAGTGTTGCGAATAGTCTTTTATGCACCTACTGGAAGCTAGCCGTACGTTTCTTATTCAAATTCACCTCTTTTGATGAGATTTATTTTCATTTGCTGCTGGCAGCAGCTGGCAGTCGTTTGCGTGTGGTCTTTGATTGATATTTTTCACATTAGCTGTGGAACTCAACTGCTAGTTCGAGCTTTGAGAACACGTCTCTATTGGTCATCAAATTTGCTGCAGTCAACAACAAGAATTTAGTAGCTGTAAAAAACAAGGCAATGGAAAAATGTGGTTTCGTTTCAAAATTTCGTTTTTGAAAGTTGTTCTGTCAACCAAAGATTATATTCAGAAAACTACAAAATTTGGATTCGAAATGGGCACACACTGGGCAAATGTTTTTATTGGAACAGGTAGATCTTTCTTCAGCAGTTTGAAATTTGAACATTTCAGAAATTGTTTAATGGAATTTGGTGGGTATTCGTACATTGCCTCAACCATTTCTGCTGTTGGTGTTGGTCTCATTTATTGCCTCTGATTTTTTGCACGCGGGATTTTTTTGCTGTAGGTGCTTCTGTTGATTTCTTTTCAGTGACCGCGGCACAAATATTGCCCGACTTTTTAATCAGGTTTGTGAATTCTGCAACAGTTAGCGAAGTTCGCTTCTAAAATTTATAGTCACTTGATCAATTTTAGAAATTCATATGTTACCGGTCTTTCATATGTCTTCAAAGTTGCTTCGATTAAACGCTTATCAGTTTTGGAAATGTCAAAGTAACAATTTCCGAATACTGTGTAATTAGTGGAAGTAAAAGGTGTGGCGCAACTTGATTTTATCGCTTTCAAAAAAAATTGTGAACGCTCCAACTCAAGGATTTCGGGAAGCTTGGATTAAACAAGTGCCATCAAACAACTAATGATTAGCGAATACATGCACAAGTACACATATGGCGTACTTAAGTCTGTTGATTACAAAGACTCTAGCAAAAAAATGTAGAATATTTGCTAAAGTAACTATAAACACCAGAAGTTAAGAGCAGATGTGACCTCAGATAAGAAATTGCACGTTGAACAAAAATAACAGTTAGATGAAGCCAGATCCAACCATAGACAAAAATCTTTAGCACAGTGATGGTAAAAGTGTTTTTGACTGAAAATTAAAAAAGGACGAGACCGCAGATAAGACACAACACATTGGACAAAATGTAAAGGTATATGACACCAGATGTGACCCTAGATTACAAAAATTTGCCACACTGCAGTTGAGATTTTTTGTGTTGTTTAGTGATTAAACGTTGGAAACAGTTGTTACACCAGACTATGTGTAAATTTCAAACCAGCTTCTGAAACCCTGGCCTATAATTTGTGGCCGTTGTTATTTAACTTGAGCCAAATTCTAGCTAATTGCAGTAACCCGTTTTAAAATTGTTTCAACCACTTTCTTCTATGTTAGAGTCAGATTTGTCTGGCGAAAGAAATTCGGTTTATCAAGCCGTTCATGGAAATGTTGTTGTTCTAACTCAACAGCGAAGACAAGACAAAGGGTGGAATTCTTAATTTCACTGTCTTCATTCAAAGCTTCTTATAAATGCGATTGCCGCGCTACTTGACAAAACTGACTCGTAAGAATATAGCATTATTACCTCAAGACGCCACTCGCCTGAAAAAGTAATGCTAAGAGTTTAGGATTGTGATACCGACACATTACCAGAGGAAACCAGATGAGTTCTCCAACGCTAGCTCTGTGACTGCGTAACCGTGCTCGAAAAACAACGCATAGCCTATCAGTCTTGCGATGACTTAGCCATCTTTTGAAATTTGAATCAATTTGTCACCGTGTTCACCCAAAAATGAGGCTGCGCACTCTAGTCTACCTACAATGCCAGCATTTGACGCAATTCCAACTGTTACGCCGGCACCTAGCCCATCTCTCTTTGTAGAAATTTATTGCAACAACCCTCCAAACAATTTCAACAATTTTGACGAGAGGGTTCTGTCCGGAACAAATTTTCAAACACCGAAACGAGAGGCTGTAAACATCAATTTTCAAACACCTAACTGTTCAACGATTCCAAATGTTAGCGCTGCAACCAAATTACGAAGAGCGGAAATTTGTTTGATAGAGTCAGTTGTTTAGTTTGACTAAAAACTTGAAACTTTACTTTGATAAAAAAAACAATTGTTTTGTATTTTCGGTTGTGAATTTGCATGGTTTGTAATATATATATTTTTTGATATATGTTTTGTTTTTATTCCAATGAACAAGAAAGAGACAGACAAAACTATAAGTGAAGTAACTGACCAAGTTCCGACTTTTTCAGGAGAAAATTGCCTTGGTTTTTGTGACGCAATCACATAAGCTCTTTTCCTAACAGGCATACATGAACTGAAACCACTTTTATTTTTGTAATGTTAATTTCATAGCTAGCCATCCCATTCAACAAAACTAGTTAAAACTTGCATATTCAACATAAAAATTGGCGAAAATAATTGTTTTACGTAGAAGGTGCACGTTTTTTTACGCAATTGACCTGTTACCATTATATCCAATCTGTAGCAGCAAGTGATCTACAAAATCAATTCATAAGTTGAAGAAGTTTTCAAAAAATAGTAATCCACCAAAGAAAATTCTAGAAGTTTTAAATTTCTGATCTCTATTAGCTCATTAAAAACAGGTTTTTACATGCATTTATAATAGACGATTAGACATTTATAATAGACGAATAGTTGACGAGAGGGTTCTGTCCGGAACAAATTTTCAAACACCGATACGAGAGACTGTAAACATCAATTTTCAAACATCTAACTGTTCAGAGATTCCAAATGTTAGCGCTGCAACCAAATTACGAAGAGCGGAAATTTGTTTGATGGAGTCAGTTGTTTAGTTTGACTAAAAACTTGAAACTTTACTTTGATAAAAAACATTTGTTTTGTATTTTCGGTTGTGAATTTGCATGGTTTGTAATATATATATATATATATATATATTTTGATATATCTTTTGTTTTTATTCCAATGAACAAGAAAGAGACAGACAAAACTATAAGTGAAGTAACTGACCAAGTTCCGACTTTTTCAGGAGAAAATTGCCTTGGTTTTTGTGACGCAATCACATAAGCTCTTTTCCTAACAGGCATACATGAACTGAAACCACTTTTATTTTTGTAATGTTAATTTCATAGCTAGCCATCCCATTCAACAAAACTAATAAACAGTAAAACAAAATAATTGTTTTACGTAGAAGGTGCACGTTTTTTTACGCAATTGACCTGTTACCATTGTATCCAATCTGTAGCAGCAAATGATCTGCAAAATCAATTCATAAGTTGAAGAAATTTTCAAAAAATAGTAATCCACCAAAAAAAATTCTAGAAGTTTTAAATTTCTGATCTCTATTAGCTCATTAAAAACAGGTTTTTACATGCATTTATAACATTTTTTTGTTAGTTCTCGATCAACGCGTTAAAACGAATAAGGTTTGTTTAAAATTATGGGTAAAAAGGAAAAAAAAATTATAGATAAGCTGTGACCTTTGACCTCAAAAAAGGGGATTTCAAATCTTGGGATGAAACCGATGGCACACGGAGACTTAGAGGAGTGCGTCCTACAAAACATCTCATCACGCTCATCAAATTTAGCTCAATCGCTGTGAACACAATTAGCGCATAATGAAATACTAATTAGTGCTTAATTAATTTAATTAATTACTAATTCAAGAAAAAAATCGAATTTTTAACGGTTTTGTAACTTTCACTTGTGCTTTGCATAACTGTTCATAAGCATCATCGTCCAAAAACTACTCCTTCGCCGGCTTTCAAAACATCTGGTGTTTATTGTCACATTAACCTCTGGCATTAATTATCATATGAAGTACCCTGAGGAAAGATGTTAGACCGCTTTGTTTCTGCAGATATTGGACCCAGATTACAAATTTCTCCCATAAAAGCCGTCGTCAAGAAAGGTTCAAGAAAAAAGACATATGTAACTGTCGTGCATTTCTCATTGAATGACATTGATTAAGGAGGAATGACGAAAAAAAATTTTTTTTCTGTTTGTTTTAGAGCAGTTTTTATAGTCCAGTTCACTGTTTCTTGGATTGGGGAGCTTTTGTTGCTCATAACACTTAACAGCGTACGACACCTCCCGTTTCAGAAAAAGCTCAAAGTTGCACTTTACGAAAGCTGAAAAAAATGTCAATTCAATTAAATTTTTTGGAAATGCAATTTTGGGCTTTTTCTGAGCGCGTTTTTTTAAGTGATGATTTAACAACAGCTCTCAAAACGGCCCCCTGATGTCATACGGTCACCTAGTTCTGAAATTGCGAGGAAATCATTGTTAATTGCTCTCAAATGAAGTTTGTAGCAATTATGTTAATTCTGTTGGTCTTCTTTATGCGATTTTTTGCTTGACCGATTTTTTGTTGGACCCATTTGATTTTTCGTCCTCAGAAACCGGATAAAGAGCTAGCGCCCAGTGGGCGTTAAGTTCTCTTAGAGCTTTTCAGCTCAACAGTCCCCCAATCCCGACCCCAGCACATTGTTAAGGCGCGAGGGACCCCTGCAGTCGCCTCCCACCGTTGCCCCCCCCCCCCACTTGCCCCACCCTCGCTGCGCTCACCTCACGCCCCTTCAATTAAGCGTCACTAAACCGTGGCTAGCTACCGAGGAGCCAACCGCTCGCCGTTCGTTTGAGAGCAATTCGCCCGACGTTAGTCAATTATGTTTGATATTGTTTTCGAGCATTGACTGTGCTCGCTCTCATGGTTTGAAAAAGCTTTCGAAGGCCAAAGTTTTTTAAGACGCTATTAAGTATAAGAAACTATTCTGCCAAAACTTTTGTCTGATGTAAAACGGCAATACAAAAGACTGCGAATATGTCAAAATTTAAATCTATTTTATTTCGGTGGCCCAGCTTAGTGGGCATATTACTTTGCTCCAGGCACACCTACTATTTTTTAACTTAGTAATGTGCTATATAACATAACACATAATTTGTCAATGGGCTGCTAGAAAGCAGTGAGTGCTTTCTTTGACAAGCGCACATTCTGGTGCACACATGTACCCGTTTTTACTACAGATGTTCTCAACTAGAGATTACTTTGAAAAGGGGGTTCTAAACTGAATTATTGTTGTTTTTTTCAGGAGTCAGCTAACTGGAGTGGTGTCTTCGTGTTTTATGGTTATTGCGTACCTCCTTCTCAGGTCTGCCCTAGAGTACATTCCAATGGCAGTGTTGGCAGCTATCATTGTGACAGCCCTGCGCAACCTATTCAAACAGTTCAAAGATATACCCCAGTTGTACAAGAGTTCTAAGCTCGAATTGGGTGTCTGGATTGTCACTTTCATCATGTCTTTCACATTCTCTTGTGAAATTGGTTAGAATATAATTCGCATCGTCTTACTCTTTCCGTCTAAGCAAAATACGAACTCATTTTTTTCCTACACGATTCGATGATTCAATTAAATACCTGTAATAATCACATTTTCATTTCTAGATGTTCAATAGCCATGAGGCAATATCTGATGCTATTATTGATCTTAATCTGATTCAAAATGAAGAGTATCATTTCATTTTCTTAGCGCATTATTCTTAATCCCACTCCAACTACAACTATCTTCCCCTTCCCGCTTATTTTTACCCCCCCCCCCCCCCTCTTCCTTCACTCATTGAAAAACCGTTTCGCAAGTATTCCTAGATTAAAATTAGGCAATACACTTCCATTAACTGCTATCGACTGACGACTAAAATTCGAAGCAATTATTGTAAACGCGTGTCTATATTTTATTTATGCAGAATATTTGCCTGACTGTTTTATCTGGGATGTTATTCGCTTTCCTCATTGATCCAATTATTGGTCCATGAAACTGGTTTAACTGATAAAACCCGAGAGCATTACCCGTACCGAACTCCAAGTGTTAATCAGTACTGGGCAATTGTAAATGCAAGTCTCCATATAATATAATTTGCTCGCTTTCTCGCTTGAAATTTGATTCTTTCAAGCGTATTAGAACAGCGCAAAAGACATACTTTCAACAGTCACGGTGGCGCAGTAAAAAGGACAAAGACCTACGGAGATGAAGAGCGTGGGTTCTATCCCCGTACGGAACTTTATTTTCGCACTTGTATTTAGACTTGCCAAGTCTGACAAGTCTTAAATGTGTTATGATCATAGCTCTGAATCAGTACTGATATCTAGACTTGAAATTAGACTTGCCCAGTACTGATATTGACTTGGCGTTAAGTACGGGTATGTAGTTGAGCAGCTTTCTTAAAGCTTTGCAAAACTCTAAGAATCACCGAAGCGGTTGTTGAGCAGATTACCCTGTGCATTATGAGAGAAAAAAACAACTTACAAAGAAAATGGCTGGCTCTTTCCGGCGCCAATTTTTACGTTCAATGGAGAAAACGCTTAAATTTTTTGAAAGTGGTTTCCAGAAAGGAATTAAAAGAACTAAAATGAGAACTAGCATCAAATAAGTGTGAAAAGTAGTTACATTCAGCTGTTGAGGCATTTCACAATTTTTTTTTAATTACTCTTGAACGAAGTTCATAGCAATTATTGTAAACGTGTGTTTCTTTTATATGCAAAATTTTTGCTTGACAATTTTGACTTTTCGAGTGACTTTTACGCCCTTGACTTTTTGCAATTCGAGTGATCTAAAATTCTCTCTCAATCACAATTTCAAACAGTTGAACGCAATTGGCGGCAATTTAATGCTAAAAGTCAAATGAAAAGTGCGCTGAAACTGGTGTCATTTTTTACTTAAATCTTAATAGTGGTATATGTTAACCTCTAATGTGGTTATTTGAAGCCCACTAATGAACTTCTTAGTCCCATTTAGACTCCCCCTCCTTCTCTCCCCCCGACTGAAGCAGGCTGCAATTGATTAGAGCTCCCACTAGTCGTTGGAAAGCAATTCTTCCGACGTTTAGTCGGTTATGTTTCACTTTGAAAGGAAACTGTCATAAGACAATTAAGATAAGCCTACCAAAAATTTGTACATTTTGCAAAAGTATAAATTTACTCTAGATTTAGCACTCTAGTACATAGATTCTTCATGTCTTTCGCCATTTTCATCATGTTTTTGACATTCTCTTGAGAAAATGGTTAGATCTTCCATAACCCTGAGGCAATATCTGAGGCTTGTATTGATCTGATCTAATTTCTCAAAAAAAGAGTATCCTTTCAGTTTTTAGCGCATTTTTCTCAATCCCACTCCAACTAGAACCATCATCACCTTCCCGCCTATTCTTATGCAGCACCTGAAACAAAGTAAATTCTTTAGTGAAATTAGAACACATCAAAAAGACAAAAATAAAAATTCCAGAAGCTATTATGCTCTTAGAATGGTAATTGAGAATAATGATTTATTTTAACTTTTGATTTCAGATACTAATTGAAAAATCATCACTCATTGTATTTTAGTTAATTTTATTTGCATTTTCTTTTCTCACATTAACAGTTAATTTCCAAAGGTTGTCTAAAATTTACTAATATTGACAATTAACAAACTTGTTTGGCTCCCTCTCTTCTTCCTTGTTGATGGTTCTTGGAATAAACGAAATAACAGTTAACAACCATAACGCCGAAAACCACCCGCTTACAGTAGATAATATCACCGGACAGAACACGTCTCTAAAAATAGCTCCACAAAACCAAAAATGGAGAATCAATTGTACACACCTGATCCATGGATACAATATATAATGTCTCGGCAGCTACCAATTTGAATTCTTTCCTTTTGGGTTATGGTACATTGTTCTCATCACACAAAAAAACAATCTATCTCTAGGAGAGACAACGAAAAACGATTAAACAGAACTCATTTCCTGAGACTATAAAAGCATAACTGAGTTAATTTTAATTCTCAACCAGTTATAATATACACAATACAACAACCTCTTGAAACACAAAAAAGCAAGCAATGCAAATTACTGCTCAACAGATTTTATCTCTTGGTAGACATCTAAATTGGCAAAATAATCAGGCTATCACAAATGCTCCAACGCCATACTGATTACAGGCAGCTTCAACACCAAAACCCTCTCAGAAAATGAGAAGAAATAAGCAAACTATCTACATTTATTCAGGCTGCTCGGTTCCGGGGCAACAATCGTTCAGACCAATTGATGGGACAGACCCAGAATATACCACAGAAGACTTTGTAAACGCTGTAACAGCAATTACAGTCATGGCAGCAGGACCGGAATAAATCGATTCACTTTTTCCACAAAGCGTTGATTTTGAAATGCAATGCTATGATCTAAACAGCAATGTTTAGCCCCGCACAACATTAATATTCTCATGTGCCACTGGAAACAAAAAAGAATTGGCAAGCCTTTGGTAGAGAAATTCAGAAAACCTTTGATGACCGAAAATCACCAACTCAAGCTCAATAACTCTCAGAAAACATTACGCGCTTCAACAGATCATATTGAGGCTTTAATATTAAGAATAGAACATGGTAGATTTCATCGTTAAGATAGAAGTTCTTTTTCAGTGTTTTTCGGAGTCCGTTATTCTGTTAACTTTAGGTAAGTCTTCTTCGCGCGCAAAAATGTGTAGCCGTAGCTATACATACCTTAGGGCTGTGGAGAGAGTCCAATTTGGGTCCACCAAAGTTCGGTGGCAACAAAACTATACTTCTTTCCGATCATATTTTTGTAGAGGGAATAGACAGAAAAAAACAAGGGTCACTCGATAGATAAGAATTTTATTAAAAACCTCACAATTATTTTTTTTTAGCGATTAAAAGATTTCTGGTGAGCTGTTTTCTCCATTTTCACCTTAGATAACTAAACATTGGCTCGCATCCGCTCAATTCGGCTCTATTTATTAAATTAATCGATCAAGGGTTGCTGTGATACTGAAAACTGCAAATTTTGTTTTGTTTTTCACTGATTGATAAAACGCAAAAGAAAACCGTTATGAATTACTCTGAAACGAAGTTTGTAGCAATTATATTAGTCCTGTGCTCTTATGTGATTTTTCGCTTACCGATACCGATTTTTCTTCTGACTCTTTTAACCTTTTGTCTTCGAAAACAGGATAAACAGCTAAGGCCCGCAGTGCAATAAGTGGCCGAGCAGCTCTTTTAGAGCCTTTGCCCTACTAGTCTCTAAGAGTGCAATTCGCCGAAATTGTTTTTAGGAGACCATTTTATGGTGTGAAGGGCAGGGCGGTTCTTGGTCTTAAAAGTTTGACTGTGTCACGCATTGAGCCCCTTTTGTCACCACCCCCGCCCCGCTTACTTATTCTCCGAGTCGCGGATTTGGGCGAATTATTGTAAGAAATGAGGTGAATGCGGTAAAAAACAATAATTCACCGCATTTCTTACAAGAATTTTGCGCGAAATGCACCGCATTTCTTACAAAAATTCACCGCATTCGTTCACCATAACGTTTGTTACATCTAGTTTAATTCACAAGAGATATCATCGAAGTCAGTGACGGATTGCGCAGTGGAGTAAGAAGTTGTAAACATCCAGGAGGTTCGCACCCGTGTATGCGTTCCGTTGAATACGGTGAAAATAAACAATTCACCGCGATTCACCGCAAAAAGATGTCAGAAATACGCGGCGAAAAAAATGTTTTCTCCGCATTTCACCACATTTCTTACGAAAATTCACTGCCAAACCTCGACCCGGGTCCTCCTCAACGCGCTCCCCCGTCCTCCCAATTCTAACCCCCTCCCTCAAACACTTGATCCCCTCTCATCTCACCCCTCCTCCCCCAATAATTGCATCCCTAAGCCCCAGCTGGATAATACCGACGCAAACCGCTCGCCGGTCGTTTGAGAGCAATTGGCCCGACCTTAGTCGGTTATGGTTAATGATTTTAACAAATAATTTAGGTTTACTCGTTGGCTTTGGTGCTTCAATCTTTCGCCATCTATACCTACAAAACCAAGCTACAGTTTCTCTGCTGCACAACGCTCACTCTGCTGATGATCTCTTAGTCGAAAAAGAGCAACTGCCCGCAGACATCAACTTCTCTCAGGAACCAAACACCAGTACAGCTCTCAACTGTAACGGAATATTACATTCCACCGCTAATATGGCTTCATTCTGCGCCTTACGTGTGACAGGTCCAGTTAACTCAATTACAGTCGAATACGTAACTACTGCTATTACGTCATACACGAAGAAAAATTACCCGAGCTTATTGTTTTCGTCATCGGAGAACTCGTCCAGAAGTAAAACCAAGGGCCCCAAAGTGGATAGTAAAACAGGCAAGAAGTTTGGACTCTGTTCGAAGCTGGGCACGAAAAGCCCAAAAGCCTATGATAAGCTTTCCGACGAGGGCTCAATGGAACTCATTCCTAACGGAAATGGACATTCGAGTCACGAACAAGACGGAGAAATCAAATCGGCGGACCAAAACGGAAATGACGTCACAGTTTCGTTGGACATTGTGACAAGTTGTCGGAGAGAGGAAATGATAGAAGATGAGGATGATGAACTGTTCTTCATATTGGACATCAACCATGTAGCCTACTTTGACTTCATTGGCATCAAAGTGTTTCAAGTTCGTATTTTTTAACTCTACTGTACATAGTTCTCCACTCTTTGGAGTTAAGGTTCGATTTAAGATCGACCTAAAGTCTGATCATATCCATCATCGGTCTAGCACTGTCTTTTCATACCCGATATCGGTCGACCACGGTTTTTTCATAAGTCGACCTCTCAACTGGGGTTCTTCCCGGGGTGAGGTGACCGAAATATTGTTCGACAATTATTGTCTAAGGTGTACCCTCTACTTTTTCAGAAGTTATTTGCACCGCCGGGACTTGCGCGATATTTTGAATCATAAGCCCACTAATTCGGATAATAACCCCGATAGTTCGAGTCACAAAGCCTACAATGTCAGATGTAGTAATTCAATTCATAGTTTGACTAATTCGGCCTCATTGACCACCTGTATCAAATCATGAGCCCACTTTTTTGAACCATTAAATGGTTTCTCATAGCTGCGAAGCTGCAGGCTGAGAGGAGTTATATTGCGGTGTTTGTGGTTCTTTTACAATCCAAAGGTATGGATTGTATTGCCCGGGTGGAGAAATTTTCCGAAAATTATGTAAAAAATGCGCTGAAATACGCTGATTTTTCGAAAAGTACCCGGCGCAAAAACTACCCGGAAGTTCACACTCCTCCCTAGGCCCTCAATTCAATTGAATAAGTACTTGAGTTTTTTAGCGCGAAATTTGACGTTTCAACTACTTTTTTCGTAGACCAGCTAAGTCAAAAATTTTTCACTTTTAGACTATATTTGGATGTTAACACTCCCCTCTAAGCCCTCAATTCATTTGAAGTCCTTGAGTAGGTTGAAAAACAATTTATGAAGCACTATATTGAGGTTTTGAGCGCCGAATTTGACAAAGTATTAGCTACTTTTTGCCTACAACAGCTAGGTCAAAAATTCGTTCTCTTTCAGACTCTATTCGGATGTTCACACTCATTGCTAGGCCCTCAATTCATTTAGGTCCATTAAATGTGTTTCAAGACTTCTATGTTTTTTTTGTCATCTGACGCCCTTTTTACGACTCGAAGAGGAGTATTGAGATTCTACAGGTTTTTACGACTCGAAGAGCAGTTATGAGATTCTACAGGTTTTCTTAGCAGAAAGCAAGTTTGTTCATGACTTGAATTTTGACTTCTTTCCGTTCGAGCATTTACCTCCGTTTTTGATTGTTGACTTCTGTTTTTGAACATTGGACTTTAACAGTAGCTTCGTTTGTAATGTATAGTAATTAGGAACTGCTGGTAATGTTCAAGGTGAAGAGGTCATTTTGAGATTTTTTGTTCCTATATAATTCACCCCTAATTATCTAAACTAAACCACACAAACCCCCCACCACCTATCTACCCCCCCCCCCCCAAAATCTACATACCCCCCCCCACCGCACCCGCACCCCTCCAACTTACCTCCCACCTACCCCTAGCCCCTCCCTTCACCTAGCTACCCCCAACTACCCCAGCACTACCCACCTCCCCGACCTATCTACCCACCCAACCCACCTAGCTCCCCCTGCACCAAAAAAATTGTCGACATTTTTAAAACACTTTAATGTGGTTTGTGGGGCTACTTTTGTTTTTTTCTCTTATCTATTTTGATGTTCTGATTTCGGTAAGGTTAGGTTAGAGATTATAAAACACGACGCTTCGAGTCGTTTCCGGTATTCTACCGGCAATGCTTTGTTTCACATTTGTTCATTTATTAAAACTGTAAAAGTCACATTTTCTGAATGATTTCTTCGTCTCACTATTGGCGTTTCCGCGCTCGACGATATTTCTCACTCTCTTTGACCTTGACCGAAGTTTTTAATTCAATTGAGTGATTTGAACTCGATCATACGTGACTTACCTCCATAAAAATAATAACTTTTTCAATTTAAAATTTATGTTGAATTTTAACTAGTTTAAGATCAAAGGAAATCATGTGTTATCATGGTTACTAACAAAAAGGCTTCTGCGCAATGACTATTAGCAGATTTTATTAATTTGTCGGTAAACGTTTTTCAGATAGCTTTTTAAGCGGCGCCAATTACTTTTTCAACTTAATGTGCATCTGTTTCTATCTATATTATACGGCACGCAAGTCTTTTTGGCTGCTACTCCGGCAATCTGCTGTCTATTTTTTTTACCATATTATTACCTCAATTCTGTTTTTTTTTCTCTGAGAAAGATAGCTGAGATGCTTGAGCTGTTATTTAAAACAAGTAAAACTTTAAAGTGTCAAGCTTCTGACATAGGAACATTTTATTTCGCTTAGGTCTACAAAAATGGCCGCCACATTACGCGGCGAATAATTGAGTATTCACATTCTCGATTTTGTTGGACTTTTTCATGACTATCTGTCTTAAGATCATAGTTTTAAGTCTATGTGCAAACAAGTGATACCGGGCTAAAAAAGTTCAAATCCGCCTACAATTACTTTTTCTACCATAAATAACGTATCCAATTACCTGATTGAAAAAAAACCTAATTGGTTTACTTCAAGAATGTCCCTTCCGATGATAAATGTGGATTATTTAGGCATTAATGTTTAAGCTAACTACATACTCAAAATAACTTTGCTTCCACAAAACGCCAAATTTATTGAAATTTGCGTTTCCGGATATTGAACACGAGATGAAGATTTTGTTTCATCTGTTTTTTAAGGACTTCATGTCACAATTTCCTCGGTTACTATTTTCAATTGCTTTTGTGGAACATTTAGCTTGACTAAATTATAATGAGGCGAAAGAACGTCAAAAATTATTAAAAATTTCTTCGGATCTGAGTCGCACCATTTCACATGCTCTCGATTGTCGAATCTTAATTGTGCGGTTTTCCACTGATGTATAACGCTTGTCTTCATTTTTGCAAAAATCGAAAAGTTTCGGGCTGTTTTGCTTACATTTTTTTTCTTAGCATCTGATGACCAAAACTTAGCGTTCTGATCCGATCAAAACTTAGCGTACTGCCGCAGCATCCAATGAAAAAAAAGCGTTTCGGATTATTTCAATATTTTTTTAATGTGAAAGATTTTTATTACTTTGTTAATTGCTGAAATGGTTCAAATTTAAGTCTAAAATCCATTAACTTGGCTCGGCCCCTCACCTGTTCGTTATTTTCACCAACTGTTTTCCACTTTTTGTCAACTTTTTAAGTTCAACTTCCCTCTCATTGACTGAGTCGAGAAGAATCAATTAATAAATAAAGCCTTCTCTCATTGGCCGACATAATAGTTCAGTTCCAAAGTTGAAGCAATCATTCAGCGAGATTATCACTCAATTTATTCGGCTTCCAAAGATCTCCCCACTTTTTGGGCGATCTAATATGAATGTCGGGCGCTATTCTCCTCTTGTTGGGCGGTAAAGGATCAGGGTAGCTTCTGGTGAAATTACTAATTATTCTTCAAGAATGCGCGAACTTCGAAATGGGATTACTGCGTTTAGCATCTCGTACATCATTTACCAAGGTTTGATGCTCTCAGGATGGCAAAACAAAGTTTTGTGTTGATCCAGCTCTTAACTGTGGCCTAACGCTCTTAACTTTTTTCCCGATTTGACGACAATCTATCCTTTAGTCTTTTCAATGAAATTGTGCTTTCTCGGGCCATCAGGCCGCCAACGCTGATCACAAATGGAGTAAATGAGATATGTTTCTACTGAAGAGCTTCAAAATTTTTTTGCGCTAATCAAAAGTGCTGCTTCTTAATAAGTCTTCCGGGTTTCTTTCTCATTAGGATTTTACTTCAGTTTAAGCGACACGGATATCAAACGAGGCAATTTTTTGAGGACTCCATACTTGCCTGACTAATAGATCGACTCTTAGAGCTGGCTTATTCTATGAGTGTTTTCTGATGAATGGTTCTTTCTGGTGTACACCGTGCTAGCCAGTTTCCATAACACATCTTATATTTCATTATGCCTTGGCGTATAAAGGCCACCTTTTAAAGATGAGTGCATGCTGAATTCTCTCCTCAACCATCACGTTTGTTTCTATTCGGAGCTCATAGCGTGCCACGGCGTCAAAATACTTGTATTTTGACGGAAAAAATTTCTTTTTCAAAAATGTTTGCTGTCAGCTTTTATCAGTTACCACATTTGAAGTTTCTTTCCATCCGCTTTGTCTTAGATTTTTTTTTACTGTTCTGACCGTTCAAGCTGTAGCTAATATCGATCTTCTTTCCTTTTTCGCATAAAGTTTTTGGCTTTTGCTAAGAACGTATGATTTCTGTTCCTCAGTGTTTTCCGCAATTGCTTTCACAACTGACTTTACTATCGAATTTGATGACTCTTTGGAAACATTGAATTATTCTTTGGCTGTAGAAGCGGGGTTTCTTATTCTCAAAACACCGTTTTTTGGCGATAAACTAAACATCTTACGCATCTTGTCATGCATATTACGACATTTGTGACAGCTGATAGGAATGTGATTCTTAATGTGTTCTCTAAGGGATGTAAGAATTTTTCAAAAACCTGGTGGAACTATCATCAAAAAATTCCATTCTGTTTGGGTTGGTTTTGTGAAAAGTGGAAAAGCTTCACGAGTCAACGTTAGTCAGGAGCTTTAAACAAAACGTGAACGGTTTCTTGCCAGTTCTCAATACTTTGTTGAAAAAAGTCTTCCAAACTGTTATGACGGCCAATAAAGAACCTATGTACCGTTTTTATTTAGCAAGTTTTTAACCAAAATTATCAGAACAGTGTTGACCTTCCGCAAAGTTGTTTTGGTTGACAATGAGGTAACTCTTTCTAGGCTCTAAAGAATAGCAAAAACTTGGCCAATTTCGATTATTTTTACAAGCCATTTCTTTAGGTTTTCAACATTAGTGAAAGCAGCAGCCTCATCTGAAATATCTGAGACTGTGAATGTGTGTTTTCTTACTACGTAAATTTTTATCAAGGCAACACCATAAAACAATATGGAAAGTGGATCCTCTTAGGTTGTGCCTTCCTCACTGTACATGATAGCATCTGTGTTGCTGAGCACTTGCTTAGATATTTCTTAGTAATTGTTGTATAAAAAGGTGGAGGTTTGTGACCAGTGTTTTCTGGCGTCTAAAAGAGCAACATTGCAATTGATTGAACCGAAAGCCTTTTGTGCGTCAAGTAACTGCAGTCCAAAACCTTTATTTATTTTTCTGCAAATAGTAAGTGCACGTTCACAGGTACAGACCCTTCGATTCCTTTCCCAGTAAGCTTCTCAATTTCTCTCCACTGCCTATTTGTTAGACCCGTGGATTTTTGTCCGAGGCAACTTCGTTTTGACCTCTCGCATCGAAAACCAATGAGAGTATCAAACAAATTTTTAGTATTCAATCCCGATGTTTCTCAGCTATCAAAAATTTTTGCCTGTTTCTTTATCGTGACGCTGGTAACATTTAGTTTCTCTAGTGGCGGTGACTTATTCAAATTCAACGTTCCGTGATAAGGAAGTGTATGCATTGGGTGCTTTTCTTGAAGAACATCGATAAATGAGCACTTTAACTGAACGTTTATCCACAAGAAACGCTACAGCCCCTTAACATTTCACTATCATAACATTTTAGCAAACGACCAAATATTATTCGACTCGTTAACTTCTTCATGATTGCCAATTGTTTGTTTGAGGGTTTGGTGCATCTTGTGTGATTAAATTGTCTGTTTAAACTGGTAGGTGAAATTTTCTACTGACCCATCGTGCAATCTGTTTTCAATCTTCACACTAACATCTCTTGAGTGTTTTAATTTTTTGTCTCTATGAAGAAATATTGCCGAGAGTACAACTAACGTTCCGATGGAAACGTTTCGATGGAAAATAATATCCTGCATTGGGCAAAGGGAAGCAGCTTCTTCTGATTAAATTTTTGATCTTTTCTATTTCTGCAGCCAATAAAATTCTATTCGTCGACTGTTGGAGCAAAGATCCATTTGATTATTGTTGGATCCGATCAAAACTTAGCGTACTGCCGCAGCATCCAATGAAAAAAAAAGCGTTTCGGGTTACTTCAATATTTTTTTTTATGTGAAATATTTTTATTACTTTGTTAATTGCTGAAATGGTTCAAATTTAAGTCTAAAATCCATTAACTTAGCTCGGCCCCTCACCTGTTCGTTATTTTCACGAACTGTTTTCCACTTTTTGTCAACTTTTTAAGTTCGACTTCCCTCTCATTGACTGAGTCGAGAAGAATCAATTAATAAATAAAGCCCTCTCTCATTGGCCGACATAATAGTTCAGTTCCAAAGTTGAAGCAATCATTCTGCGAGATTATCACTCAATTTATTCGGCTTCCAAAGATCTCCCCACTTTTTGGGCGATCTAATATGAATGTCGGGCGCTATTCTCCTCTTGTTGGGTGGTAAAGGATCAGGGTAGCTTCTGGTGAAATTACTAATCATTCTTCAAGAATGCGGGAACTTCGAAATGGGATTATTGCGTTTAGCATCTCGTCTCGTACATCATTTACAAAGGTTTGATGCTCTCAGGATGGCAAAACAAAGTTTTGTGTTGATCCAGCTCTTAACTGTGGCCTAACGCTCTTAACTTTTTTCCCGATTTGACGACAATCTATCCTTTAGTCTTTTCAATGAAATTGTGCTTTCTCGGGCCATCAGGCCGCCAACGCTGATCACAAATGGAGTAAATGAGATATGTTTCTACTGAAGAGCTTCAAAATTTTTTTGCGCTAATCAAAAGTGCTGCTTCTTAATAAGTCTTCCGGGTTTCTTTCTCATTAGGATTTTACTTCAGTTTAAGCGACACGGATATCAAACGAGGCAATTTTTTGAGGACTCCATACTTGCCTGACTAATAGATCGACTCTTAGAGCTGGCTTATTCTATGAGTGTTTTCTGATGAATGGTTCTTTCTGATGTACAGCCACGCCGTGCTAGCCAGTTTCCCTAGCACATCTTATATTTCATTATGCCTTGGCGTATAAAGGCCACCTTTTTAAGATGAGTGCATTGTGAATTCTCGCCTCAACCATCACATTTGTTTCTCTTCGGAGCTCATAGCGTGCCACGGCGTCAAAATACGCGTATTTTGACGGACAAATTTTTTTTTTCAAAAATGTTTGCTGTCAGCTTTTTTCAATTACCACATTTGAAGTTTCTTTCCATCCGCTTTGTCTTAGATTTTTTTTACTGTTCTGACCGTTCAAGTTGTAGCTGATATCGATCTTCTTTCATTTTTCGCATAAAGTTTTTGGCTTTTCCTAAGGACGTATGATTTCTGTTCCTCAAGGTTTTTCGCAATTGCTTTCACAACTGACTTTACTATCGAATTTGGTGACTCTTTGGAAACATCGAATTATTCTTTGGCTGTAGAAGCGGGGTTTTTTATTCTCAAACCACCACCACCGTTTTTTGGTGATAAACTAAACATCTTACGCATCTTTTCATGCATATTACCGACATTTGTGACAGCTGATAGGAATGTGATTCTTATTGTGTTCTCTAAGGGATGTAAGAATTTTTCAAAAACCTGGTGGAACAATCATTAAAAAATTCCATTCTGGTTGATTTTGTTTTGTGAAAGCTGGAAAAGCTTCACAAGTGAACGTTAGTCAGGAGCTTTAAACAAAACGTGAACGGTTTCTTGCGGGTTCTCAATACTTTGTTTTAAAAAGTCTTCCAAACTGTTATGGCGGCCAATAAAGCCCCTATGTACCGTTTTTATATAGCAAGTTTTTAACCAAAATTATCAGAACAGTGTTGACCTTCCCCTAAGTTTTTTTGGTTGACAATGAGGTAACTCTTTCTAGGCTCTAATGAATAGCGGAAATTTGGCCAATTTCGATTATTTTTTCAAGCCATTTCTTTCGGTTTTCAACATTAGTGAAAGCAGCAGCGTCATCTGAAATATCTGAGACTGTGAATGTGTGTTTTCTTACTACGTAAATTTTTATCAAGGCAACACCATAAAACAATATGGAAAGTGGATCCTCTTAAGTTGTGCCTTCCTCACTGTACATGATAGCATCTGTGTTGCTGAGCACTTGCTTAGATATTTCTTAGTAGTTGTTGTATAAAAACGTGGAAGTTTGTGGCCAGTGTTTTCTGGCGTCTAAAAGAGCAACATTGCAGTTGATTGAACCGAAAGCTTTTTGTGCGTCAAGTAACTGCAGTCCAAAACCTTTATTTATTTTTATGCAAATAGTAAGTGCACGTTCACAGGTACAGACCCTTCGATTCCTTTCCCAGTAAGCTTCTCAATTTCTCTCCACTGCCTATTTGTTAGACCCGTGGATTTTTGTCCGAGGCAACTTCGTTTTGACCTCTCGCATCGAAAACTAATGAGTGTATCAAACAAATTTTTAGTATTCAATCCCGATGTTTCTCAGCTATCAAAAATTTTTGCCTGTTTCTTTATCATGACGCTGGTAACATTCAGTTTCTCTAGTGGCGGTGACTTATTTAAGTTCAACGTTCCGTGATAAGGAAGTGTATGCATTGGGAGCTTTTCTTGAAGAACATCGATAAATGAGCACTTTAACTGAACGTTTATCCACAAGAAACGCTACAACCCCTTAACATTTCACTATCATAACATTTTAGCAAACGATCAAATATTATCCTACTCGTTAACTTCTTGATGATTGCCAATTTTTTGTTTGAGGGTTTAGTGCATCTTGTGTGATTAAATTGTCTGTTTAAACTGGTAGGTGAAATTTTCTACTGACCCATCGTGCAATCTGTTTTCAATCTTCACACTTACATCCCTTGAGTGTTTTAATTTTTTGTCTCTATGAAGAAATATTGCCGAGAGTACAACTAACGTTCCGATGGAAACGTTCCGATGGAAAATAATAACCTGCATTGGGCAAAGGAAGCAGCTTCTTCTCATTAAATTTTTGATCTATTCTATTTCTGCAGCCAATAAAATTCTATTCGACTACTGTTGGAGCAAGAATCCGTTTGATTATTGTTGGTTGTGTTGAATAAGGTACTTTCGGACAACATGACCTGTCTTGCAACCACTGTCGAATTTTTGCCCTCAGTAAAATGTAAGATTAAAGGGGTAATCAGGAGTTTCTTGGCCAATTCCCCTCTAATTTCTTACATCATTTTGGGTGTACGGGGGGGGGGGGGGTAATTCGATGCTAGAGTAGAGGGTAATGAGGAGGGGGGAATGAAGCAAGAATTGAGGTGATGTGGTGTAAAACGACGCAAGAGTAGGGGGGCAATGGGGGGAACGATGCAAGTGTAGGGTAGTAAGGGGTCCAATACCCCTCACTCTTGCCTCATTTCACCACCCATTACCCCCTACTCTTGCATAGTTTTGCTCACCATTAAACGCTACTCTTGCAAAGTTTTGCCACCCTTGGTAGTCCTTCTCTTACGTCGTTTAACCTCCATAGTCGCAGAGTGACAGCCTTGAACCCACAACCTCTGTCCTCTGAGCCAGTTCGCCTTAGCCCTCAGAGCGCCGATGCTTGCCCAATACTAGTCATCTCATGTTTATGATTTAAACATGTAACCCCCTCACTCTCCACAACCTCCTTTACTCCCCATTACCCCCTTATCTTAAATCGTTTTACCCCCCTGGAATTACCCCTAGTCTTACATCTTTTCGGGGAGTATTTATGGGGGTAAAATATGCAACTTCCCCTCATTACTCCGATTACCCCCCCCCCATTAACCACCACTAACCCATATAATTACGTCGTTTTACCCCCTAAAATCACACCCCTAATCTTACATCTTTCTTGGGTGGTAATTTTTGGGAGGTAAAATCCAGATTTCCCTCCACTACGTCCCATTACCCTCCATCACACCCCCCCAATTATACATAGTTTATCCCCCTGACACAATTACCCCCTACTCTTAAATCAGTTTGGGTGTTATCAGGGGGTAATTTCGACGCGGGGATTAAAGGTTTTAAGTTTCAACTTATGTGTGACATAATTGGCGCTCTTCTTTGCTTTACTGGTATCAAAAGGGCTATAACGATAGAAGTTTTGTTCAAATGGATGATCGTGGCATAAAATTATCTCCAGTTTTTTTCCATTTTACTACTCTATAGTCGAACCATTGTTAATGGCCTAACTTGTCATAATATTGACTTGTTAGTTGCTCTCAAACGAAGTTTGTGACGATTTTATTAGTCCTGTTGCTAAATTTTTCATGCAATTTTTTGCTTGACCGATTTTTCGTCTGCCCCATTTGACTTTTCGTCCTCAAACACGGGGCAAACAGGTAGCCTCCAGAGGGCATTAAGTGCTCTTAGAGCCCTTCAGCTCACTAGTTTCAAAAAATGCGATTCACAGAAACTGTTTTGGAGACTTATAATCATGGTGTGAAGGGTATAAGTCTCCAAACCCCCCAACAACACCCCCCAACAACCCCCACATCAGCCACTCCCCCTCACTCAATCCCCCCAATCCACACCCCTGCACATCGTTCAGGCCGTAAGGGCCCCAAAGATCCCCCCACCGTGCAGACAAAGATCCCCCACCGTTGCTTTCCCCCACTGTTGCCCCCATCCTCCCCCCTTTCACCGATGCACCCCCGCCCCTTCAATCAAGCTTTCCTCACGCCCCTTCAATCAAGCTAAAAATAGCCTCATCAAAACCTAGCTAAATACTGACAAAGTAAACCGCTCGCCCGTCGTTTGAGAGGAATTCGCCCGACGTTAGTCGGTTATGTTTTATTCGCTTCTCTGCGTGGCATACCCGAAGACATCGGCTTATAATTTTCTAGTTTTCTAATGGAATATTTGCTGATACCATGTCTATAGCGATGCTAAAACGTGAGTCCTGCACGCAGTAATTATATTCATAACGACTCACTTCGTCAAATAACATCTTCCTCCGTCAAACTGGGACAGTTAACACCTAAGACTACTGCACGACTCTTGAAATATGATGCATCATCGCAGAAGAGCTTTCCAACAGTTTTTGCAATAGATTAGACAAAAGTTATTATGCAAGAAAATTTATAAATGTAGTTATATAGTGTATATGGGATAATTCTTTTTCATAATCGTTTTTGGCCTTTTTAAGGATACAGAATTAAAGCGTGTAACTGGTTTCTCAAGCTGGATTTGTCCAAGACGTATTTATGATCTCCTGAAGCAGAGCTTCAAACGAAAGTTATCGAACAAATTTTCTAAGCAACGGCAACCGTCTCCAAAACATACTCTACCTATTTTGAATAAACATTTTCCCTCTTTTTCAAGGTGATCGTAAGATAGGATAATATCGGCAATTTTCTTTTTTCAATGACTTTCAGATTATGAGTAGGACCTCTAAGAACAATCTACAATTAAGCCCTCAATTTTGGTCAGCTGTATGTATACTTGATTAATTCTCCAGCTCATTTATCATTGAAAAATCTTTATGTTTTTAATACAGTTTAAATTTTTTGTTGTTCGGTTTCGGAAAAACAACCCAGTGATAAAAACCAACTTGTTTTTAGATAGGGAATAAACCCACGTGGAAAGAAACCCCCACTTGACTCTTAATGAGCTGCGCATTTGGCACGTCTGGCTATGCTTCGCGGGGCCATGGCCGGGCCTTAGCGGCCCGTGGGACTTGATATGAACCTATCACAACCAAACAAATTATCACGACCAAAATTCAAATTTAAAGTGCGGATTTATTTCCGCGGGTGTATATTTTCTCGGGGTTTGTTTCCTATTTAAAGTTTTCTGTTTTTTTTTCCGTGGGGGTTTATTTCAAAGAACCATTGTTGTTTCCCTCGTCAAAGACTGCTTAAATGTTCATAAATTTGTTTAGATGTGGTTAATCATTTATTTAACAGTGCTAGTGCCTTTAAAGTTAAACTTAAACTAATCTACATCTAATAACCTTTTCAAAACTCTTAGCAGAAAATAAGAACAATATAAGTGTTTGGTTGCTTTCTTTGGCATCTAAAGCAAAAAACAGTGTCAAATTTACGGCAAATTTTTTTCTGTTTCATAATCATGTTGTTCTTATCAAAAAATGCAGTTCCGTTAAGCAGTCGTGCTTCTAAGTTTTGAACAAAATGAAAAGGAGATGCGGAACCTTGTCATAACGGTGGTTCCACTAAACATTCGTTCGCTTTTTCGGGCGTACTTATTTTTTAATGAAAAAAAAAACAAAATTGATAAACGATAGCATTTCTACGTTACATATATTTTTATAACATATTACACTTTGAAATGTGGATTTTTACCAACTTTTATCATTTTTGCACAGAAGGTTTCTCCTCATAATATTGTTTATTTTTCGGTTTTGATGAATATATTTTATAATAACATTATTTACTATTGTCTATTATTTAATTTCATATACTTAAGTAAGGGGGAAAACACAGAGAGGCACCAGAGAGAGCGCTATTAGATCATTTGGGACCCGATTTGATTAGTTTTCAAGAGTTTCAAAAAAACAAAAGAAGGAAAACAAATATCTTAAATAAACAGTCAAATCTTCCACAACTGTATAGTAAAAAATAAATTAGAAACACTAATTTGAGTTATTTTTACAACCTTGACAACCAGGAAAGTAATTTATGACTCTAGTAAGGTGGTAACCATTCAGAAGAAAATAGTTGACCAATTTTTTGCACAAAAGTGTTAAGCTATTGCTTGCTCAATCCTTTAAGCTTATCAACGAAGTTGGAATGAAGACAAGCAAAAATTTTTAATATTTTTCCGACCATATTCACTATAATGTTTTAGGAGATCTGTTGATGTATGGCAGGTTTTTTATTTTTGGTTAGCTAGTAGTTTAGTAAATTTCTCATCCCTTATACATTTTATAAGTGGCTTAAAATCTTTGTAGAGATGAAATTCCGTCGCTCAAAAAATTTCTTACTGTTCGAGGAGCAAGCTGAAGGAGTTTGATTTGAAAAAAGATTTTTATACGATTCTATGAATTATTTTATCGAAATATTGCTTTGCTGACCTGTTGGTACCTCTGGTTCAAATATGCATTGAAAACATTGATCAACTGTTTTCAAATTTACAGTTTTCGTTTTTTTTATAAAGCATTTGGCTAATTTGGACGACTTTTTTCTACACGTGTAGTGTGCTCAATGAAACTGAACTTCTTATCTATTGTTATAACAAGACAGTTATCATTACAACTGATGTTTTCCAGAGGTTTTGCCTTCATAGAGTATTGAGTTTGAAACTTCGTTGCAGCTTTGATTTCTATTGTTTTCCATCGGTGTTTAATGTAAGTTTGTTTTTCTCGAGCCATTTCTCGGCTTCTGTTAGGACACCCTGATGTTTTGAGATAGTTTTGCTGTTTTAACATTTTGTTTCAAATGCTGTATCAACGACAATGTTTAATAGACTTTAGGGAACTGTTTTGTTTTTGCTTGAAAGACTGACAATCGATATATATATATATATATATATATATATATATATATATATATATATATATAGAATTTTTCAAAGTCCCTCAAATTGAAAAAAGATGAACTGATTGATCAGATTCAAAACCAAGAATAACAGATTTGTTTGGATATATCATCAGGCTGTTGTCCTATCTCAATTGTACGTTTTTCTTTTTTGGCCGCTTAAGCCATAACAGTTGACTAGTTTGTTTAGCATATGAGTTCTGCCTATTAAGCAAACAATCTTTTACGTATGTAAACTTTTCTGCCATAACATTTCTATCCAGTGCATTGTGTGTTGACAAGCGAGCTTTCTGTTTTTTGGATCTTCTGGTTTCCTGACCTATCAAATGAACATAAAAATAAACACTTTTCATTCCATATCAACCAATTGAACTTTGCGCACTACTGCCCTACAACTAAAGTTTTCCTCAGTTCATTTCAGAAAAAAAATTAAACTCCCAAAGTTGTTTTGGGTTCCAAAATGTGAATCAAAACCCATTTTCTATGTTCTTCACTAACCATAATGATTTGCACATTTTTTGCGTTTCCTTCATTGGGAAAATTTTTTCATATTAAAAATATTTTCAAAACCATCAAAAATGTCATTGAAAAATGCGAAGCAGAATAAACAACTGTTGTCCTTTAATAATCAGCTTATTGCAAAATTGTATGTTTAAAAAGAACATTTCAGACCGTTGTGGAAGCGCATAATAACATGTGTTGAAACTATTTCTATTGTTTTTTGTAGACTTTGGTCTATTTTATTCACTAAGCAAATACAAGAAATCTAAAACTAAGACAATATCCGGTTTTTAAATCGAATCTGCTTTTGTCATGTTTTGCGTTGAATTTCAGGAGACGCTGACTTTGTTTCGACCCGATAGCCTAATTCTGATTTGCTGTCGACACGATATATCACAACAACTGCAGGATAGCAACAAAGACATAGACAGCATGAGGTTGAAAATTGTGCCAACATTTGTGGATGCTTTAGCTTGCATGCCAACAAGCCAAAGTAAGAAGCTGCACTACGAGAGAATAACTCACAATTCTGCTAAATTCTAATAATCATCAAAGCTTGGCTGGTTATTAATTCTAATAACCTTTTATCAACAAACTAACCTACCTGTGCTAACCAATTGATCATTTAGTTTGTCTCTCTGTCTTCCTCATTTTCCCGGGATTGAAGTTTATTGTTTGCTGCTTAGTAATTGTGGTCACTTCAGACCTCTTCATGTATAAATAAAAGCTGATTTTGAATCGAGTTGCTCTAATTATGAAGTATTTCAGACATATAATAGTCCACTGCTTCAGATTTTAGATTTTGGATCCATCTTTTACTATAGTCGTGACTACATAGCTAACTAATAATTATAAATGAACCCCAATTCATTTTGATTAGTATGTTAGTGGACCGATGTTTTAACCTAAGGATAAAATACATTAATTTCGAACACGGTGTCTGAGAATTGAAAAAGTTCTGAAACACTTTATGTGGTCTGCGGGTGTTATACAAGTGGTATCAATGTATTTTGGGGTCTAAGCAGGTGTAACGACAGTAAAATAAACCAGGACTGGAAATCTCTTACTTGCAAGCCTACCGTGCTAACCACTGCACAAACTGGTGTTAAGCTCTACAAGTTGGGCATCTACTATTTCTCTCTCTATTAATATCTGCGTTTTCTCGTTCATTTTTCTTCCTCGACGTTTCATCTTTATAGCCAAATCGACGTTGAACAAATAAGACCTCTTGTCAAGCTATGACAATTTTATCTTAAGCGCTATAGTGCATAAGACAAAATTGTCATGAGATCTTACAAATTAATTTTTTAAGATCTTGTAAGAATCTTGTAAGACTTAACAACGTCATGTAAGAATCTTGCAAGATCTTACAAGATTAACTTCTGTTTTCGACTCGGGTATTTACATTAGATCGTTTTCTCGCAACCTTTTTCACTGTGCAAATAACACTGCAGTCCAATCTAGGAACCTACACATTCTTGATCTTGATTTCTTTTCCAAAATTTTCTTTTAAAAAACTAAGAACGAAAATCTAGTTAGGGCCGGAAATTGGATCTTTTCAACAATTGCCCCTTGGGTACCTAGTAGAGAATCTCCTCCACCTTTTTGTGCTATACTTTAAAACAATATTACTCGTCCTACAGTTTAGATAGCCGAATATCAGTTTAGGCAAAATTGCGGGCCGCTGTTCACGGCCATGCCTCTCATGCACTGTGGGATGCAATCCGGAAATCGCGGGTCGGCTATCGCGGCGAAGCGCGCCCACCGAACCGCCTGAGGGAAATTTTGTCTTCCAATTGGGCTAATTAACATAGCATAACGTACTTTATTCTATTCAGTTTAACATAGTATGCGCATTCGTGGAAAGTTATTAGTCGTCTCTGATTAATAGCCGCCGTCAGCTTCTCAAATTGCTATTATTTAGGCGCTCTCCTTTTTTAAAGTTCAAAGAATTTTTCACCCGTTTTTTTGATTTTTGAAGTCAAATTGGAGTAGTGATTTTGGTCACGCCGAAACAGGAAGTGGAGCGAAAAAGCAAGTGGTTTTGCGGCGCGCAAGTTTTTTGTCTCTAATTTTAAAGTAGAATGAGAAAATGGTGTTTTAACAAAAATTTGCTTTCTCGTTAGTGGTTTTTTGTTCACATGCGGCAATTTCAGTTCGATTTTTGCTGTTTTTTTGGATTGGATTGTTTTCTAAATGGTTTCCCATATCCATTCACAGTCCATTCAGGCCTAGTTTTCTGTTTGAACCAAAATTCTCCTTCTCGCTAGCGGTTTTTTGTTCACATGTGGCATTTTGACATTGATTTGCTGCTTTTTTTAAAAAAATTTTTGATGTTTTTTCGGAAATGGTTTTCCCAATTCACCCATAGTCCGTTCTGGGTCTGGTTTTTTTTTCTTTAGCCAATAAAAATTTTTTGAGTTGTACGTCAGGAGTTGTCCTGCTATGTTTTTCTTAGTTCGCTTTACCTTTTGATCACGTTTTTCGTTTTACATAATTCACGATATTCACGTTTGACTTCTGACTTACTTCACTAACTGTTTCAACTGAATGTATTTTAAATTCTTTCTTGCATTGAATTACGCAATATAATGAATGCGGTCAAAGTCAAAAGAGCAAAATCAAAAGAGGCGGGATAAACCGATAAAGCCAGGTCATTAAGTCATTGAGATTTAAGTTATCAAAGTTCATTGGAGTGTTAGCTAACTGACATTGGTATTAAGCTTATTAGCTTTCAGTTTAGAAGCTGAATTAACTATAGTTTTAGAATCCAACTGAAATTGCACGCCGAATAAGAACTTTTTTTGACAATGAAAAAAAATTCATCTTTTTTTTCGGTTTCAATCCCGATGTGCATCAAGGGCGTCAGCGACGGCTATTTTCCGGCAATCTGCGGGCTATGTTTGATTAATAAATTGGTCGCTTAAATTCTATTCAAGAATAGCCCCCTTTTTTGCAAAGGGGAGAGGGCAATTGTTAAAAAGATCCCGGAAATTTGGTCAGAAAAGATCCCGGAAATGTCGAAAAGATCCGTGTTTTATATAGGTTTTGCTGCTTCACGTGAGTTTATACCAAATAACTGAAGATTAGTTCACAATATTGGGAAGCCCTCAGTTTTCAAAGAACCCTGGGTTATGGATAATCAGGTGCCGGAAGCTGAAGGCAACAGAACTTGAAACCAATTTTGAGATATTTGCTACGAAAAGAAAGTGAACAAACATTCTATATAAAAGATATTGAGTTTGCGGCCCTAACCTAGCCATCCTACAATTTGCTCCATTGTTTTGTGAATCTGAATTAGTTGAAAATCAGGAGTTTACCTCAAAAATTTTGTTGCTGATTAGAATACAAATGTACGCTGAATGAGAAGACATAAGTGCGCGTTATACGCATAAATAACAACCAAAAACCTGTTGGGGTATCAAAATCTCGGCCAAATATTTAACAGTGGTTTAGAACTTGATGCATTTAATTGCTCTCAAACGAAGTCCTGTTGGCCTTTCCTATGCAATTTATTTGTACTACCGAACTTTCGTCTGATTGGTTTTTGGTCTGACCGTTTGACTTTTCGTACTTAACAACGGGAAAAAATTTAATACTCTCTGTCGTACTCTATTAAAATAGAGTAGCTACTCGCGTTGCGGGTGCGTTTACTATTGCTTAAATTGCGATTCCCGGAGCGAAATCCTGACTTGCGTAGTTCGTGCTTACTCGCGGAGCGGGAGTACAAAGAGAATTGTTCAACTGATATTGAATTGCAAAACTTAAAGAATGAACTGAAGTGCTTATAAGCAAATCTAGAGTGCGTGATCAGACATGTCTGATCACGAAGCGGGAAACCAGGAAAGGAAGTTTTGAACTGATCATAAGATACTAAATGAACAAATATGACCTAAATGATGAAGGGCAAAAAAAATTGAACTAATTTAAAGGCATCGTATAAAAATGTACTGCATCAAATAATTAACAAAGGATTATATCCTTGGGTATCACATACACCTTGGATCGACAAAGAAAATTGTGACAATAACAATTTTCGTATGTATAAAATAATAACAATATTTACAAATTAATACTTGGTCCCCGGTTAAATAAATAGTAACAATATATGTACTGGTTATCATAGCTAGAAAATAGATACTATTAAATTAAATTTAAGTTTGTAATTAAATCAGTTTGTATGAGAGTTCAATTTCTATTCTTGCCACTCGTCCAAATCATGACCTTCAGCTTCAAACACTGTCATGGAGCGTACCAGCGTCGGGGTATCGATATCCAAAAGTGATGGATCTCGCGGGGCGGGTGGCGAAACTTCTCCTATCCGTGAAGAGATGTTGATCTCGGCCGGCTGCTGGTCTGCAATGTGTTGAACCGTATCAACAATTGACTCAGGTGAAGGCTGGTAATTCTCAACGTCACCCGCTCTGCGTGGACGTTTGGGAGGTGCTGCGATCGCCGAATCAGGAGATGAATTTTTTTTGAAGCCGTAATAGGAAGGGCTGCGACGATTTCTATCCCACAATCTTTCTGTTTTTTTGCGTCGGATGTAGTTGCGCACGAAGTTGTAGGTTGTTCGCTATGCGAAACAGCGCTCGCTTATTGATGCTGGTTTCGAATAGCAAGAAAGTTGGGGATTTTCGGAATCCCCCTCGCATCGCGCGTGAGATGTTAGACTTTGAAGAGGAGACCCCGCTGCCCGGGTTACGTTTGCGGTGCTTCATCTTCTTGTCACTTTTTTGCTTCTTCATGTATTTTTTAATATGGCTTTGGATCATCTCCTCCAACAATTTTTCCCCAGATCTTGGTCCTCTACGGTGCGCGTATGCTTTTAATGGATTTTGCCGCTCCAGTTGTGTCCCGAATTTAGCGATATCACTATTTCTGGCTGTCACTACGGGTTTTCCAGGCTCTTTAATTGTGGAGGTTGTCGGGCTAACTTTGAGGATGTGAGATCTAGGAGCAAGTACCTCTTAAAATCCCTCTAAGTTCCTCTTAGAGCGCCGTTTGCCATGAATTTTCTTTGCTAAATTCAATTCATCCGCTCGCTCCTTCAGAGGAATTGCTCGAATGGCCTTTGTCCGTAAAAACCGAGATTCGCCATCCGTGCTTACCCTCTCTCTGTTTTTAGCTTCTTGTGACGCGCGTGACATTCCAATCCCGACTTCGATGTCACGCCGTAGCCATTCACCCACTTGTCATCGGGGAGTATTTCCTCTGGCATCACTGTGTCTTCAGCTAAATATTAGTTTACAATGCTTTCATATGTGAGATTAGACAATTTAGGCTTGGTTGATATCACGCTCAGAGGGGTATTATGTTTTCTTCTGAAATGGCGAGGTCTTTGTTGTTTTCTGCTCACATATTAGCAATTGGTGTATTATTATCTTTAATGCATGCTTTACATGAAGGGCGTTAGTAGACGATTTTTCCTCTTTGATATACGCAAGACTATTTTTAATCGTTCGGATGAGTCTTTCTACCAGTCCAATAGCGCGATGATCGTTTACTGGAGCTTCAATTATATCAATATTATTTTTGTTACAGAAGGTCTTGACTTGATTTCCAACCAAACTTTTTGCCTGGTCCATTCTAATAGATCGTGGAATTCCGTGATTTTCAATATACATGTCCAAAAATTTTAGAACATTCGGTCCGTTTGCTTCGTCATAAATACATGCAGTAGGGTATATAGAATTGGTCAAGAATTGGACCTCTAAAGTCGATTTGGATTTCTTGATTTGGTTCAACACACGGTATATGGGGATGGAATTGCTTAGCGGGAATAACAGATTTAAGGTTCTTACCAATCACTGTGCAGGGATTGCACTCTGCAGCTTTTACAATGAGCTCGCGGTTCATGTATGGCCACCAGCAACGCGTGGCCATGCATATCACACACCATGTGCCCGGATGGCTGGATTGTATGTCATCAATCAATGCTTCTCGCAGGACATTTGGAATAACAACTTTTTCATCTGTACACACACAGCCAGAGCGTACATGGAGATCTCTCCAATAGGAATGAATATACGGGTTTAGAGCTTTAAGGTGGCTTTCATTATTCGTTAATATGCAGTCCCGTACCTCCTTTAACACAGCGTCCTTGCTTGTTAACGACGCAATGAGAGACTTATAAAAAAATCTTTGACACAATGTAGTCGAATGTTGGTACATGTGGGCTGGGCGTAAGAGGGGAACTGACATTAGGCAGCCGGAGATGTCGGTGTTGTTATTTGTAGGGACTTGCAGCGCGGGTATTGTTGGGCGAATTTAATCGCTGACTTGTGGTGCGGGTATTGCCTGGCCAATTTGATCGCTGACTTGCGCGGCGAGTTGTATTCTGATTTGAGGTTTGCTGATTTGCTGTGCGGGAGGCGTCGTTAAAGCGAACAAGAGTGATGCGCTTTTTAGAAGGCACATTGTTACTGTTCTTGCTTATATAGTTTATTTCAGAGGAAGGTTTAGATAACAATAAATTTTTTGAATTGTGAGTGAGCGACTGATTTGTAATATTATTCAAGGCAAAAAGCACTGATTTTATTTGTGGGTGGTGACTTTTAAAGATATTTGAGGAATGTCTCCTAATTGACAAGATTTGAAATTGAGTAATTCGAGTCTCGCGCGGCGCGAGAGCTCATTCATTCTGATTTTGGAATAATTGTTTACACTTATATGTATTTCGCCTAGCGAGAGAAGTGTTAAGTTGTATTTTTGACGCAGGACCTATATATTTTATATTGTTTAAATTACAATTAGTATTTGAGGCTAACTTTCGCGGAGCAGGGGAATTGTAATAACCATGTTTGTGTACTCGTGCTGCATATGTGCTAATTAAGTTGATCGCCTTATTGTTGGCCTAAATATTAGGTGTGATTTGCGAAGCGGGATCGTCTGCTTTTAATAATTGGTGTAAATGAGATACAGTTTTGTTTTGTTTAATTCCAATGAATTAATAGATGCAGAAATTAATTTTAATTTGGCTACAATAAAATCCTTGTCATACGCAGAGACTTTTTTTGACTTTTTGATACGGCTGTCTAGAAATGTAGTCAACTAAACACATTATCGCACCTGGGAGATTTTCAATATCAAATTGAAATGGAAGTAAACGATCGATCCAGCGAGTTAATCTACTGTTGTATGAATTATTCGATCTATTTTCTTTCATGATAGACAGAAGAGCTCGATGATCCGTAATAACTGTAAAAATTTTTCAGTAAAGATTTTTAAAATACTCAATAGACCAAACTACTCCGAGTAGTTCAAGTTCATCTACGCTATAACGTTCTTCGCAAGGATTTAAAAAACGAGACGTAAATGCAATTGGCTTCCACCCATCAAATGTCAGCTGTTCAAGTGCCGCTCCGTGACCGGAACGAGACGCATCACATTTTACGCGTGTTTCGATTTGCCGGTTATAGTGACTATTTGCAGTTGCGTTCGCGATGCGATTCTTTATTTCAATAAAGCAGTTTTCCTGTTCCTCTGTGCAGATGAAATTTGAAGTCTTTTTCAGCAAAGGGCGGAGGGGATGACTAATTTGAGCAAGGTTTGCAAAAAATTTACCAATGTAATGAACCAACCCCAGAAAAGAACGGAGTTTCTTTGGAGTTTTCGGAGCTTCAAGGGCTAAAATCGCTGATGTTTCGCATTCGAGGGGCGAGATACCCAAATGGGAAATATGATACCCTAGCCAATCGATTTCTAACTTTCCAAAGTGACATTTAGGTAGTTTTACCCCAAGATTTTTATCATCTAATTGTTTAAAGCAGTTCATGACATAGCATTTGTGTTCTTCCAGAGACTCTTGCTTACGATCAAAATGTCGTCTTAAAACAATAGGTATTCTTTAGACGAATTAGGGTATAGTCCATAGCTTTTTGAAACTCTGCTGGCATATCCGTGAGCCCGTAAAATCCTGTTTGAAATTTGCAAGTACCGGTCATATCACCACTAATTATGTTAACGTTACAATGATTTGCCGTGTTAGTGTCCAAATTTAATCGGCTGTATGCGTATTTCAACTCTAGTATAGAAAAATATGTTGTGTTTTGCAACACGAAAGCACTAAAATGTTGAGAAATGGATTCGATAAGCGTATCAATATTTGGCATCTGATACTTTTTCTTGTGAAAGGCTTTATTTAGTACTTTTGAATCAAGTGCAAGCTTTATCGTTTGATCTTTCTTTACGGTGACCACTATTAGTGATATGAAATTTTTATCAGGGCAACCTGAAAGATTTATTATATGTTTTTTGTCTAGCAATTTCTTAAGTTAGTTATTGACTTTTTCTTGTAAGTTAATTGGAATACGTCTAACTTTGTTCTTGTGAAAGGCTTTATTTAGTACTTTTGAATCAAGTTCTGATGGGATTTTCTCTACTGCATTCTCGATCACCGCAACCGTATTATCCTCCCCGCTACTCTAGTCCGATTCGTAGAGCTTAACTGTTTGTAGGAAATTCACTGAATCCTCGGGGTGCGGTTCTTCCACAGTTTTTACCATCTTTTTCTTGAAATTTTGTGGCTTAGCGTTCTTTTGTTTTCTGAAAACTTTCGCAAAATGATTTAAAAGTCAACAATTGTTGCAGGTTTTACCATTTGCGATACATTTATCACGATTATTTGGAAGCCAAATTCCTCCACAGTTTGAACAAAAGAGTGTGGAGCGGTTGTTTTGTCTTGGAAAATTATTCGAGTTTTGCCAATTCGGGGTTCGAGAGCTGTTAGGGAACTGGACTGCGTTGACAATAGCCGGGATGACAATCTTGTTATGCTACTGCATTTGATGTTGGTTGCGCATCCCAAGTTCCATGTTAATTGCTAGCTCTGATGCCTGACGCGGCTCAACTGTTTGTTTGAGGAGTTCCTTTTGAAATTCAGGGTCCATTAGGTTAGTAATGAAGGCATTGCGTATCAAAGTCTCTTCCTTTTTTTCGAAATCGCAGTTCTCTGCCGAATCCTTCAGTTTACCGTAGAAGTGATCTACTGTTTCTCCCCGAAGTTGTTTCGTAATTAGGAAAACATGACGGTCAAAAGTTATGTTGCGAGGACGGATGAATGCCTCTTCCACGATCTTCCAGATGTCTACGGTAGTGAGGGTATCAATTATGATATGCGGGTTTTTGCAGTTGAGAATGCGACGTCCTTCCACCCCGATGCTTAGATAGAGTAGAAACACGGTTTTGCGATCCGCAAGTGGCCACGGTTTGTCGCCACACATTATACCGATTTCAATTAGCCGTTGGCATTTGTTTTGCCAATTCATCTTTTGTTGCGCATTGCGAGCATTCCTCTCTCTCTCCGATTGTGCGGAAGCGCCGGCTATAGTTTCCTCGTATATTGGTTCGAAGAGAAGGTCCACCATCTCGGGTTTGGGTCCAAGTAGTGTATCGAGAATGATGTTCTCTTTTGCCAACTGTGCCAATTTATATTGCACTCTCCATTTCTTCCAGCGAAGAGGAGGGTCGGATGTATGTTTATCCCAGAAAGCGTCTATTCCGAGAGGTGTACGTTTAGCTGCTGACTGCGCCATGTCGAACTCTATTAAAAAAGAGTAGCTACTCGAGATGCGGGTGCGTTTACTATTGCTTAAATTGCGATTCGCGGAGCGAAATCCTGACTTGCGTATTTCGTGCTAACTCGCGGAGCGGGAGTACAAAGAGAATTGTTCAACTGATATTGAATTGCAAAACTTAAAGAATGAACTGAAGTGCTTATAATAAAATCTAGAATTCGTGATCAGACATATCTGATCACGAAACGGGAAACCAAGAAAGGAAGTTTTGAACTGATCATAAGATACTAAATGAACAAATGTGAACTAATTGATGAAGGGCCAATAAATTGAACTAATTTAAAGGCATCGTATAAAAAAGTACTGCATCAAATAAAAAACAAAGGTGATATCCTTGGGTATCACACTCTCTTTTATTCCGGACAGCATTAATTCAATGAGCATTTCTTTAGAACCTTACGGGTTACTAGTCTATAAATGTGTGAATAATCGGAACTGCCTCAGATTCCCAGTCGGCTATTACAGCGCTGTTACTTTTTTTGACAATCCAATGAATTTAGATTGTATTAAGCTCTTTTCTTACAATCAAAAAGCTCTATCTTTTATTTGTAAGATGTGGTTACACATTTTTCTATAACGTTGAGTTTCCGAAACTTTGAGCATTCAGTAGGCACTAAATTTTGTTAGAAACTCTAAGCTGGCTTTAGTATTCTGTCGAGTACTTGAACTGTTCAACCTGCCGGGAAGGCCTAAATTCCAGGTTAAAGCTTAATTTTTTGTAGTCTTGCGCTCATAATAGTTCAATTTTTCACATTTTTTGTCATTTCTTAAATTTTTGCTAGATGGGCATAGAAATAATGCCTTTCAAAGTTCATAGAAATTTTTAACAAGCCACAATTCATTTTTTGTCTGTTTTTCTGCTATTTAATTTGGTAATACAAACTGAAACCCCCAATATGTTGGGTGATTGTTGCATTTTTCTCAAGTTTTATTCTCAATTGTTTTTCGATTGTTAAGTTTTTTTTAAAATTTAGGGCTCAATGATTTGTTTCCAGGGCTTAAAGTTGGGCTACTAGATGGTTTTTAAAAGAAGGTGAACAAACACATGCTATATAAAAGATATTGAGTTTGTGGCCCTAACTTAGCCACCCTACAATTTGCCTCCATTGTTTTATGAATCAGAATTAGTTGAAAATCAAAAGTTTACCTTCGAAATTTTGTTGCTGATTAGAATACAAATGTACGTTGAATGAGAAGACATAAGTACGCGTCATATGTATAAATAACAACCAAAACCTGTTGGGGTATCAAAATTTTGGCCAAATACTTAACAGTGGTTTAGAACTTGATGCATTTAATTGCTCTCAAACGAAGTCCTCTTTGGTCTTTCCTATGCAATTTATTTGTACTACCGAACTTTCGTCTGATTGGCTTTTGGTCTGACCCTTTGACTTTTCGTCCTTAACATCGGGAAAAATTTTTAATACTCTCTTTTAGTCCGGACAGCATTAATTCAATGAGCATTTCTTTAGAACCTTACGGGTTACTAGTCTGTAAATAAGTGAATAATCGGAACTGCCTCAGATTCCCAGTCGGCTATTATAGCTCTGTTACTTTCTTACAATCCAATGAATTTAGATTGTATTAAGCTCTTTTTTTACAATCAAAGAGCTCTATCTTTTCTTTGTAAGATGTGGTTACACTTTTTTCTATGACTTTGAGTTTCCGAAACTTTGAGCATTCAGTAGGCACTAAATTTTGTTAGAAACTCTAAGCTGGCTTTAGTAATCTGTCGAGTACTTGAACTGTTCAACCTGCCGGGAAGGCCTAAATTCGAGGTTAAAACTTAATTTTTTTTAGTCTTGCGCTCATAATAGTTCAATTTTTCACATTTTTAGGTCATTTCTTAAATTTTTGTTAGATGGGCATAGAAATAATGCCTTTCAAAGTTCATAGAAATTTTTAACGAGCCACAAGTCTTTTTTGTCTGTTTTTGTGCTATTTAATTTGGTAGTACAAACTGAAACCCCCAATATGTTGGGTGATTGTTGCATATTTCTCAAGTTTTTTTTTTAAAATATTTTTTGTTGACATTGGCGTTGTGAACATGAGCAAATATGTGTAATTTTTGCTAGGATAAATTTTGTTTTTTGTCGCTCTTGTTTCTGTTTACCTTTTATGAGCAGCAAGATTTGTACTAACATGCAAACTCAATGCTATACAGAATTTAGTAAAAAGACATTTGATTTTGAAGACATAAGTAAGAGGAGTAAGACAAATTTGTGATCAGTCTCTTTTTTATGTTTTTTCATGTTTTTTGAGTGTTTTGTCACTTTCAAGTTTTCCGAGCTCAGATAGTCAATGATTTTGAGGTTGGTTGTGTGTCTATGCACGACCTTTTTTGTTAAAGTTTTGGTTTTAAATTTTTTGAAACCAGGCTTTTTAGCAGATTTTGGTGTTCGACACGCTGATTGCAAAAATATACACTTTGAATGCTATTATTTTTCTGAATTTGAGAATCTATTTTTATCTGTTTGACTGACATTGTCCAGTTGGTCTGCTGGACTGGGCAGTAGTTCGCAGCCATTGGTTCATTCAATTCTTTGGATTGTATTCCAGGACTTTTAAGTGCCTAATGTGCTGAAACTGCTGTAAAGCCTAAATCCAGATGAAAAGCTCTGTTTTGGTGTTTCTGAGCCCTGAATTTGGTATTTCGTATAAACTCAAGCGAATCAGCAAAACCTATATAAAACCCCGGAATCTTTTCAGCATTTCTGGGATCAATTTTCCCTCGTTTTTGTCAATTAGCCCTTACTTTTTTTCTTAATTTTAGTTATTTTAAAGGTGGGTCATAGTTCATATGGCTATTATAATATACGAATTGTTTTTTATGCTAATGTATTTGGTTTCTTTTCGTTGTTTATTCCAACTTTAGCATCAGAACCAGAGCATTTTTCGCTAGTTTTATACAAGATTTTTTAAATGCTTGGTCATTTTTCAGCTATTTCCACATCTGTAGGCAAAAACGTTTTTAAGGCTTGAATGTGGGTTAATGGATTAATTTTAACATCACAGGAACTGTTTTGATGATCTGGAAATCAATAGTTTTAGCAGTTTCATTTAATTTTTGCTGATTTTTTCAAGTTTTGTGAATTGTTTAAACATTTTTTTAGCTGTTCTTTACTTGTAGTGGAAAATGAAACAGTTTTCAGGCTTCTTTTTGGGTTAAAGGATTACTTTTTTTGACCCAGATATTTTTTGGAGGATATTAACACCACAACCTTCAACAACTTCTCAATAATTTTTGCTAAATTTTTCGAGTTCTATATTTTTTTTTTCGGCTTGCTTTATTTTAAGGGAGCAGCTTTTCAGAGCTTAAAACTTTTGTAGTTAATAGATGTTAGCCTCACAGCAGCTGTTTTGAAAATTCTCTCTATAATTTTTAGCGGCTTTTTTAAAATTTTGTTTTTGCCCTCTGCTTGGCTCAAAGATAACCCAATTTTTTATTGCAGCCCGTAGGTTTGTCATTCCTGAATTTTGACGAAGTCAGCGCCTTTGAACGTAAATAAATTGTTTATGTAAATGATGTAATATTTTTTGTAATTTTTAGTGTGTTTTAAGTGAAACACACCAGTTAATCAGTAGCCTATCCTACGGCTGGATTCTCGAATGGCTTCTAACAACTCAAAAATGTTTCTGAGGACAATAACATAAAGAATATTAAGAAATTTCGTTAAAAATATTGTTTTCAACAAGTATTAGCAGATTTTTGCAACAGTTACTTGTATTTTTGAGGTTCTATCATTTATTTTAATTAATGGCACAATAAATTTACTGCTTGATATTTTTTTGTTGATTTTCTTGTGGTGTTTTCGCCTATTTGCAGAATTAACCGTCTGAATGGCCTTTTCTTCCGGTAAAACTTTGATTGCTTTAACTGCTATAACTCTGAGTTAACATTTTTACTTAAGGAAATACCTTTAGACTTCGAGAATTTGGTTAAATTTGCGAATCTTGCTTTCATCTGTGGTTACATTGCAATTTGTCAGCCTTAGAACTTCTAAAAGGTTTTTATGACTTTAAAAGTTTCGTTTTATGTTGTTGTTAAGGATTTCGATTTGCAGTTGTGTGGTATTCTTAATTTGTTGCCACTGATTCTCAAAAGTATTCTGATTATTATTAAATTTTTTTAAGTTTTGGATCATTTTTGCTTTGCTTGTCCTAGAAGCCCGCAAGATTTTTTTTATCGTGTACTAAATCTGAGGATTTTTAGAGTCAATATTTTCATAGAGTCTTTTGATAAGTGATTTTTAAAACACCATATTTTTGTAAAAAAAATATTAGTTTGAAAATAAGGAGATTTTTTTGGTTTTGGATTCCTGGTTCATTTTAGCGCATTTAGGATAATGGGCTTTGCTGACTGTCTAAGTTTGATGGTGTTGTATAAATTTTAATTTCCAGCTTATTAATTGATTCAAGTTGTGGATTGTTATTCAAGATTTGTCGTGTAATTGAAAACGAAAAGTATCAGTTTAAAGCAGAACGAAATCAGAAATAGAAACGGCATAAAACCATACAGCCCAAATTTACATATCCCTTACATGAATTTTGTTTTTTAAGACATATTTAACATCTCTAAGGCGTTTGGTTTTAGTACTAGCCCCAGTATCCTTTCGCTAAGAAATTGGGATATATTTGCACAAATAGTATTCAGTTACAACTAAAGAGTTTACGGGTGTACAGCTACCACAAGTTAATTAAAAAACTCTTTACATTGAATGCGATCTATATTATTTCGGCTTTATGCTGCTTTGCATTATATTTTTTTCAAAAAGGCTTTTGCTCGAAAAGAAGTAATTATCCGTACCAAACTTTCAGAGTAATTCAGAACTTAATTATTAAACTATCAGTTTAAAGCAGAACGAAATCAGAAATAGAAACGGCATAAAACCATACAGCCCAAATTTACATATCCCTTACATGAATTTTGTTTTTTAAGACATATTTAACATCTCTAAGGCGCTTGGTTTTAGTACTAGCCCCAGTATCCTTTCGCTAAGAAATTGGGATATATCTAACCACGAAATAACATCAAAACAGTTGGCATTTTAAACTTTTTTTTGTAGAAAAATTAATTTTTACTTTTATTCTGTTCGTCCAATCCCAAATGTAGTTTTGGGATTCAAAACGTTGGGTGATATGTTTTTGCTCAACACTGGTGTCACCTTTTCATACCATGTTTACTTCAATTTTTTTATCCGAAGAAATATCTGACGAATTTTTATCGGGTTGCAGGTTATTTTTAAGAATTTCTATTTATTTTGCTTCCTTAATAAGGTATTGGCCAATAAAAACACCCTAATTGAAAACATTGCTATTAAATATATAGCTCTAGTTTTTACGAATCAATCATGCCTTTGCGTAAGCGAGTACTATCGCTTTGAAATAATTATATGTTGTTTAATTTGGTGACAAAATTTTTCAAACACTATCAGTTTCAGCTTCAGTTAAATGATAGTGTGATATCAGGGAAAAATACGTTGAGCCGGTTCAGTTTTTTTTCTACGGCCTGTAATTGTCGCCAATCCTCCTATAGGAGCTTAATTTTTTTAAAGAGTTCGGCTTGTTTTTTTTCAGTTGTCATAGAAACGTTTATCTAAATTTTCGGATTGTTTCCCAAAAATGTCTGCAGCTTTGATAAAATGATGTAGCAAATATAACTTTTTAAATTTTTTTTCTTTGAATTTTCTTCTCATCAAAAATGGTTGTTTTAAACAGCAGCAGTGTTTTTACTACAGAGGCAACTTAACTGTAAAACAGCGCAGCACTTTTTAATTTGTATAAAAAAAAATCCGATCAGTATATATCGTTTTTAATTGATTTTGACTGTCAAAGAATTCCTCAAACTTTACAGAATGTTATCAATTGAGATGAAAAGAGTACATTTAGATCTAAAGTATTAATTAGATCTCTATAAATTGATTTTTATCATCTATTACAAGTTAAATTTATTTGCACAAATAGTATTCAGTTACAACTAAAGAGTTTACGGGTGTACAGCTACCACAAGTTAATTAAAAAACTCTTTACATTGAGTGCGATCTATATTAATTCGGCTTTATGCTGCTTTGCATTATATTTTTTCAAAAAGACTTTTGCTCGAAAAGAAGTAATTATCCGTACCAAACTTTCAGAGTAATTCAGAACTTAATTATTAAACTATCAGTTTAAAGCAGAACGAAATCAGAAATAGAAACGGCATAAAACCATACAGCCCAAATTTACATATCCCTTACATGAATTTTGTTTTTTAAGACATATTTAACATCTCTAAGGCGTTTGGTTTTAGTACTAGCCCCAGTATCCTTTCGCTAAGAAATTAGGATATATCTAACCACGAAATAACATCAAAACAGTTGGCATTTTAAACTTTTTTTTGTAGAAAAATTAATTTTTACTTTTATTCTGTTCGTCCAATCCCAAATGTAGTTTTGGGATTCAAAACGTTGGGTGATATGTTTTTGCTCAACACTGGTGTCACCTTTTCATACCATGTTTACTTCAATTTTTTTATCCGAAGAAATATCTGACGGATTTTTATCGGGTTGCAGGTTATTTTTAAGAATTTCTATTTATTTTGCTTCCTTAATAAGGTATTGGCCAATAAAAACACCCTAATTGAAAACATTGCTATTAAATATATAGCTCTAGTTTTTACGAATCAATCATGCCTTTGCGTAAGCGAGTACTATCGCTTTGAAATAATTATATGTTGTTTAATTTGGTGACAAAATTTTTCAAACACTATCAGTTTCAGCTTCAGTTAAATGATAGTGTGATATCAGGGAAAAATACGTTGAGCCGGTTCAGTTTTTTTCTACGGCCTGTAATTGTCGCCAATCCTCCTATAGGAGCTTAATTTTTTTAAAGAGTTCGGCTTGTTTTTTTTCAGTTGTCATAGAAACGTTTATCTAAATTTTCGGATTGTTTCCTAAAAATGTCTGCAGCTTTGATAAAATGATGTAGCAGTTATAACTTTTTAAATTTTTTTTCTTTGAATTTTCTTCTCATCAAAAATGGTTGTTTTAAACAGCAGCAGTGTTTTTACTACAGAGGCAACTTAACTGTAAAACAGCGCAGCACTTTTTAATTTGTATAAAAAAAATCCGATCAGTATATATTGTTTTTAATTGATTTTGACTGTCAAAGAATTCCTCAAACTTTACAGAATGTTATCAATTGAGATGAAAAGAGTACATTTAGATCTAAAGTATTAATTAGATCTCTATAAATTGATTTTTATCATCTATTACAAGTTAAATTTATTTGCACAAATAGTATTCAGTTACAACTAAAGAGTTTACGGGTGTACAGCTACCACAAGTTAATTAAAAAACTCTTTACATTGAGTGCGATCTATATTATTTCGGCTTTATGCTGCTTTGCATTATATTTTTTTCAAAAAGACTTTTGCTCGAAAAGAAGTAATTATCCGTACCAAACTTTCAGAGTAATTCAGAACTTAATTATTAAACTTTTCAACAACAATTCAGTACTCATTCAGAGTCTGTTCATGCCACATTTTGCTGATTAGAACCCCAAGCTGGTCTTTATCATTGCTTTCGCTCTCAGGTCCTTAATAAATATCAAGTCATATAATACCTGTCGAAAATGGAATAAAATTAATATATCTTGTTGGTTATTTTCTCAAGTCTCCTTTTCTGATTTTATTTTTTTCACATATTCTTCAAATTTAATAAGAAATGATTGGTCTGAAAGCATATTTTGAATGAATTGGCCAATACTTATGAAAACTTTACTCTTCAAAAACAAAGAGCTATAAATTGCTTCTTGAAAAGCTAATAATATTGAAATTTCATTAGAACAATCTTTTGTTTAAACCGATGTAGTAGGAAAAATTCCAATGTGGGGTTTTTTTAGATTAATGACATAAATATATATTCTAGCCCGTTTGTATTCCTCCTTTGGTTGCTATAGTTGTGTAGTTGCAACTTCTTGGCAATTGATTTGAGAAAGAGTGAAATTTTAGTTTTGGCGGGTTGCTTAATCATCATCGTGACTTCCTGCCTTGAATTCGCAATGTCATTGGGAACATTTTCCTATTACAAGGACACGACGTTATATTTCAAAGATCAACTTGATTTTCATAAGACCTGAACCTGTGTTGGAAACTGAAATTTTTTGTTGGTCTTGTAAGATCAGTTGAAAATGGAGTTAGCTCACGTTGCCAGAAACCGGAGCCAAAAAAGCATTAAAAACTACGGAGAGAAAACCCGTGTTAGGCCGCCGACCGGACGCACGAACAAGCCGTAAGCAGTTTCCACCTCGACGATTCGTTCTTCGCCATCTTTTCCAGGGGATATGTCCAGGACTCTTTCATGGTGCTAATTACCTCTCGGTGTTAGATCCTTCAAAACCCAGACGACATCTCATATTTTCAAGGGAAGTTGATTGCTGTCTGGACATTTCCATCTCTTGAACAGCGTCGGCAGGTGCTCCTTTATCAAGCGCAATCAAACGTGGCTGATCAACTGCATAAAGTGCTTCTTGTTCTTGAAACTAGCTGGTTTTTTATTTCCAAAGTCTCCAGGTTGCAGTGAACTGCACCGGCGTTAAATAAGAAATTGATTCTGAGTTAGTGGCTTTTCGTTGTTGGGCTGATCTGCACGTTCTTTAACGGCCTCGATTTGAGGATTCTTTCAACCTCAACCATTATTGTCTGGAATGTGTTTAGAGGGAGAGACGTTTAGATCCTATAATGATCAAGCGCGTCCGTTTGGCGCTCTGGGTTACCACAAATGAGTTCTGGGTTACCAACATATATTCTAATCTCATTGGTTTCCTCCTTTGGTTGCTATAGTTGTGTAGTTGCCACTTCATGGCAATTGCTTGGATAAAAAGTGATAAAATGTATTAGAAAATTCTATATCTTTCATTGGTTACAGGGTATCAAATGCTGTCCATCTATAGAGTACATTTGAATAGTTTTAAGACTGTTTTTTTTTCAAAAAGGAGAAAAGTTTAAGGACATCTGAAGGCAAGTTAGAGTTTGACGAAACCCACACGTAATCAGAAACAAGGATAGAATTGGATAAACTGGCTATTCATCGTCGGTTGCGTAGTATTCCATAATTTCATCATCATCATCATCATCATCATCATCATCATCATCATCATCATCATCATCATCATCATCATCATCATCATCATCACCATCATCATCATCATCATCATCATCATCATCATCATCATCATCATCATCATCATCATCATCATCATCATCATCATCATCATCATCATCATCATCATCATCATCATCATCATCATCATCATCATCATCATCATCATCATCATCATCATCATCACCATCATCATCATCATCAGCAGCATCATCATCATCATCAACATCTTTTTGATTTCCTGACAGGGAACATGATTTCCTGTCTTGAATTCCCAATGTCGTTTAGAAAATGCTCCTAGAAGACGGGAACGGTGTTAAAGTTTGAATATTATCCTGATTGCTATCAGACTTGAATTTGTGTTAAAATTTGAAATTTTGTTTGACTTGTAAATCAAGTTGAAAATGGAGGTAGCTTGCAATGCCTGAAACCAGAGGTAAAAAAAGCATTCAAAAACTATGGAGATAAAACCCGTGTGGGGCCGGCAACCGGACGAAAGAACGAGCTGTAAGCCGTTTTCACCTTGACGACTCGTACTTCGACTCGCAGTAGTTTTAAGCTATATTTGTTACAAATGACAAATGTGGAAAATTAATTCAAAATTTGATTTTGCAAGTGTGGTGACCTCTGGTGACTTTTTTCTCTGGTGACTTTTTTCTCTGGTGACCTCTGCAACCAAAACTGTTGACGTCTGTCTTGGGGGGCTTTTCTTCGTTTAGTTTTGTTTCAATTTCCTTTTCTGAATGGGGGCAACTTGGTGCTGTTTTCATTGTCTTTGGGGAGTGATGTCATCCTCTTTGTTTAAAAAATTCCGTTTCAGAAGGTAGACAATGTTTTCTTAATAACGGAGGTAGATCTCCAAAATTATCTTATAAACATATATTCTAGTCTGTTTAGTTTCCTCCATTGGTTGCTATAGTTGTTTAGTCGCAACCTCTTGCCAATTGTTTCGAGAAAGAGCGAAATTTATAGTTTTGGCGGGTTGCAAAATCACCATCATCACAATCATCATGATTTCCTGTCTTGAATTCCAATGTCATTGGGAACATTCAAGAATTTTGCAAAGGACCGACATCAAGTTGTTTCACCAAAGTGGAATATACCTGCAAAGTTGCGATTCCTTTTTCCGACTGAATTTATTGGCATTCTGCTTCAAAACTTAGATAAAAAACCGATGTGAAGTTTTTTATGTAGGTGTGCTGTGTTGAGAAAAATATCTGATTTTCATTCTAATTCCCGCGCCTATTCAAAAATGCGTTCTAAATTTTCCTCTGATTCAGAGAAATTCAGAGAACACGGTTTCTTAATTTTTCTCTGATTCAGAGAAGTTTCAGAATCAATAAAAAACTTCTGAAAACCTTCTGAATCAGTAGTGAAAGTTAATGCTGCTCTGAAATGTATTGAATAAGTTCTGATGCTGACTTAATGTGAGCAAGAAAGTAATAGAATTTATGATAACGCATTATGTGATCAATTTTTTCCCATAAGGAAGTGCAATAATGTGTTTTTTATGGAATTTTATTGTTTACATCATGAGCTGTTTTATGTCACAAAAAGTTCTCAGAAAAGTTCTCATGAAATATAATATGAAATACGAATTGAAATCAAAACTTTATTAATCATTTAACTATTTTGAATTCTATCAGTTGCTAACCTTATTTCTGTTGGGAGGAATACTTAAGTTGTAGAAAAAGTGTCTGTTGACAGCTAACAACACACCACTGGACATTTTAGATTATATAGGTATATCTGATTAAAAAAAACGGTAAAGGAACTCATCTCTTCAAAAGCTCAACAAACGTTCTTCAAAAATGAGGTTCCAGAAATTTATTTTATTGATGGATAAATAAATTAGTCAATAAAAATCTTGAGATTGATCTGCACGAATTTTCCCCTAAAATTGGATCTCAACGAATAAATCTCAAAGATATTGACCAGATTGACATTTGAGTTTGAAGATTTTGAAAGAGCTGGAATCACTGAAGTTAGCCATAAAAATTCAAAAAAGGTTTCCCAGATCGAGAAGTCAGAAGCTGTAAGCGGATATTTTTGAAAGAAATCCTCTGAATTTGCGGAAATTATGTATGATTTGTGCTGATTGCAATGAAAATTGAAAAATAGGCACTGAATCCGATCAAATAAAATTTTTCAGCGCAAACTCAGCACAATTCTTACAAAAAATCGGCACTTGATTCATCATCTGTCTGACAAATTTTCAAATTTTCAGCATTTGTGAAAAGATCAAATTCAGTGGATTCAGCAACTTTCTTACAAACTTTCAACACTTCTCTCGCAAAGCTTCTCAGAATTTTTCTTTCATATATATTCAGCACTTGTAAAAATTTTAGATTCACGGATAGAGCGCTTTTCATACATATTTTCAACACCTCCCTTGCAAAAAGTCAGAAGCTTCTCAGCACCCTTCTTACTTATTTTCAGCACTTATGAAAGTTTTAGATTCTGCGGACTCGGCGACTCTCATACAAAAATTTCAACACCTCTAATGCAACACTTCAGCAGCTTCTCATCATTTTTCTTACATTTTTTCAACACATGTGAAACTTTTAATTCCATCGGATTCAGTGCGCCTCTTAAATAAATTCGAAATATCTCTTGCAAAACTTCAGCAGCTTCTCAGCAACTTTCCTGCATATTTTAGTGACACCACAGATGTCAACCTACCGCCATTGACCCAAGTTGAAGGATCACCTATCCTCCAAACGTCGAGCCAACAGAGTACAACCTCATTATATTGGATGTCGACGATACTTTTCCCTCGCCTCTTACACCATTGGTACTAGATCCCCCAATGCCCGAACCAATGTGCGAGATGCAGACCCTGGTTCATTAATCTTCTCGGGATCAGCACGGATTATGGCATCCATGTTCCCAAACGGATCTTTTACGTCTCAACTCCCTAGGAGCATACACTGAAGCCCTCTTTCAATTCCTGTACCATTGGACACATGGAAAACGATTATATGAACGAAGGCCGTAACATAAACCTCAAAAACAAAAACCTCAAAAACCTCAAAAACAAAAACCTCAAAAACGAAGGCCGTAACAAAAACGATCGCCAATATAATTATTTAAAAACGGTGTTCACGAGGGACACGACGCTTTATCGCGTTTACGAGAAATATGACCCGTTTTACTTGCAATTTTTTTTGATTTTCACACAGATGGATCTCAACAACCAGTCACACAAGTTCAACTGCTCAAAGATGTTGCATGCGATCCACAATTACCTTAGTGTGCAGGATCCCTTCCACATTACTAACCCGCTCAAGCAAAATAATTCGCGACTTCAATATGTCAATACGAAGATAAGATTTCCGTATTACCTGAACTACTCTTACATCATCGACCTTCTGTGTGTAGAAGGAGGGTTCACGAAGTGTATGTACGGCCATTCCTTCAACCTCCTCTACAGGTTTTGGATAGAAGATGAGTCGGTGATTAAGGAGCCATCCCAAGAGTAATTGGATAATTTAAAGCATCTTCTTTCAATGCAACAGCATTGCAACGGCGACCTTTATACAAAGGCTCTTGCTGCTTGTTTGGCACGCGACAACAACTTCCTCGAAGTTTTGCGGGATCCTCACAACAGGGCCTGAATTGTGAATTCGAGGACCGCTGATGGGCACAGTCCCACCCCCAGGGTCCTTGTCCCAATAATTTCGACACAGCGCTCGCAAAACTCAAAATAAAATTGTTCTTTGTATTTTCGTATGTTGGATTATTTCTTCCTTATTTCTTTCTCTTATCTGTATTCATTTCCCTTTGTACAAATTGAAGATAAAGAACATTTCCTTTTTTTCTTTTCTCTGGTCGGAACTTTCTTGGAAGGACTTAATCTTAGAAAGATTAAAGGTTTAAGTAGCTCACAGTAGCTGATGATAATTTTTAATCAGAAGGTAAGCTAGTAACTCCGATCGGAGCAAAATCGTAGTGAAAAGGAGATCAATTGAAATCTCTTTGAACAACCGACATAGACTACAGGATACAGCTTTCCACCCTTACTGGTTCGGCCCTTACTGGTCACTGAATTGACTAGACATGGACCTCAGACGACGACACAAGTTAACGACTCCATCATTCAACGCGGATGACACATTCAGCATACTCCAGCTACATTCTACAAATTTCGAAAAAACACTCTTAACCACGGATGGATGTAGCACATGATGCTAAATACACACCTCCAACCAATCAGAGACTGAGAAAACCCTATTCTCTTTTTTAGTGCGTGCTTGCTTGACTTCAGTCAGTCTAAAAGAGTAGATAGTTACACTACATGTACATTTTAAACCTTGACTCCGGTGATATAAATCTTATACACCGTTACAATTGAAGTACATCTTCAGTGTTTTACAGAGTCGGTTAGTCTGAGAAAACAAGTTAAGTCGGGCAGAAATAAGTAGCCCTAACTCTTTATATTTTCAGCCTGTAAAAGGAGCCCATAAAGGGTCCGCCTTATTGTAGCGCATTGCTAGTAGGGAGTTTAATTGGTAGACATAATTTTTAGCATAATAGGGAGTTTTTATCATAAATCGTTGCCTGAACTAAATACAATATTAAATTTATGCTGATTAGGCAGGAGAAGTTGACACCGGCTCAACAAATGTCTGATGAAACACGGTGCTGTAGGAAAAAAACATGACAATTACTCTGATTAGAGCCCCTTTGATCAGTGACTGCCTGATGATAGAAAACTCTGATTTTCACTCTGTGACATTAACATTGTTGGAATAGGCGGTCGCTGAAAGCTCGACTGAATGCTTTTAGCTAAAAGCTCGACTGAATGCTTTTAGCTAAAAGCTCGACTGAGATTTCTTTGCTGGGCGCATCAATACTATGTCAGATTTCCTGGTTTTGGTTTCTACTATTCCTTCTGCTTATTCTCTCTGATTATGTCATTTTTACTCTGACCGATTGATTTTAAGTTTTGTATGCAAATAAATCATTACAGTTAAAATTTACCACAAGTTTCATTATCTCCAGCAACTTAGATTTGACTTTTTGTTGTCTTATTATGACCACCCATGGTAATTGGGACTATGTGAGGGGAGGGGTTTGTTTTTTTTTCATGTCGGCTTGTAGTTTCTGCGTTTTTGATTTCTTGTTTATCTTAAGGCTCCGACGATGAAGAGACGGCACAACCCGCAACTGACAAAGAGACACCGGAGACGTCCCACGAGATGGACAAGACCATATCCGGGGCCAAAGAGACAGCGCCTGAGGAACCAGACATGACCCCCGAGTTCCAGAAACGCACGCCCAATGATCAAGCCACAACCGGTATTATGGAGAAAACAATTTGTAGCCATGATACCACACCTGTGGCCAAGGAAGAGACGCCCGAAGCCCAAGGGAAGAAAAAGAGTTTTTGGAAAATTTTGTTTGCAAGGAGCAATACAAAGGGGGAAGACCACGAACAGCTATTTTGATTTTCTACATTGATGTTTCGCATTAATCTACTTTAGCTCTGTGAATTCATAATCGGATTTTGTACATTTACGTTTCCTTTTATATCTTTGGCATGTATGCTGGTTTTTCTCAGCGGTAACCAAACATTTAACAGAACAGTTAAAATTGTGATGAGATTCAACCTCCTCCTCAGATTTAGACCTCGACTTATGAAAAAAGTGCTAAAAAAATCGACAATTCTCAGTCGAAAAGTTGTAAGAAAGGACCGTGCTCGACCAAAATAATAACTTCGACAAGCAGCTGGACTTTAGCCTGACACAAACTATCCCCGCTGGACTTTTGCTCGACCCAGATTTTCATGCTCGACATTTGTTCGAATGAAAATACTGAGTTAAAAAAATTGTGTCGATCTTTGTTCAACCATGAGTCGAAAAAAAGTCTTTTCATGAGTCTACATTTTTATACCACGAACGAATCTTCAGCTCTATTGCTTACTAATATTTATAACGTAGTCAGCGGTTAAACTCTTTCATATACTGCAAGTCTGAAGTACTACTAATCGATCAAAAATATGCGTTTTTTCTTTAAAAATGATAAATCATAATTATGGAAGGCAAAACAACTAAAAACAGTTTAACCAGTTAGTTCCATTCAATCAAGTAATGTGACAATTTAGTGCAGCCGCGATAACTGCTTTATCTAAGTAACTAATAAGGCAACAAATCTTAATTTATCAATAAAATTGATCAAGAACAAAGAAATTATCACGTGATTATCACCACATCTAAGTGACTATGAAGATATTTTTTAGGTTATTCCTTAACCAATAAGTAATTCAACTTATGCTTAGCACAGCAAAAAAGGAGAATTGGTCATGAGGCACGTTCATGCCAGTTAGGCTTAGTTGGAAATCGGTTAATTGATACCCCTAGGTCGCTCAAAGTGTTACTTTAATGATTTTAGCTGTTTAGCATTTTAAAGTTTTTTTTGTAAATCCACTTTCGGATCAAACTTTTTGAAAAATTTGTCAAGTGAAAAAACAAACCTATGGCGCATTTTATTCGGCAATGGTCTTTTCAGGAAAACTGGGTTTATCGAGAACCTTACTTTAAATCTGTAAAAATCATATGTCCTTGTGTTAATGAATAACAAAAGTGCAACTGACATTGAGAAAACCTCAGTTCTAATGTGATTGAAAATTATTTGAATTGTAGTTGAAGCTTTGCGGGTGGTTCTGCCCGCTTCGAATTTCCACTAAGCGACTTTTGCACGCTTCGAACTATGAATAGAAGTTAGATGTTATTTTGTTAGACGTTAGATGACAGAATTTAGATGTTGTGTTTCATTTGGTTCCGATTTGGAGCCTGCTTTTATACCTAATGCTCTGATCGTTTCTCCTATAACATCTAAACAAAAAATGAGATCTTTTTGTTTTGATTTGGAAAGAGTTTTTTTAGCCTGGTCATTTACTTAGTGTTGTGCTCAATTCTCCTCTAACTTTTTCGTAACTCCGCCGCTGCCAATCCTACATCCGGAATGAAAAAGGAGGAAGGTGTCATAACCAGAGCATACTTCAAAGACACCAAAAAACTGGTTAAAAATTCAGCTGGAGAATTTTTCCGATACTTTTGATTATCTTTTATAAATCAGCGCTCGCAAAACAAAAAACGAAGAAAAGCCTTTGTTCTTCAACAAATAACGGGGAAAAGTGTGTAAAGAGTGTAAAAATAAAATTTTTACAACGTTAGTGCCCCGCTTAATAAGGGTGGACTTACATAAATTGTTATTTACGGTTTGTCCACCCTTTGTCCACCCTTATTAAGCGGGTCACTAACGGTGTAAAAATCTTATTTTTACAATCTTTACACTCTTTTCCGCGTTATTTTTGGGTAAAATCTTAGGGCCGGATTGAAATAGTCTCCTTAGTTTTTTTTCTGAATTCCAAGACAAAATTTGCTGATGAATTTATCAAAACTACAACAGGTTAAACAATGCGCTAACTTGCTACTAACTCCAGTGAAAAAAAAACCGCCAGGTGGCCAAACAACAAAATTAGACCCCAGAGATTTCCTTACTGCATTCACCTTGGTTGTTGAGCTATTGGGGAAAACATCAACATCTTTAGAGTAACAACGAACACATGGATGTTTTTGTGCTAGGAATGAGAGACTGAGTGGCGCTCAAGATAATCTTCGATAGCCTGATAAGAAATGGTTTTCCTATTCAATTTGGGTTATGTCTCACTCTTATAATTTCCTCAAGTATTTTAGCAAGTGCTCTATTCTTCGCTTCTCCCTGGTAGCTGAGTACAGTTGTTTGGTCAAATAAACCAACTGCTTTTGTAGTTATCTTTCTGCAACGCAATTTAAAATGAGTTCTCCTGTAGCTGCAATAGGATTAACAACTGATTCAATTCTTTTCAGCGCTATTGAAGAGGCAGTACAAAACGTTGCTGCAGCAAAACTGGGAGCTGCTTTCTGTTAGCTGAGTTGAAGAATTTTTCACTGATGTCACTGACCACTCTGCTTGATGTTAGATTGGACATCTGATTGGTTGCACAAGATTAAACATCTAACTGCTGCTGTAAAAACGTTTGTGGCGTTTTATAGTCCTCTACATGCACAGGGCAATATTAGTAGTATATAGGTGCGCGACAGTCCCGGGGGGGGGGGGGGGTGAAGACCCCATGTAAGATTGGTTATAGCGGCTTTGACCGCTAAGGGTCTTCCCTAATGTATTAAGATTAGGGATAGAATCTAGGGGCGCCTACATGTATTAGGTTGCATGTATTAGGATTAGGAATAGAATCTCCATGTATTAAGATTAAGAATAGAATCTCCATGTATTAAGATTAGGTATAGCCGCCATGTATTAAGATTGGGTATAGCCGCCATGTATTAAGATTAGTTATAGCGGTCGACATGTTTTAAGATTAGTTATAGCGGTCGACATGTATTAAGATTAGTTATAGCGGTCGACATGTATTAAAATTAGTTATAGCGGTCGACATGTATTAAGATTAGTTATAGCGGTCGACACGTATTAAGATTAGTTATAGCGGTCGACATGTTTTAAGATTATTAATATCCGCTGACATATATTAAGATTAGGGGTATTTTTTTGAAAAATTGTTAAGATTTTTGTACGTTTTTACGCCGTTTTTTCAATAATTTCTAAATACTCTCTTCTGATTGGTTAAAAATGACAGCTTTTTTTAAACAAATTGAATTGAAAAAGTTATAAATAACAGACACAGTATAAATTATGCACATCAAACTACAAAATCACTCGAACATTTACATTAAATAGGTATAAATCGTGAAATAAGTGAAAACCGAGGTACATTTAGCCGAGTGGGTCAATAAAGTCGACAAAAAGGAAAAACTTGTGTAGCTAACTGAGTAAAAGTTACAATTGTTAAAAACTAATGTCGACTTTATTGGGAACCAGCTTAGTGTATACCCAGTAATCAAATTTACATACAATTACTAATAAAATTTAGTACATGCACATCATGAACATTGTTCAAGTTTGTTTGTAAAATTTTCAATAGATGAAAAGCCGCATAAATAGTGTAGAACCCACACAAGTTTTCCATTTTCTGGAGTGGTCTGTGTATCATTTTCTGATATTTTTTATTCAAAAATTTGTAATGTGTGACTGATCGTGCTAGAGAATCCGCATAGTAATAGTTCCTATTGAGGCGACCAATCATTATCCAATGTTCACCAACCTCACTGCTCCGGGAAGTGTTGATGATTGCAAAAGTAAATTTGGGTAAATTTGGGACAAAATCTGCTGGAAAGGATCCAATATACCGGAATTTAGGCTCTGGAATACGTTCAATAATGTCACGAAGTGAGGTGTTATCCATGACAAATAAGTTTTCTTTTCTTTATCTTCCAAGCTCCGTTTGTACAAGGATTCCTGACAGAGCAATCAAGTTGAAAACTTTCGTTCTGTTGAGAGAAGCAACAATCTTTGGATTTTGTGATTTTGTCAACCGTTTCGTCCTGGGTGCTGGAATGAAACAAAACAATAATTATGAAAAGTCCAAGGAAAATTAGCAAAGGAATAAAAATATATATATTTGAAGTTAGTCTACCCCAGTTCATATCCCTTAGTTAATTAACAATTGATGTAGAGAACAACAGCTAGATAGAGAAGTTAAGCCTACAAATGTTCCAACAAAGTACATAAAATCGAAAAAATGATGAAAAATTGTTAGATAATTTTAGCAACAGTCCCAAACTGATCAATTTTAACAGTGGACATCCTTTCTCCCAGAACAATGATTTCTGTCACGTTTCTTAGCGAACGATCGAAAAACATTTTCAATTGAATACTTTCACCGCTGAGTTCAGGATAATGAATATTTTCGCCAGCATCTTGAAGTGAAGTGAGATCGAATACTATTATGTAGTGGTTCCGAAACTGACGATGTGTTAACGCAGGAATTTCCTCGTATAAATTCGTTGCTTTCATTGTTGTTACGTATGCTCTACAGTCATTAGTTGTATCAAGTGATACTATAGCTCTACCTCCGCGAACAATTCTAAGTTCTCGCAAACAAAATTTCTGATAATGGAAAGGATTTTCTTGAAAATGTCCCGTGAATGCCGAATTGGTGTTCATCGCAATAGCTACTCTTCTGATTGGAGCATTGTTGAAAAAATTTTCCTGAATAAACTGGTTCTGTGCTGAGGGAATAAAAAATGTACGTGCAATGTTTTCCATAAAGTTGTAACAAGTAGGTTGATGGGTTAATTGGTATTTGATAATCTGGTGATACACTTCGTTAACAACCACGCGTCGTGTAAATAAGGAACAGCCAAGAACCTTAAGGGAAACGTGAGGATTGTAGGAAATCATGTAAAAATTAGGTCGTGCACGAATCAATTTCAATCTTACTTTTGTATTTGGAAGCAGTAACTTTTCACATTGGAACAAGTCAATAGCTAATTTACCGTAGAAAGTGCTTTCATTTTTCATCAGAAGTTCTTCCTCTCGGTCTATAAACGGCCCTTCTCATAATCAATAGGTTTTTTTTCAAAATCGTATCCATGACAAGCCAAAATACCTTGATTATTTCTCGTTGAAGCATTAAATTCATTGGAAATTAAAGCCTTGTGTCCATAGAGATCATTTGAGTTGTACACTTGTTGATTGTTCAGATACTCTTCACAGTTGGAGAAGAGTGCGTGTAAAATATTGTTGACGTGAGTTAGATAATGTAAATCGTCATCTGTGAAAGACATACCCATCTTTTTTCATAAAGTCATCAAACATTCTTCCCTTTTGAAGTCCAACTTTGATTTGAAGGTGGATATCTCTCATATCAAGATAGATGCTTTTATCTGTTTCAAATTCAATTTCAATGCTGCCTTCAACCAGTGAAGTACTAGGATAAACTTCTTGAACATGAGAAGACTCAATTGGTTCCAAAAGAGGAATTTTGTCAAAAATCTCCAAGCAAGAGTTTGTAAAGTGTCCATATCGAAAATTGGAATCGTTTGTTGATCTAGAATTCATTTTAGATTAGCAAATATATCTTTTCTTGTTCGACGACGTCGACTGATTTTTGGAGGTGATCTACGAATAATGAGATGCTTTCTTGTTTTTCCTGCACCTACGTAAAGTTTTCTTTCCAACATCAGCAGCAACAGATTTGACTTTTTTCTTCCCAGTCAAAACAATTCCAATTTCAGGAGCAGCCATTTCAATTAAATCAACTCCCACTCTTTTTGCTGCTGGGACAACATATCGTCTCAAAAACGGAATTGCTGTCCTCCCAATTGTTTGCGCTAAAGCTCCAAATGCCCTACCCCTTTGTCTGGCATATCCGCGAAAGTACGGTAAATCACTATCAGCAACCATTTTTTACAGTCTTAATTCTAAAAATGATTTTCAGAAGTTTTTCTAAACATTAGTACTGCTCTAGTTAATCCAACAGAGTTGAAAGGTACTTTTTCACCATAAGATTCTCGGAGCTCTAATTTTATGCTGTGGAATGAATTTTTCAGAATCTTTTTAAATTTTAGGTTGGGAAAATTTTGATAATTCATGTATTGCCCAGTTGAGATGATGTCTCCATTCTTGACCTTTGATATAAAAGGAATACATCGTAAAAAAAAAGCAGCTTTTGTATCACCCACAATGTTGTATTCAACAATATCACTATACATCATCAAGGTATGTATTTGTACAATGTCATATGGGAACTTGGGAAAACGTGGACCAGCACCGCTCATGAAAACCCCCATCCCATAAACAGCCTCTTCACATCCAAAGACATGACAAAGATCAGCACTAAAAAAAAACAAGTAAAGAATTCTTCTTGGGAAGACTCAAAGAAATTGGCTGTTTAATTTTGTTAGCGTGTAATCTGATTGGTTTTTTCATACTTTTCTCGTTCCTGAACATTTTTGTTCATTTCGTTTACAATATCAGAGATCGAAGGATACAGACCTGTATCAAGTGTGTAATAGTCTGATGGTTTTGTATTCGGTGTTGCTTCGTCTAGATAGAAAAATTTCTCTTCCGTGATGTTTTGGTACAAAGAAGGATAAGATAGTTCTGTAATTGCAACCTCCCATTCTCCTTCGCGATTTATTTGTTCCGGAAAAAACTTTGTAAAAGAACTTAATGTTTTATTTGGGTAACAATCAAAGGAAGCATTCGAAACCAACTCTACAGTAAAAAAACTCATCTCTAAATGATACACTTTGCAAGCTCTTGTTCATAAAATTTGCCTAAAATTTCATAACCTTGTTCTCCGTGAAGGTTATAGGTTGGTGGTTTTAAAGTAGCAATTTTAACAATTTGAAGAATTTGACTTGTGAATTGAGACTTGTAACCTTTTCTAAATGGGATATCGTACTTGGAGATTCGAACTTTGTCTCCAATTTTGAAGCGTTGTTTTTGTACTCAATAATAGGGTTTTTGTAAACAAATTGACAAAAAATCTGAATTTTAAACGTTTTTGGGGGATTTACCTATAGATTTGTCAACTATTCTGTTCAAAGTGTTAACAAAAGTATCCATTTTGTGAACGTATTTATCACCGTTTTCCTCCATGTAGCGATAAATGATGTTTTTTAAAGATCAAATTGCTCTTTCTGCTATAGCAGCTTTTGTTTCACTTCTCGTAGAGTAGATTTTGATGTCTCTACTCTTGCAAAATTTTGAATTCTCCCCCGAACTCAGTACCTTGGTCAACCCAAACTCTATCAGGTTTAGTGTTCTTCCTTAACATTTTTTTAAAGGCAGCTACAGCATCAGAGGCATATTTTGACTTCATTGATTGAACACGGACCAGGCGAGAAAAGACGTCAACACATATCAATAAGTATTTCACGCCGTTATTAAATTCAGACAATTTATCCATAAAAGCCAAATCAAGACACCAGATCTCATTGATACGTATTGCAAAAGCAGGTAATCTTTTGAAATGTCGAATTGCTTGTCTAAATTTAGTATAAGAATTCTTTCTATATAAAAAATCAGTAACCTTCTTCTTTGACAACCCGCTGGCTTTGTGAAGGTTTTGAACTGATCCATATGCGGCTTTTCCTTCTCTGTACAACCTCTGTAGCTTAACTTTTTCAGAACTGGAGAGGGATCCAGCTTCCTCGTTCTTTGCTTTTGGCATCTTTGTTTATAATTTCATGTGGATTTAAGCCAATTGCGTCAAGAATTGTGTAAAAATATCGGGACAATCGACGTTTTCCCTCTTCAAAGCGTATACGAAATCGACAAATGCCACATTTGTATCTGTTCCGTCTAACAAAATGGAGTCAGATAGGGATAGCTTAATGCGAGGTGAATTTAAAATTTCATTGATAAGTGATTCGTTGCTGGAAGACTTCGTTTTAGCGTTAACTTTTCTATAAACAGTTTCCAAATTTTTTGGATCCGAATCCTGATTTTCGTTATATTTGTCCAATCTTTGAGGTGATAACCTGATTTTCTGATCATAAAGTTGTTGAGGAATCAAAACAAATTGAACCATTTCAAGTGAGACGATTAATGATTGACGGAGTTAAAATTGATATAAGACTGATCCCTTTTTTGGAACTCAGGATCTCTCTTCTTTTACTGAGACTTGTTCTTTTTAAAATAAGAAGATGAATTTCTTCTCTGAACTTTAAAACTTCTTGTTTTTGAATTTCTCTTAGCTCTCCTCTTAGAAGGTTTACTATGCACTCGTTTAGAAACTGGTTGAAGTCTTTGGGACAATTTTTGAGAAAAGTTATTTTGAAGCTCTGGAAATTTTTCTGGAACGCGATCAGAGTAGAGAAATGTTGTGTGCTCATCGTTCGAAAATGTAATGTGTTGCCTGCTTTGAGGTAGAAAAAATAAAGATGGCGTTGAACCACTGTTAGTACAGTATCTTAGAGAGTCGACTGTTTTTGGAGTCAAGTCAATAAGTAAATGACCAGGGAACTGAAGTTGCTGTGGTATACCAGTCTTTTAGTTGAGATCCCAATCCCAACTGTTGACTGAGCGTGTTTATTTGTAAGACGTCTCTGGGTAATTTGAATAAAACAATATGGGTGTTCTGTAGTTCAATATCATTTCCTAGTCGGCTTTGATGAAAGAAATTGTGCTTTATGTACACTGTACTTAAACTTTTATGTCTACCAGCAGTAGCTATTTTCACAAGTTCTTTCGAACTAGAAATTTCTTCACAAGAGTCATCAAAAATAAGTAAACACTTTGTTTCATTATTAGGTAAATTTTGTATCAACTCAAAATCAACACCTTGAACGAACTCAATTTTTTTTATATTTTTTGACATTAGTCCGTAAAGAGATTGATAGTGTTGATAAAAATAGTAAATTTTGTCAAATTCTGGTTGAAAAGTTCCAAAAACTAACCAATCATGGATGAGATGGGTTTTCCCAGATCCACTTGGTCCAACCAGTGAAATAAAAACTCGTTCTTTCGTGGAAACTATTTTGTTCATAAATTTGGGGAATGTAAAATATATGCAACTGTAATCGACAAAATGGCGATTCGAACTGTTGTCTCCTCACAAGTCTCAGCTAATGTAATTCTTACAATACAACAAGCTAAAATCAATAGTAAGACAAAAAACGGACAACAAAACTACTAAAGACCGGTTACACGTCTGTCCAAAACATTTCCAAGATTGACGTTCTTGATTAATGTCATCAAAGACAAAATTACCTAATTGAAGCCCCTTATCAGTGTGATCAGTCATTTATACGCTATCTTCTTCCCTAGGGATAAAGGAACTGTGCAACTGAATTAAAACGTAACCAACAAAAAAATGCCAAAAATTAATAAAAAGATAACTGAACTAAACAAAACACACAACCAAAATATTGTTCCGTCAAAGAAATCAGTGCGAAAAAGCATCAAAATTGAAAAAAGTATCAAAGTTAGTAGCAAGACTATGAAAGATTAATAAAGTACGGGAACACAGTATTTTTTGAAATTTTTTGAACAACTCATTCTTTTATACTAATTTCAGAGGAAAAAAATTACAAAGGAAAATGATAAATTACAATCACAAATACAAACATTAAATATTATCAAAAAAAATTAAAGTCCATATCCCATAAAGGTAAACCTTCTTTTCTGCACACTGAAGAGTCTTCTTGTGTTAATAGGGGTAGTTGCTGCAATTCCATTCAGCATCATCAATTTCTAATAGTTTGGAAGCCTTCGGACAACCAAGATCATCAAGATTTTCCACATCTTTACACAAGTAGGGTGATAAAATTTTGCATTTTTCAAGTCCTTTAGCAAAGTACTCTGTTGTTGGTGAGCAATGTTGATGTATAATAAAAAGCCAGCTCAGAATAATCGAGCTTTCCATGGTTCCAATTTATACCGTGCATATTTTTTGTATTCCATTTTGCTTGAAAAGTCGGCTTGTAGTCTTTAGGTGGGAGAGAACTGTATCCAAGTACAATTCCGTCCTTAAAGATTCCCAACTCTTTGACAATTTTTCCTTGTAAGCATTCAATATCTAGTACAACGAGAGGCATTCTTTCTTCTGTGATGATTTTTCAAAAAATGATCAACAGTCTAGCATTTTGAAAATACGTGGATGACAAATTTTTATAAAGACACAAAAAAAGAGACCAGTAATGTGACCCAAGAGACAAGAGCTCGGAAATTGAGGTAACTTGTAACAATAACCCGGTCCTTGGTTTGTAGTTGCTTTAAACGCTCCAGCAGAATCGTGTAAAATTGCATGTAAACGAAACACTTTCGACCTTGCTAGGAAAAAGTCCAGAATTGAATTACCGTAACCAATAAGTCCTCCGTGGGGGAAGTTTTGGTCAATTTCCTCCAAATTAATGTTTTGATCCCAAATTTTACACGCAGCCAGGAAACAGTTTTTTCGTTTTTCGTTGTTGGGAAACATTGGAAAAATACTACTGTAACAATTAAAAATATTTAGAAGTGTGACAATATCAATCAATTTTTTTCTTTATTTATCTAATGTGATACTAGTCTTTTTGAAAGTCTACATAAGAAACAAGGTCAGGAAGATGTTCCAATAATTTTTTGTATTCCTCCGTTTTTAGTTCAATCTTTGTCAAAAAACTCCATTGAACTCCGTTCCAACGACGTTGTGAAATGGAAATTTTGTGTTTATCAGATTGATATATTAAAGTAGTGCGTCGTAATCCGTTATGAATAACCCACTTTAGTTCTGAAAAATGGGACTCACTGTCAAGTTTATCAATTTTGGGAAAATTTAGAGCTTCAAGAACTGTATAAGAAGACTTTTTTAGTTCTTAGTGAAGACTAACGTGGAATACTTTTGATTTATTTCTTAGACTCAAAAGAAATATTTCTGGAGGAACCAATATTCCAACTCATTTTCAGTTTGAAAAAAAGAAAAATGATTCAAATAATATGAATTAAAAAGACAAATACATTATAAAATTACACATTTATTGAAATGTACATTGTTGAATATTAGAAAAGTCCTTCAGATTTTCTATCAACTCCTTGAATTCATCCAGAGTGTAGCTGACATAAGTCACCTGTTTGAACTCGCTGTTCTCCTTTCTACAAAAACCGAATTTGTACATAAGTTGAAGCTGGGTTGTCCTTGATGTATTTGAGGAAAGTAACATAGAGTCTGCGGTTTCGTCCAATGCTAATCTCTCTCACTTTGTGACACTGTTCTAGCACGTGTTCCATGCCTATATTTTTGTCGAATTGAGATTGGTTTTCTCACATCTCCAGTTCTCCATTGAGAAGATCCTCCCTGAGGAAGCAGAATTTCTTAAACTCATAGTCTCCAATTCGCAGTTGCTGGTACTTTTCAAAAGTCCCAGAATTGTCTTTTCTAAAGACTTGGAAGGTTGGTTCAGTATAAATTTGTCCGTTTCTTGAAATCTGGGACATAGTAAATCTCCCAAATTTTTTTGAATTTGATCCAAAGTCCATATAAAAAGGAAACGAATCAGTCCCTGGTTTTGGTGAGGATTGAGTGTACATTGAAGGAGCACTCGGAAGAAAGGGTGATACTATAGAGAGAGAAATTTCAACAACTTGAGCTGAGAGTGAAACAGAAAGTAAATGATTTGTATTTGTACGCAATTCCCCTCAATTACTTAAAATTTCCTTTCATGGTAATGACGGAATGTATACCCATAAAAGGCATGCCAAATGACGTTATTTCCTTATAGGGTGATCTATTCGGAAATCTTGAGGTTCGCAAATTTTTTAACCAGAATTTCAAACGGATCCTGTTGTTTAGCTCGTCTGTGTTGCATTAAAGAAAAATAGTGCTTGAAATATTTTGAACAAGTATAACAACGAATTCTTTTAGTCTTCTGTTTCTTGAACTGCATCATTATGAAAATGATTTTTTAGCTTTTTATGGAAACAGAAATTGCAACCTCTAAAAATAGAAAATTACGTTACCGTACTTTTTGTTTCCACATATAGGTTCTATTCTGTTATCCCGATATAGAAATGGCAGCAATAATGTGTCAGGTTTTACCTCAATTTTACAGAGATTTTAATGACAAGACATTATTCCTTTCTGTATCTATTAAGGAGTATAAACCTTATCTACTCACTAAAAAATACTCCGTTGCTACTCATAGTGACAATTTTTTTGTCCATTAAAGATTGTCGCTACCACATTATTCTCATTTCATTCTCAGTGAAGGAGATACTAGAGAAAATAGAAAATTTGTCTTATGTTTATCAAACAGTTGATTGCTTGTGCACACTCTATAAACACCAGTTCTTTGGTTCCATTATAGAAGAGTCAGGACTGGTCTTTGCTCAGTTAACCAGAGCGGTGGAGCACAACTTGGAGAATAAGTACTTGGAAAAAGTGCCCAGTATCTCCAAAAAACGATTGAGCAGAAAGAATTTCAAGCATCACCTACTACGCGCTGAGCAAAGAAATGCGAGCACCCAAACACTTGGGTCATCTTTTCTAGATAGGGTGCATTCCCTTAGAGATTCAAAGTTTGAGAGCGAACTTATAAAGATTGTTGATTGTTTGTTAGATGGACATGGCATAATTGACGTATATTGAAATTAGAAAATACTTGAAATTAGAAAATAAAGTATATAGTTTCTTGTTTGTGTTTTGTATCTGTGTTTAAACTTTGAAAGAACGTATTGATAAAAATCAATTTTACAAAAACGTTTTTTAAAAATCGAAAATTCAAACAACTTTTTTGTTAAAAATCGAAAAATTTTTCGATGTTTTCTCTTAAAAACCGAAAATTTTTTCAACAATTTCTCTTAAATATCGAGTTTTGGATTTAAAAAATTTTCTTAAATGTCGAAAAATTGTTCAAAAACTGTCATTTGAAAACGCAGAAAAATATTCATTTTTCTTCATTTTACGATATGGTTTTGCGCAAAAAAAAATATCTTTAAATTTTAATATGACAACTTTCAAACTTGTTTTGTTTCAATCAATATCAGTTTTCAAAACAAACATTTTTATTAAAAATCGAACAACGATTTCAGTTTTTTTCCTAAAAATCAATTTTCAAACGACTTTTTTTTGTTAAGAACCAGAATTTTTATCAAAGTTAAACTAAAATTTTGACATAAATTGCTGTGTTTTTGTTTCAACAAAGCTTGCATGGTGTTTGGAGTAAAGAGAAAGTTCAACTTAAAAAAAATGAATTCAAACAAAAGAATAAATACATCACAAAGGATTCAAGTATAAATTTTACAATATCAAATTTATTCAAAAAGAGTTCTCACAACGTGATCTGGCAAGTTTTGAATTTCATTGCCAAATGGACGGACTCTTTCAACAATTGCTGGAGGCTCTGTAGGTCGAACACTGATGGGAGTTACGGGAGCCGCATCTGTCAGCACAATGGGGTTGTGAGCTGTTCCGTCCTCTATGGAGGGGTTTGTTATTGACGGTGTAGTCGACATATCAGTCGAACCATAATACTGAGCTGGATCGAAGTTTTCCAGATCGTTAAAGGACCACGTGGTGCTAGTATCGACACTCAATTCGCTTTGTTGACTGCTGTCAGCATTGCTCACTATCTGGAGAAGGCTGCTTTGCTGCTCTGGACTGGATACTTGACTTGTCTCGGGTGTATTGAACCAGTTGTTGGGAATCTGTCCTTCCTCCCACGGAAACGTGTACTGAATGCTTCCAGCAACGTAGTTGTCGGGAAAATCTGTTCCATTAACGTGAGGGTAGTGATGCCCACTGATCGCGGCAACTTCGTTGGCCCATTGCGTGAGTTCTCAGCTGATTCTCCGTGATTGGAACCTGCCCCTGATGATATGTGTCAAACTGTTGTCGCTGGTGCTCAATAATGTGCCACACTGTGATAGGTGGCGTTACAACGGACTCGAAGAGCCCATTCGACAACACTCTGATGCTGATCCAAGCAGTCTCCTCTGTGAAAGAAACTGAGTAGAGAAGGCTGTTGTTCTGCACTGTAAATTCCATTTCTCAATGTGGTGAGACTAGAGTCAAAGGTAGTTGAGACAGAGGTGATGTTGTTTTTAGAGAAGAGAGAGCAAGTGATGCTGGGTGAATTTTTCAGCTCTATTTATACTAAACTCCACAATGAGAACAAAGTTTCCAAAAAGGGTAATGTTTAGCAGAAAAAGTGACATTATTTTCCAGAAAAGGAAAATTCTCAATTGTAAAGTTACCAAAGAAGGAATCAACTCATAGAAAATCTAACATTACTATCCGAAACAAGTAAGCTCAATATTGAATAAACACCAAAAATGTAACTTTTACACGTGTTACCCTAGTTAACAGCCAAAGATGGATAAGTTAGAGAGGAAATGAGTTGACGTAATTGACCAAAAAAATCAAGCTTTGATAAATTTTCTCCATCTCGTTGAATCTGAAATCAATCACGAAAAATTTTCCAAATTTGGAACTAAATTTTTGTATATAAAAGTTGGGGAGTCGTATTCCAAATCGTTTTCTTACCCCCTCTGCATTGTAGTCCTTGTAATAATGAAAAAACAGCGCACTCTGTAGAGATGAAGTAATTGTTACCGGTTCAGGAATTGGGATATAATTAGATTGAGACAAATTTCTGTACTGATCCATTATCTCTGGAACAGAATTCAATATGAAAAGCATTTCATACTTGTTGATGTGTAGTTCTGACGATAAATCAAAAGATTGTTTTGTTATGTAGTCATCACACTCGAATTTTTTTTATAGAAAAAGTTGCGTATTCAAATCTTTTACTAAATCGGATGATTCTGTTGTTTTGAGTAAAGACGTCCCAGAAATTGTAAAAAAAATCAGAGTCAACATCAATTTCGTCTACTCTGTAAGCATCAGCGATTCCTTCCTTTCTTTTGTAAATTTTTTCCAAAAGTTGTAAGTGATTTTTGATCAACATTTTTCACAAATGAATACGATATCGAGTAAAACACTGGTAATATAAAAGAAAATTAAAATAGAAAAAACAATGCATAAAATGAAATCGTTTATCTTGAGAATTAGATTTCGAAAGCTGAAGCCTGATTGGGCGGGAGGTTCTATTACAACAACATTAAGTTGTACAACGTAAACTTGTTCTTCAATAATAGATGGAAACTTTTTCTTGATCTCTCTCTTGTTGTGTTGAAAGCACATTTATGCGCTAGTTTCTATTTTCAATAAAACTAATTTTGATCTCAGACAGTAAAATTTATCAATATTTGAGATACACATTTTTGGACTACATCTATTCAAAATACTGTAACAATCGTGAATTTTTAAAGAATAATTTTCTTGTAATTTTTTTGGTGAAATTTTCTGTATGGGAAAATTCAAGTAAAGTTTAACAAATAAGAGTGAGAGGAAAATGAGAAAAAAATGTAAAGTTCGATTTTTCGCCACGGAATGAATTTGTACATTTAAACTGATAGTTAGTTAATTATATGCAGAACTGTCGCAATTGGAATCATATCAATCTTCTAGAATGTTCTGGCATGACGCCTGAATCTAAAAATAGAAATGACGTCATTTCCATTTATGGAAGTGATGAGTCATCATCGAGTACCTCAAAGTTACATAGCAGCTTTAAATCATTATACTTTCTGTTTTTTCAGATTCAGTTGCTCCGCAATTTACCTGAGTTTTTCATAAATTCATCTTGAACTAATATAACATTGCCTGCTCTCGATAGAAATCTCCCAGTGAAATGCACAAAGTCCGAAAAAATGGTTGCTAAACTAAACATGGCCAGGTACCAAAAAAATCTTGTGATAGTGGGACTTTATCATGTCCCAAATGTCCTAACTTTTTACAAAGAAGAAGGAAGACTTGAATTATCACCTTGCCAAGTATCATGCCCCAAAAGATGTTAAGCTTAGTACTGTGTGTACTGTGTGCTTGGAAGAGTTCCCAAGCTTTTTTTCTCTTCGACAACACAAGAGGAGAAAGCATGGAACTTCGATAAAAGTTGGGACCATATCGAGCGAAAAGCTCAAAGAAGTCCTAGAATCAGAGGAGCTAGACCAGAACAACGAGCAATTACAGCAGGAACTTAGTGCTTGTCAGCACTTTTTTGACGATACGGAAATGGAGAATGGGAGACATCGAATGTTTAATTCCAGGTTGTCCAAGCTCGATCTCAATGAGATCAACGAGAAATTAAAAGAAGTTTTTGAAAAGTTAAATTGTGCTGCCAAAGTGAATCTGGCTCTTGGATTTATCTTGCGCAGTGTAGACACAGAAGAGTATCGGTACTTTTTTGCGCATGAGAACAACACTTTGTTTGGAAAATCTCATTTGCTCTGCTCAAAAGGAGACTTGGTCTCTCTTCAAGACAGAGTAGAGAATATGGATCTAGTGGAGAAGTGTGCACAGGAGAGGGAAAATACAAAGTGGCAATTTGTTTTGACTACTAACGTAACAATATTCTGCGCTCTCCTAAAAAACATTCCAATGGGATGTATCGTTGCTGTTCTTCCTGAACAGTTACTTAGACGTCCAGATCTGAATTGTCTTGTATCGAATGGTTACGGCAAAACTTACAAAGATTATCTTTGCCTGTTCAGAGCTATAGCTGTTCACTTGTACGGATCATCTGAGTTGGAAACGAATGCAGCAAATTTGTTTAGTGCTTTTCTTCATGAATCTGGACATGATGCAACCAATTTTAGAGGAATATCAATCGATCACCTCGTGTTTGTTGAAAATGCGATAAAGCATAACATCTTTATTTATGATATTGATATAGAGGAAGGAGAATTTGTCGGAGAACTTGAGAGAAGAAATGTTGAAATGTACGAAAAGAACATTGATTTACTGCGATACAAAAACCATATATGCTACGTGGATGATATTAACACATTCTTTAAACGATTCCGTTGTCCCAGTTGCGATACATTTATAAAGCACGCAAGTATTTTCAACCGCCATTTGAAATCTTGCAAAGACAGAGTACAGCATATTTACCCAAAAAGTGTGTATACTCTGCGAGAAACTTTGTTTGATAAACTCGATGCATTCGGAAATTCCTACAACGATGATCAAAAATTGTTCAAAAACTTGGCTAATTTTGACTTTGAATCTATCTGCGTTCCCACTGAAGAGCTCTAAGATACAAATACAACTACTTGGATTGGAAAACATGAGTCAATATCTGTCTCCATTTCCTCCAACTTGATTGAAGAACCTGTGTTTCTATGCGACAAAGACCCTAAGAACCTGATTGTTTCGTTTGTCGAAACTCTTGAGGAGTTAGCTAACAAGAGTAAAACCGAAATGCAAACAAAATTTGCATCAATTCAGGAGATAATCAATAGCCGAGTTAAAGCCATCTTTGAAAATTTGAACGAAAGGAAAGATCACACAACTCCTGCATTTGATTTCGAAGTTGAGTGTATTGAAGAAGAGGAGGAAGCTGATATGTCTACTCAGTTCCTAGAAATGCAGAAAAATCAACTTTTGGACTTGCAACAACACTTTGAGCGTTATATCAACAAATTACCCGTATTTGGATTCAACAGTAGAAAGTATGATTTGAATCTCATCAAATCCTAGCTTCTACCTTATCTCATTCATGAACGGGATATTCAACCTGCAGTTATCAAAAAGGCAAATCAGTTTGTTTCCTTCAAATTCGCTGACGTGCAGTTCCTTGACATTCTTAATTTCCTTGGAGGAGCTACATCTCTCAATTCATTCCTCAAAGCTTACAAGACCAGCGAGACTAAAGGATTCTTCCCATATGAATGGTTTGATTCTCCAAATAAACTTGACGCAACATTTCTTCCCCCTATGAATATTTCTTCAGTAAGCTGAAGGATCATAACCCCTTGGAGAAAGAATTCACTGATTTTACTAAGTTGCTGAACAGTTGACTATCTCAACAAGAAGCTCTGAAAAAATTGAGATTAAAAGAATTTCCCCCATATGGAGTCGATAACTACAATTACTTGAAAGTAGTTTGGGAGGAAGAGCAAATGTCTACATTTAGAGATTTTGTCAAGTGGTACAACAACAAGGATGTTGTTCCAACACTAGAAGCAATGCAAAAAATGATGGAATTTTACCACAACAAAGGAATCGACATTTAGCAAACATTTGTCTTCACAAGTCAACAAATCACAAATTTTTCCCATTTGTTGAAAGTGACAAGGATTTACAAGATAAAATACGCGAGTACATGACTGGTGGTCCTTCAATTGTGTTCACAAGAAAGACAGTAGTTGACCAAACCTGCATCAGGAATTCAGAAAATATTTGTAAATCTATCGTGGGTATTGATGCTAGTCAACTCTATCCCTTTTCAATGTGTCAAGAAATGCCAGCAGGACTTTACACACGATGGGAGCTCGACACAAATTCTCAAAAATTCAATGCTCGAACCAACAAATTTCGAACATTCGAGAATATTGTCATGTCTTATCTCCAATCACAACGCCCAGAATGCACAATTGAAAGCTATTATACAACCGGGAAACAGAAAAAGATTGACTGTTTTAGCGTGGACGGTTTTTGTGCTCATTGTGACACAGTATTCGAAGCCATGGGTTGTTATTTCCATTTTTGCCCATGCCAAGAAGCTCGAGCAAGCCTCTCGGAGGAGGAAATGCACATAGGAATCAGAAAAAGAGAACATGATGAACTGAGAAGAGATTATTTGAGAAACAAAGGATGTAATATTGCTGAAGTCTGGGAGTGTAACTGGTGGCAACGTGTTAAAGAAGAAGAAAATGTCAGAAATCATGTGAGGAAGAACTTTTCCTTCAAACTACCTATGAAGTAAGAGTCTCTTTTAGCTAAAATAAGAGATGGGAAAATGTTTGGATATGTACAATACGATCTCGATGTTCCAGACGGATTAAAGTACAAGTTCTCTAATTTCCCTCCTATTTTTAAGAACTTTAATGTTAGTCGAGCTGATATTGGAGACTATATGAGAGAGTATGCAATTGAAAACAACCTACTCAAACAACCTCAACTAATGTTGATTTCGAGCTTCAAATTGGGAAATGGGACAATCATTACTCCTTTAATCAATTTTTATCTCAGTCTTGGTCTGAAATGCACAAAGATTTATAGATTTGTACAATACACACCCAAAAAATGCTTCAACATTTTTGTTCAGTCAGTGGTAGATGCTAGAAGAGCGGTTGATGAAAATCCTGACTCTAGCGTTGTGGCCGAGACAATGAAATTGTTGGGTAACAGCTCTTATGGGTATCAAATTATGGACAGAAGTAAACACACAGAGACCAAGTACCTGAATGATGAGAACACGCACAAAGGGAAAATGTTTAAGCGTCTGAACAATGTGTCAAAAGAAATTTACGAAGTTGAGCTTGCAAAATCGAAAATTGAGCATCGAGAACCTATAATAGTTGGATTCTTCATACTTCAGTACGCTAAATTACGTATGTTGGAGCTCTACTATAACTTCTTCGACAGATTTTGCGATGTGGATAAATTCAAAGAGTTAAAGATGGATACAGATTCTCTTTATTTAGCGCTAGCGCACGAGAACTTGTATGATTGTATTCGACCTGCTAAAAAGGAAGAATGGGAGACTTTGCGAGAAAAGGACTGTGATGATTCCTTCAGAGCAGATGCCTCACACAACTTTTTCCCTAGAACATGTTGTTCTAAGCATAAGAAGCATGATAAACGGGAACCAGGTCTTTTCAAGACAAAAATCAGATGCACCGAAATGATTTGTCTCTGCAGTAAAACCTATTGTTGCTACGATGCTAAGTCAGACAAGTACAAATTCATTAGCAAAGGCCTGAACAAAAGAACTCTGGAGGAGACTGGAGATGGACCAATGGAAACATATCGACGAGTGATGGATGAAATAATCAACTTTACTTCGACAAATAGAGGTTTCAGAACAATAAATTATTGTGTTTCTACATATGAACAGTCAAAGAAAGGGCTATCCTATTTCTATCCCAAGCGTGTAGTTCTAGCTGACGGTATCCATACCGAACCCCTCAAACTGTAGAGCTTTTATAATAATTTTTATTCTTCTCTAATATGTGATATTTTTATTATTTTGTCTTTGTGAATTTTTATAATTATGTTTAAAATTTGTACCTATTTATTGTAAACGTTCGAATCATTTTGTAGTTTGATGTGCATAATTTATACTGTGTCTGTTAGTTATAACTTTTTCAATTCAATTTTTTAAAAAAAATCTGTCATTTTTAACCAATCAGAAGAGAGTATTTAGAAATTATTGAAAAAACGGCGTAACAATGTACAAAAATCTCAACAATTTTTCAAAAAATACCCCTAATCTTAATATATGTCAGGGGATATAAATAATCTTAAAACATGTCGACCGCTATAAATAATCTCAATACATGTCGACCACTATAAATAATCTTAATACATGTCGACCGCTATAACTAATCTTCATACATGTCGACCGCTATAACTAACCTTTATACATGTCGACCGCTATGACTAATCTTAATACATGTCGACCGCTATAACTAATCTTAAAACATGTCGACCGCTATAACTAATCTTAATACATGGCGGCTATACCCAATCTTAATACATGGCGGCTATACCTAATCTTAATACATGGAGATTCTATTCCTAATCTTAATACATGGAGATTCTATTCCTAATCCTAATACATGCAACCTAATACATGTAGGCGCCCCTAGATTCTATCCCTAATCTTAATACATTAGGGAAGACCCTTAGCGGTCAAAGCCGCTATAACCAATCTTACATGGGGTCTTCAACCCCCCCCCCCCCGGGACTGTCGCGCACCTATATACTACTAATATTGCCCTGTGCATGTAGAGGATTATAAAACGCCACAAACGTTTTTACAGCAGCAGTTAGATGTCTTCACCCCCCCGGGGACTGTCGCTCACCCTATTACTACTAATATTACTTTCTTCCGTTGGATAGTTTTTCGAATTTTTTGCGGTTCACTTATGATCGACTTAAAAGCGGTTGGCATATCAATTTTTTGCGGCAAGTGAAAACTGTCCCTGAAAAAAAGTTATCCCTGCTTGAGAAGCAAATTCTTTTTGTTTTGACATTGCTTTCAGTTTTTCCTTCTTTAATTGTGGCTTCTTTGTACCAAAGAGCAACAAACTCTGCTGCTCTTCATCGTTAAAAACTAATCGTCATCAATTTTTCTTCCGACTCCTTTTCCTTTTCACGCCCATGAGAAGTGTCCAGTTATGAACACAACCTGTGTTTGAGATAAAAAACTTAAACAAAATTTACAATCAGAAAATCTTGGTTCATAAACGATCAACGATCATTGTTATCAGTTCAACCCATGCAATCACCCATTCAATCAAAATAGTTTCCTTTTTGGAAAAATTGTTCGAAGTAAAACTTCCTGTTCTGGGGAATCACATTTCACCCGCCACTGAGGTACAACTAGTATGATAATTCATCAAATTTGGGCTCCCCACTCATTAGGTGAGTCAACAACTTATCACTATAGATTGTCCCCGCTCTTGGATGACACACTGTTCAAGGCCGACTCGCCTCTTAACTTCTGCAACAGGATTTAAAGATAATGGTTGTATTATTAGTGTGAGCATTTTGAAGCTCCGTGAATGAGCTTACCCTAGTCGAGACCTGGAATTTATGAAAAGACCTATTAACTCCAGGTAGGGGGCTAAATATTGAATTAAATTACACGGTCGAGGACCTTAGTTAAATTCAAGGCCATTTCTTTCCATGAGTCAAGCCAAATTCTTTTCATATGCAAAAATGAGGCAAACTAAAACAACACCGACAACACCTCGATTCGATCTTGCGACCTTCTCCAATCTTACCCAATGCTTAACCAATTGCGCTACATGTCCTTACATTTGAAGGAAATTGAAAACAAGTCATTATAACGGTCGCGAGCGTATTTCCGGGACACGTTTTATTGTCCAGACAATTTCCAAAACACCTTTATTGTCCAGCTGAATTCCAGAACACCTTTATTGTCCAGCCAAACTCCAGGACGTATTAGTTCCAGCCAATTTCTAGGACGGTTGTTTTAGTTCCAGCCAAAGTCCAGGACACCACATTAGGTCCAGACAAATTCTTTTCATACCCAATATCTGTCGAGGACAGTCTTTTCATACCTTAAATCTGTCAAGGACGGTCTTTTAATACTTCCAGGTCTCGACTAGGGTATCCCGCAAAATAGTGCTAGATTAAGAAAATCATTACAAAGCGCGGTTTCCAAATCCGGAAGTTAATTTGAATTTACTTTGAAAACAGTTGAAAGCGTTTCTGTTGTTGCAGCAGTTTCTGAGTGAAAGCAGTTTTTCCCAAATTGTTTTAGGGCACACCACTTTGTGTCAGAGTTTAGAGTTAACAAATTGGTGCTCAAGTATTAAGAGTTTATAAAGTTTGTCCCTTTTTCTGGATAAAACGAAAGTCAACTGGTGCGTGAAATGAAACGGCAAATTTGTTTGTTAGAATATCGATCAAACTATAGTCTTAAAGTTAGTGAGAATTAGAAAGAAAGTTTAACTTACCAGATTATAAAGACAAGCAAATTGACTTTGATCAAAGAAATTATATAAATGAATCGTCAAGAAATGGTGCTTAGAATCAATATTCGATTCAAATTGGTGAGTCTAGATAACCTAATTTAGAGGTAAATTGTTTGATGTAAAATCTTCCCAGCATGTATTGAATGACTATGATACCACCGGAAATGTGAACGAATTCTTAAAAAAGTGTAAATGCATATCATCTATGGTACCCCCTGCGACTGATTTCTGGAAAAGCTGCAAAAATAAACCATATTGGGTAACCCTTGCGATCCCCACTGTAAATCATGGTGCTAAGATTAGTTTTGTATCTTGACTTTCTCGTACTGATAATGGGTATATAAACAGCTGATTTTTGAGCCTTTTTTCATACCCAAAATCAAATCACCATCTTGATCTAATAATCAGATCTCTCCTGTAAATCTCTAAATTCTACTGTAAAATATCATTCTTGTTATTCTCTCATTTAATTTTTCTACTTAGTTAAAAACGCTTTTTATTCCGCCTGCGAAAACCCGTAACCCAACAGGTTATGGGCCCAGCAAATTTCTAAGTCGTAAAACTAATTTCTAAAAAAAACTAATTGGTTGTTGACAGTCATAATCCTTTTCTGCTTAGTACCTTTTCTTTTCACGGTTGTTTTGCCTGCTCAAACTACGATGGATCAACAGACAGTGAAGCTGTTAACCTACACAAGAAAGGCACAGAACTTTCCAATCTGGAGGACCAGATTTGTGGAAATGATGCAGACGAAGGGACTCTTCAAATCACTACTTGGGACAGAGGAGCAACCCAATGAGCCTGCACCACTAACCAATGGGGCGAGCAATGATGAAAAGAAGAACCACAAGGTGCTGAAGGATGCATATGAGAAGGAAGTTGCAGACATCAAAGAGAAATGGAACAATGTGTGGTGCCATCTGGCAATGACTCTAGATGCAACAACCCTTATGTTGATGAGACATGACTGTGTGGGAGATGACGGCATCGGAGATGGAGCAAAGGCTTGGAAGCTTTTACAAGAGAGATTTCAGAGTGTGGAGACACCCATAGTGGTGACTTTGGTGGCACAGCTTGCTCAACTGCAGCTCGAGGATGCTGAGGATTTGGACAGCTTCTTCATCAGAGGACAGGAGTTGCTCACAAGGCTACAAGAAGCAGGGGAAGCAGTCTCAGAGACTCACTTCAACGCCTTGGTCCTCAATGGTCTGCCAATGAGGTATGAAAGTTTTGTTATACAGGAAAGCTTTAACACGGTAACGAACTTCACAGAGTTGAGGAAAAGGCTGCAGAACTTCCATGAGAGCACAGCACAGAGGCACAAGGCGCAAAGTGATTCAGTGGCACTGGCAGCGAAGCGTGACTTCAAGAAGGGACCCAAGAAAGGAAACTGCTTTTTGTTTGGGATCCCTGGACACTTTGCCACGGACTGCAGGAGGAAGGAGACAGCACAATGCAGCAAGTGTCGTGAGAAAGGCCATCTAGACAGGACATGTAAGAGAGAAATAGATGAAGGCAAACATAAGTCATTGGCAATGGGTCCAACATTGGCTTCACCAGACGAGGAGTACTGCGCAGCTCTTACCCAGTGGAAGACAGCAGGCATGCTGGTAGACAGTGGTTGTACAGATCACATAGTGACGAACATCGATGCGTTCCTGGACTTTGTGCCCATTCAATCAGTTGTCAGGAATCCCAACGGAGAGGCTTCCAAAGTGGTGGGCAGAGGCTGTGTGAGGATCAGCATAACCTAAAATAAAGGGGAATTACAATGCGACCTCAAAAATGTTTTGTGTGCGCCAGACTATTATTCAAACCTCCTTTCAGTCTGAAGAGGCACGGAGTGGGGACATAGCTTCACTTTCGAGAAAATAAATAGATGCATGAAATTCCAGAAGGGAACTCGGGTAAAACTGACACAAGAAAATAATTTGTTTTACTTACACTGCTTTGTTCTAGAGTTCAAGACGAGTTCCAACAGCGTGAAACTTGACAGTGCAAGGAAGTGGCTCAGACGATTGGGTCATTTGAATCAAGCGGATGTGGTCAGGAATGCACCAGAGACAGTGGGGGAACTCGATGACGTATGCAATGTGTGCGCATTGGCCAAGATCACAAAGACTCGAGTACCAAGAGTGGTAGAGACCCAAGCAGAAGAGAAGCTAGAGAGGGTGTTCACAGACGTGATGGGACCCTTCAGAGTAGAGTCACTCTCAGGGTTCCGGTTCTGCATTGTGTTTGCAGACCAGTACACGAAGTTTGTGTTTGCGGACTTGCTTAAGGCAACGAGTGAAGCAGTTCAGGATGTACTGTTTAAATGCAGGCATTCTACAGGAGAAGACCATTCCAGAGACGCCACAACAGAATGAGTTAGCTGAAAGGTGCAACAAGACACCGCTGGAGATGACAAGATGCTTGCTCAATGACTCGGGTCTTCCCAAGATGACGTTGGGAGCAGCAATTCTCCACGCAACAAGAATCCGGAACTTGGTTGTGAGACGAGGAGAAGAAAAATGCCCAGCAGAATTGATGCGAAGTATTAAACCTAAGCTTTAAATTAGTAAACTATCTATTTTTGGTTACACCGTCTTCATGAGGAAGCGGGACAGAGATGTCAGCAATCTTGAACCCAAGGCACTGAAAGGAAAGTTTGTGGGTTACAATGAAGGAGACAACGGATACCTGGTGTACTTACCCAACACACGCAAGGTTATGGCAGTTCGAGATGTGATCATCAAGGAGTCCGAAGTGGGCTCAATCCCTGACAACTTAGAGACGCCCGACCTACTAGATGTGGCGTCACAGCAACTGGGGATCTGGCACCCAGATGATGGTCATCAAGACGATGGCAACAAAGAGGAGCAGGGCACATTTACTGCAATAAAGGAGGACTGGCATGACGCAGAAAGCGTGAACACTCAAGAAACGGCACTGAGACGAGATGCCTCAGATGTTGAGGAAGCAGCACTGGATGAAGAATTTACTGCAACAAGAGGGAGTCTCAGAGACTCTGAGTCGATGGAAGACAGTGAAACGGAGGAATTCTCACCGTCAGAGATAGTTGGCTTCGTTGAAGAGGCACTCGAGCAAGCGGACAGGGCAGAACCCAGACGAGGGACACGAGCAAGGAATGTTCCGCAATTTTTTGGAGAAGTCAGGACCCATCTTGTTTTGACTGAGGGTGACTATGTGGAACCCAGAACAGTCTACGAAGCCAAGCAAGGTGACGATTGGGACCAATGGCACCGGGCAATGAAGGACGAGGTCAGGGCACTCTAAGACAACAAGACTTGGAACCTAGTGAGACCACCCACAGACAGGGGCGTCATACCAGGCAAATGGGTCTACAAAGTGAAATTGAGACCCAGTGGTCAAGTGGACAAATACAAAGCACGCTATGTGGCAAAAGGCTTCAAACAGGTGGAAAGACTGTACTACTTTGAGACTTTTGCGCCTACCTGTAAGCCAGAGACATTCAGGATTCTACTTCAACTATCAACGAAGCAGGGCCATGTGATGCACCAGTTTGATGTCAAGACGGCTTTCCTGCACTCATCAATAGAGGAAAAAGTTTATCTGGAACAGCCACAGGAGTTCGTAAAAAAAGGATCAGATGGAGAGAGGTTAGTATGCCGACTGAATGAATCAATTTATGGTTTGAAACAGGCAGCTAATAACTGGTATAAGGAACTGGCAAATTTCCTACTGAGACAGGGGTTCACCAGAAGCAGGAATGACCATTGCTTGTTCGCAGGAGCAGAGACAGAGGGTCACACCTTCCTCTTGGTCTGGGTTGACGACATCATAGTAGCATCAAGAAGTATGATAGTGATCTCCGATGTCAATAAGGCACTAGAGGCAACATTTCACATGGAAGGCAGAGGGAGACTACACTGGTTTCTGGGCCTTAGAATCAGACAAGAAGAGGGCAAAGTCACAGTCGACCAAGAACGCTACATAGAAACAAGGCTTGAGCGTTTTCAAATGGATCAATGCAAACCCTCAAGAACTCCAGCTGTTTTGAATTTGAAACTTCAGACAGCACAGAACGGAGACAAAGAAGTGGACCAGAGGATCTACAAAAACTTGGTTGGATCACTTCTTTATCTGGCCAAACAGACAAGGCCAGACATCATGTTCACAGTCAACATTCTGTCCAGACACATGAATCCACCTACGAATCAACACTGTATGTGCGGAAAAAGACTTCTGCGATATGTTCAAGTCTCAAAAGGTTTAAAACTTACTCACACAAAATTAGCTAGTTATGATTTAGTGGGGGAAAGTGATGCAGACTGGTCTGGTGACGTGAACGACAGGAAATCAACGACGGGCAAGAACTTCAAGTTCAACGGACGTGGCGCAGCACTCAGCTGGGGTGTCAAGAAGCAGGCCACAGTTGCTCTTTTTTCATCAGAAGCAGAATATCAGGATATGGCAGCAGCAGTTCAAGAAGCATTGTATCTGAAATAGCTTCTGTAGGATTTCGGCATCCAACAGAAACATCCAATAGCAATTGGAGAGGACAACCAGAGTTGTATTAAATTGTGCCAAAACCCAGCCATGCACAAGAGGAGCAAACACATTGAGACAAAACTTCACTTCATTCGGGACAAGACGGAAGATGGGTCTATCTCAATTCATTTCGTTCCTACTGACAAAATGGCAGCCGACATCTTCACGAAATCTCTACCCGTTTCGAAGGTGGAAACATTCAGAACTGCTTTGATGGGAACAGACTCTACGCAATCAGCTCAAGTCTGAGTGGGGGTGTTTGAATATCGATCAAACTATAGTCTTAAACTTAGTGAGAATTAGAAAGCAAATTGAATTTGATCAAAGAATTTATATAAATGAATCGTCATGAAATGGCGCTTAGAATCAATATTCGATTGAAATTGGTGAATCTAGATAACTAATATTAGAGTGAGATTATTTGATGTAAAATCTTCCCAGCATGTATTGAATGGTTACGATACCACCGGAAATGTGAACAAATACTTAGAAAAGTGTAAATGCTTACCATCTATTGTACCCCCTGTGACTGATTTCTGGGAAATTTGCAGAAGCAAACCATATTGTTTAACCCTTGCGGCCCCCACTGTAAATCATGGTGCTAAGATTAGTTTTGTATCTTGACTTTCTCGCACTGATAATGGGTTTTTATACAGCTGATTTTTGAGCCTTTTTTCCTCCCCAAAATCAAATCACCATCTTGATCTAATAATCAGATCTCTCCTGTAAATCCTTAAATTCTACTGTAAAATATCATTCTTGTTATTCTCTCATTTTGACAAAATCAAAATAATTTTTCTTCTCAGTTAAAAACGCTTTTTATTCCGCTTGCGAAAACCCATAACCCAACATTGTTTACTCTGAAGTGCAAATGCTCACGGTTAGCAATTTTTAATTTTTTTGGAAGGTTTTGGGTTCAAAAATTTTGCTATCGTAGGAAATTAATTATGCTTCCATATGTCACATAAATCAGGTGCAGTTAAAAAATGATACATTGAGAAAAATACAAATTATGTCTTTGAGTATGCCCAGTTTTAGTTCTCGAATAATGAAAAGATTTAAAAAATAGTAGATTGGGCTCTTTTGAACTAAAAATATCCAACCGAGCTTCCAGCTTAAAATCGATTTAACATTTTTCGCCGTGTCGAGCAAAAATTTTTCCATGGATCGATCAAAAAATTATGGGCATTTTGGGTCAATCATGGTGTTCTTGCTAGCAGTTGTTTTCAAGCATGGCCTTTTCATCAAGAAGCAGCTTTTTAATAGTCCGACCAGTTGAAATTAATCGATCCAGCTTGACCTTTTCATGAGCGCAGCAAAAGTCTAATCATAAGTCACTTTTTTGCAAATATAAAAAAATTATATATTTCATTTTTTTTGGATTTTCTGCTTGTACGCCATAGCAGATTAAATTAAAATACAACTGGATAACTGCAAAAAGGCTTAATTTGTTGAAATTTTTACGATAAATTTGTTGTAGCAGCTGGACTACATTGCCACATTAATTGATTTTTTTGAAACCAGGTAGCCTATTTTTAATAGTCATGCTCCCATTTGCCTTGATGCAATTGCGGCGTTTTTCAGTTGTTCTCCCCTCCGAGTTTATGAATTATGATTTTTTAAAAATCAATGAAGATTTTTGATATATTAGCGGGTCTTAAGAAATACAAAATATGAAGTAGCATACATATTTTCTAGTGTACGAGAATTTTTGAGCAGTTAAAATTGCACGCAACATTTCAGAAGCAAAAATGCACACCCATTAAAAGGCTTTTGTCCGCTTTCTGATTTGACAATAGCTCGAACCATTTTTTGGCAATTTTTATATTGAGTTGAACTAAATTCCGGCGTGAATAATTTGAGCCAGGAACAGTCGAGCATGCAAATTCGGATCGAACTAAACTGCAGCTGTGCACTGAAGTTAGGCTAAAGTTGTATCATAGGCAATGTCGTTTGAGCACGGTCGTTTCATTCAATTTTTGGTTCAGCATTTTATTTTCCTAAGTCGAGGTCTAAACCTGGGTGGGCTCTATTTGATGACAAGTAACACTCCATGTTTTAATCCGTCAAACAAACTTGATTATCGTTGCCTGTTATTATTTATTACTCATGATGGTTTTCAGATACAATTTTCTTGCTTAAGTAACTCCAACCTACGCTTCAAATCTAGGAATCGTTGAACAGATTTATATGGATTGTAAGCAAAAGCCGCATAGTCATGTCTATACTGCCAAATAAACTCATAAACCAAATCCAAATTGAGCGTTTCTAATCTTGTTATGTCAAAAAAGGACTTATTCGATGGCTCGGACGTGTTTTTTTGACCTTCAAGTTTCGGAAACGTAATCCTCTCGTGCATTGTTGTCAAATTGTTCACAATTGTTGAAATATCTTGAGCTAAAGTCTCTGTACGTCCTAGGAAATTGATGTCCAACGAACAAGGGTTGCAGACTGAAAGCTGTTCTGTGAAATGTCCATTGTTAGTTGATTCGTTGATCAGGACTTTGAAAAATTCACTCAAGGTCATGTTTTGCCCGTCTAACCATCCTTTCTTAACAACTTTGTCAAAATATCCAGAGAGAGCGCGATCAAACGGTTCGCGAGTGAACATATAGCGTAGTGAGTACTTTTTGAATGTTTGAGGGTGGCTGATGACTTGAGTTTCCAGTGCTTTTGTGACTGCTTCATCTCTTGAGGGGTGTTTGTATTCTGACAGGTTCTCCTGTCTTACATCGTGGAATATGGGTCTCATGATATGTCCTCGGCTGTTGGTTCCTGAACAAAAGTTGCGACATGTAGTAAAGGTGTTAGGAGAGTAAACGAGATAAATCAAATGCTATTTTCTAGAATGTGAAGTCTTTAAGCTAACTGACGAGCAACAGCCAAGAACATATATTGAAGCATCTATTCTGTTTTGGGCCCGCAGCGTTTTTTACGCCGCCCAGTTACAAATTAGATGTTGTTATATAGCACGTTACTATGTCAAAAATTAGCAGGTACGCCTGGGGACGTAAAAAATATAAGCCCAATATGCTGGGGGGGGGGGCAAAACAGAATAGATACGAAACATGCACTCACGTGGAAGTTTTGAAATGGCAGTTCTCTGCAGTTCCCCATTGTACAATGCCCATTTGGCTAATTAAAATGCCCAATTAAAAGTAACAGACCAATTACAATGCTCTGTACAATTTCTATAGCAAGCTTTGCACTGCGCAACATGGTTTTCGGCAAAAGTATTCAACAGTAACACCCAATTGTTACTATATTGTGATAACTTATATCAAGCGTTAGGCGAGAGTTCATCCCCAATAACAGTTTACTTGGATATTGCTAAAGCACTTGATACGATAAATTTTAATATTGTTCTTCAAAAGCTTGCTCGTTTTGGGTTTGTTGAAAGGTTTTGAATTTTACTGCTTCATATCTGGTTCATCGACAGCAGAGAGTAAAAATTACAGACCGTTACTCGACTTTCTCACAAATCTCAAGCGGAGGTCCTCAGGGATCAACATTTG